>NC_137461.1:146768793-147368793 GCF_964235325.1 Thermobia domestica | reverse complement strand
TATTATTTAAAAAGTGAATTGTTCGTGAATATGTCAGAGATAGCAAGAAAGTGAATGTGTGGTGTGCTTTGGGACGCGACAGAATTATTTGACCATTTTTCTTCTTTTAGCACACAATAACTTGTCCCGTTTATCTGGACATGCTTAAGCACTTTGCTTTTCCACAGCCACTCCCTTTGCAACCAAACGTGATATTCCAACAGGATGGTGCACCACCGCGCAGGTATTTAGATATTCGTAGAGCTTTAGACCGAACGTTTCCACAGCGATGGATTGGACGCGATGGACCCACTCCTTGGCCACCGCGATCTCCCAATATAACAACTATGGATTTTTTCCTATTGGGCTATGTCAAAGATAGAGTCCATTCCACACCTGTACGTGATATTCGTGCTCTTTGTCACAAAATTGAAGAAGCCATCAATTCGATCACACCGGACATGCTATGTAACACATGGCGGGAGACTGAATATCGACTGGACATTCTGAGAGCTACTAACGGGGTCCATACAGAAGTGCATATATAGACAAATAAAACTGTTTGATTTGCTCTTCAAGATGCCGCAAACCGTTACTCTCTGGCACTAATAGTTAACATGCAATTAATATTTGTTATCAGGGAGATTTCATTTCGATACCCTGTATAAAAGATGGTGTGAAACTACGTGGTCGATTTTCAACCTGTATAGATATAGGAGGCGCTGCTTTCCTTATCGTATGCGCTGCTCACAAATCCTGAAACTGTTGGTGGAGGAATTTATATACCACATTTCATCTCCCTAACTTCATGGGCTACTGAAATATTCCACAGTATTGTTGATGTAATTTTTGATCAAGGTCTACAATCTTGGGGATACCCATTTTAAAGGAAGTAAGATGATAAAAACGCAATTCTAAGCAAAATATCATGTTCAAAAATTCATGTCAAAGTATTCACTCGTATTCCGGTGATAATGAGCCAAACTCTCACTCGATGTCACTTTATATATTGAGAAAATATATTGAAATTGCCCCCTTCCTCTGTTAACGGTGAAATTTCCTAAGAAAAAGTCCTGCAGCAAGTATCCACGTCTTTTAACGAGAAGCTTATTACCAGAATACATCGCCAATATGAGGGGCTCGTGAGAAACTATAATTTTAAAACTAACTCCCAATACCTTAGGATACTCATTTTAAAGAAAAAGATTTTTTAAAAAAACGGCCCAACGACAGTGCTATGTTTAGGAATTCATTTCAAACGGCTGGTCTGTCTTACTGCGATGACAAGAGAGACAATACTAATTTGAATGTTAAGACAAAGGTGCATAGAAATTGTTCTCTTCCTCCTTAAAACTGTAATTTTTAGAACGTTGGGACTAATATCTGCTTATTTTTAACAAGGAATTCATGTACCAGGTTTCGTGTCCCTAACTTGAGGAGTTCATAAGAAATTAAGTTTTTGACATAAATTTTGAACTTCCCTCTGTCCGGTGCATGGAGTCCCTGGTTCGATCCCAGCTCGCGCCAAGTGAACTTTGTGGTGGACAAACATCGTATGGATGGGTTTTCTCGGGGTTCTCCTGTTTCCTCCCACTTTCTTCATTCCACCATTTCATTCATTTCTCATGATCACCGCCTCCTTTAGCCTAGCTGGCATAACGTGGGAAGTAAAACTTAAAGATTTCCATTTTAACAAAAGAAAACATGATAAAATCCCAGTACAAAGTAAGTATTAGCTATATTAAAAAGTCATTTGAAGCGGTTCATCTATTTTCTCATTATGATGAAGAGATAATGTGTTTCTCATTTCTATAATATAGATAGGACCCGATAGTTAATTCCATCTTGACCCTTTACATTCCAGTTCGCCACTGGTCAAATAGTCAATCATTGCCGGTTGACTCGTGTGATAGAAGCTGGTTTACATTTGCTTCAATTAAAAAAAAAAAAGAAAAAAAGATACTATATGTATTTTTATTCAATCTTTACTTAAGACCTCATTCTTTTATACTATAGAAATCTAATGTAAACACTTACCTAGATCGAGATACTTCAGAACATGAATTGAAGTCTTCCACCGGCAACGTTGCGGAATTTCTGGACGCCAAAAATAACAGTACATTATTTTTCCACCCGAAAGAAAGTTACGTAAGGTATGAGAAGAATGTAAATTTATAGCATTCTGTTTTATGTTATTGTTTAAGTACGCTAATCAGTAGAAATGTATTTATACGTGAGTGTTATGTATTACACATAACACGAAATTTCTTTGTTTTCATGTATGGAATAAATGAAGGTTATGGGAGTTTTTAAATTTTATTAACAATAATGTAGATAACTATGTATTGTGTTGCTGTGAAAAGATTTAAAATCGATCCCTTTGTATATTTAAGCGCTATTATATATTGATTTCATTTAGCCATTAGAATAAATGTTTAAAAGAAGTCTTAAAACATTAACGACAGCATTATGTTCAAATTATAATGATACAAATGTTTCCGCATCCCTATCTAAAGTTTTTGTTTTCAATTGTGTTATTTTCTTTGTATTTCGTATTCCCACAGACATGTGCAGAAAAAAAAAGACACACACACGAGTATGTTTTGAGGCGTGTTGAATTAACGGTAGATCCCACACCTATGTTGTGAAAGGTCCTTGGATCGATTCGAGGCCACGGGAATTGGTAGTGAATAAATCGAATCTGCGGATTTTCACGAAGTACTTTCTAATTTTCATTCCATCAATTCATTTCCATTAATCACTCATTCTCTTTAATTTAGAAGAGATAACCAGGAGACGCAAAACTACAAATTTCGTCTCTTTTTATTTCATCAAGACACTATATGTACACTGTAAAAAATCAGGTGTTGAAACAACACAAAATGACTACTACTTTAGCGTGTTACTTGTGTGTTAATTCAGACCAAGCACATCGCCTTCGAGCATATCAAAAATAACTCGTTAATACCTAAGAGAATTTGCGTTGGTATTTATCGTTTAATCTGAGCAAAACTTTGCGAAATATATTTGGAACTTATGCCAAGTTACGGAAAATGTTCTATGTTTTCTGTAATCGGTCACAATAATATTATGTAAACCTGTGTATCGTCTGACAACAGTTACACAGGCAACAGTTCTGCCATCTTCTGTTCATACATACTAAGACGCAAGAATGACATATAAAGAAATCAGATGAAATCACTGCTATCTGTGTAACTGTTGTCAGATGATTCACAGGTTTACAACAATATTATTCTGACCAAATACAGAAAAAACAGAACATTATTCGTTCCTTGGCATAAGCGCCAAATATATTTCGCAAAGCTTTTGCTTATACCAAACAATAAAAAAAAAAAAAAATGCAAACAATCACAGCCAGTAACGAGGTATTTCTGATATGCTCTGAAGGCGATATACTCGGTGTTGAATTGACACATAAGTAACACACTAAAGTGGTAGTCATTTTGTGTTGTTTCAACACCTCATTTTTTGCTGTGTACACTAACTTAGATATCATTTTAGCAGAACTATCATTACGGGGTAAAAAAGGGTGTAGCGAAGAGAGAGCATTCGTGTGGAGCTCTCAGTGATTTCTAAATAATAATAATAATAATAATAATAATAATAATAATAATAATAATAATAATAATAATAATAATAATAATAATAATAATAATAATAACAATAAATCCCTATAATATCTCTCACAGAATACATAAAAAGCCACAACAATATTCCAAGAACTATTCACTAGTTTTTGGCACATAATATGGAACTACTCACCGATACCAAGCCATACTACTAATACCAGTCAAGTCAATACTTGAAAACGATAAATAACCACAAACTCTAGTGGGATCGAGAAATCATAACGGATGTAACGGTACCTGCAAACAGACCCGACATCACTATTATCAATAAAATGGTCCAAGAAGTAACCCTCATAGATGTAGCAGTACCGTTGATTCATAACACACGTACAACATTCAGTACGAAAATAAGCAAACATAAAGAAATGGCAAAAGAAATTTTTAAAAAAGTTATGGAAATATCAAAAAGTCACAGTAAGACCAATCATTATTTCAAATACAACAATTGTCCCTAAGGTACTGTGACACAACGGGAACAGACAAACGCAAATCTACAAAAATCACTAATACTAGACACCTGTCACATGGTTAGGAAGTTCTTTGGAGAAGAACTCTTCAAATAATTTGCACTCGTCAGAGACGATCGTCAGATTACTAAGCTGAAACCGGTTTAAACAGAGGTACAGCAATAATAATAATAATAATAATAATAATAATAATAATAATAATAATAATAATAATAGTAATAATTTATGAGAACGGATTTCTGAAACTAATGAAAGATATAATACAATACTAATGCTTGCTTGATAGCCTTGCAAGCAATGACTCAAAAAGATATATAAAACTATATACTAATGCAGTGATTTTCCATTATAATTAATTTATATAGGCCACATGAATACAATTGGTTTGAACATAGTTTTTTATTTTATTTTATTTTTATCAATGCAAAGAGTACTGTCTGAAAATAAAGCATTATTCATTTATTATTTATTTCTAAATATTTCATATACAAAGGGCTCAATTCGTGACTTTTGAAATTCAGAACTATGAGAATGCATTTATAGCCGTAAGATAAGTTGGGCAGATAACTTGAAAATGCAACGCAATCTGAATTTCTTAGGTAAATTACAATACTTCAAATTATCTAAGAAAATTAAGGGATAGTGAGCTAAAATCGAAATCTGAACTTGTAACTCAACTTTATTCTGAGACTGTGAGTAAGTAGCTATACGACCGAGGTTCAAATAGTATTTATACATATTGTCTCTGACAAGGGAACAGAGGGGACTCGTCTCCCAAAATTGTATGTAAGAGTAAACATATATGAAGCTGAAAAGTACTTCTATCGGAGAATTAATGAATCAGAAAGAAAATAATAACGTTATGTACGTTAAATGAAATATATTTTGAGTGACGTGAAATAAAGGGAGTAAAACAAGAAAGGTAAAGAAAGACCACAAGAATTAGATAGTATTAAAACGAAGAACTTATCATCTAAGATCACTAATGACTTTAAGTGACCTATAGTCGTTTTCAGGCAACCTGATAGGAAACTTCCCTACCTCCCACCACTTGCCACTGCAGAAGGGGAAAGCAAGGAGGGAAGTTTTTCTAACAGACACAATCGTGTAAACTTTAAATTCGTATGTCAATTCGGTCGCAACTGATGTTGAGAAAGCACCGCTGTTCTTTTTAGCTATCAACCCGGAGTAACAAACAATTATTGATTTAATGTTTATAATTAAGAAAAGTATTGCTTATTATTTACATACCAAAATTTATCCTACTGTAAAATATTTTATTTGTCTTAACAAATATCGAAGACATTAAAATCAAGAAGATCTCAATTCGCCCATTATTTTGAATGAATGTTGAAGTTGATCCTTAACACGAATAGAAGAACGGGAGCTGAGGAGTTTCGAAAATAAGATATTAATAAAAATATTTGGAGCGGACAAGGCAAATATTCAGGTGAATTAAAACGCTATACAAGCTATTATTTCATAACAACTACAGGCCAGCGAGTATTATACGCGTGGAAATAGTAAAGTTAATACGTATAAGATAAGCATGACACGTTGCTTGTATGGGAAATACGCACTAAGTCACCAAGTCCCATTCAAATAGTCTAGGAGAAAAGACTATTAGCTGGGTGAAGGTGAAGACTTCTGGACAATGTAAAGCAGGATCTTGGAACGATGGTTAATAACATTGTACATTGAATTTTCACAGGTTAAAATCTAATGGAAAAGTTTGTTTCTGCTGCGATAAGCCTCAGATCTCTTTAATAATTGAACGAACTCTTTCTTTCTTATACACTAATCAACTCTTGTTACAACATTAGAGTAGTCGCTAACGCTCTCGCCTTCGGTGCGAGCGGTTCCGGGTTTGATTCCCGGTGGGGGCACTTGCTGGAAAAAGTATAAATGCTTTTTTAGGCAAGCTATCCTGAATGAGGTTTTCCTGGGTTTTCTTCATTCACACCAGGCAAATGTTGGAGTGGTATCTCACTTATAGGTCCCAGGCCGCTTCTTTCCTTCCCCAATCCTTTCTTTCTTTCCTTCCCCAGATAGTGTGCTCGCCGAGGGGCATCATCCCTCATCCATGACGGGTTAAATGGCGTAAATGCCGAAAGCCCAGAAATCTAAATCTAAAATCCTAAATCCTACATTAGATTACCCTATAGGCCATAACCGTCTCTTGCAAGTTAATTACTGCAAATGATTATGCCTATTAATGGAGACCAATAATCTTTCAAAGACAATAAAAAGTATTTTTTCTCCAAGAGTCGGTCAGCAAACAAACATTATTATTGGAATACTATTATCAGTATATATATATATTTATACATATATATACAGGGTGTCTCACCTAACTTTGCGACCTCAAATGACAAAAAAAATTGACAATTTCCCAAATGACAAAAAATTTGACAAAATGTAGTTAGGGAAATGTACCCATGCCAGGGGCCAAAAAACTTCTGTAAACAATAAGTGAAACCATTATGGGTTTCACCATTACCATTATGGGTGAAACCATTTTGCGATTACAGCGTCATCTATTACAATAATGAAAATTACTTTAAGTAAAAGTTGCTTAGTTTTCATCGTAAAATCAGAACCTGCAATAAAAATAGGAGGTTTCCATTTGAATTTTTCAAGTTGGCCCCTGGGACCCTATGACGGGACCCCTGGAGGCACTTGTCGTTTACAGAATTTTATAGGCCTTTGACATTGGTACATTCTTACGTAAATAGATTTGTCATATTTTTGACATTTGGGAAATATTTCAGGTCGCAAAGTTATGTGAGACACCCTGTATATATATTTCTTCTTGTTCTTTTTAATGTAAGAATATTTGTTTATAAGAGAGGAAATGAGAAGTTTTTTTTTTTTTTTCTTTATCATTTCAGGTTCTACTGTTATCATCTTAACCCTCTGATACTTTAGCCATACATATTGTACTTAGGTTTCGATTTTATATTATTATGAAATTATTGTAACAATCCAGTAACTACCTATTCAATTACCAATCCTGCCATCACGTGCCATTCCAACATTATGCCAGAACCCCGACTGTCAAAAGAAGAAAAATAAGCAATGCAACTGTTCAATAAAATGTAAATTATAATAACACGTATATTATTGACGTGTTCTGATTGGAATAGAGTTCCAATGAAAAATGTAGTCAAATATGAAAGTAGAAAGCAACAAGATAAATACCAGAAGGTTTAAGGATGGGAAAGGACAGAAGACTTGTTTGACATTTCGAAGAAAAATACATCAATTGAAGGAAAGTAAACACAGGAACTAACTACCTGAGCAAGCAAAAACAACTAAAGGACCATGGGTTATAGAAGAAAATTTGGAATAATTATTGGAAGAAAAGTATAGAATTAAAGTTGCACTAATAAATGTAAAATTGTCTGTAAAGGTGAATTGAGAATTGAGAAGAGAATTCGATACAGACGTAAAGAGAACAAGAAGAATTCAAAAGGAAGGAAAATTTTGAATAACGAGTACAGAGGGAAATTTAGGAGAAGTGGAAAGTAGCAAGGGTAAACTATTACGACAGTGTAGAAATTTAGGATGGAAATGCATCTTTAACGAATGAAATGCAGTTTGAAGCAGAAGGAAAGGATATATTGATGAGTTATATGACAGAAAGAATAAACTGTCTGTTTTGGATATTAAAAAGGAAAACGAAATAAACAAAATACCAAAAAGTTGCCATACCAAGGAGAAAATTCAAGAACATACAGGAAACTGAAGAATCAACAAGTAGATAATAAATCTATTGTATTTCTTAAAAATTCAGATGAGAAAAAAGGAAATATATAAGAAGAATTTTTATCCAAATGAAGAGAGAGTCATAATAAAAATTCTTACAAAGAGTTAATTAACTAAAATAGAAAATAAATAAAATATATATGAGAACTGAATGTATGGAATATATATATGAATATGAAATATGTATGAAATCAACACGAACTTAAGGACACACAACAAGAATTCACGAATGTGACATAAAGTTGGTACACAAAAAGAAGGCGATGGAATCTACTGCTCTTCTCTATACGTTATGTTCTGAACATGTTGCAAAACATACAGTAGTGTCTTAATATGAAGTGTAACTACCTAAATGGCTACAAAACTGTAAGGGATCAGAGTGACCACTGATTCGTGGGAAGAGTTCTTTAATTGTTTTAATTTTCGTATCTTCATTTCTGTACTCGTTTAGTTATGGTTTTCTGTTATTTCTCAATTCAGAGACCACTACTTCCAAGGATAGCACCTACACTTTACCATAGGCTGCAATCCATTTTTACACCTAGGAATGAACTTTGAACTGATTGATTAAAAGGTGACAAGTGGTATCACTTACTCATTACGTACTATGTGAATAAACCGGTGAACTGTGTCTATCAACTTACTAGCAATTTCTTTCAGCTCTTCCTGTAGCAATCTTCTAAGTTAATACTTCAAAGAGAACTTTATTATTTTGAGTACGTCAAAGAGAGAGCTAGATTCTACTTGTAGTTTCCAAACATGCCAGTATAGTTTTCCATTATATTGATCTTGTCTGATCCGTTCAAGGCACTTTGAACATGGTACCTAACGAGCAATAACACATGTCATATACCTACGTGACCCATATGCACCATGGCATATTTCATGTTGGTTACGTATAGATTTATATGATCAAGTGTAGATTTGCATACTCAGGGAAATCACGGAAATCCTTAAGCAACAAGGAACCTTTGAGAGAAATTAACACTGGAATTGTTGGCTAGAGGTCATTGTCATAACTAGAGCAACATGAAGGATATTTTTCATACAGCTGTGCGTAGTTACACAACACTACAAAGAGACAACTTAATATTTCCAATTCCTTGCTTCGTACGTATTGCGCATTGCTGAAATATCGTAGATTTGGCAGCGTAAGTATGACTTCCTGTATGTGGTCATAGACCACTAGCGCGACAGTTGTCCAGTTCGAAGTAATGTTTTGGAATTTATTTTCTTAATTTAGTTTTGAACAGACCTAGCTCCGAAAGCACACACGTTTCCTTACAGGTCCATATACAGTTGGTTTTCTTATTTTCATAGGTCTAGTTCTAATAGGACTAGTTCTTTAACACCCTACACTTTAGTCACAATCACTTATAAAATGCCCACTTCCAGTGGAATCAACTAACAGTGAGGTGAAGCATGATTCATAAATGTTCATATTATTATTATTTGCTTTCTTCGTAAATGGTGACAGACCTTAAAATTGAACTATGAGTTCACTATGAAAACTTAAAAGAGTACGAAGATATGACTAGCTTAACGTTTAACTAAATAGAGAAACCAAAGTAACTAGAGAAGTGATGTGAACAAGTGCGTAGGGTAAAAGCACCAGTGGCCGTCACTGCACCAGCAGTCGTCGTTTACGAGGTAAAATCCCTGAAATAAGGAAAGCATGTGAGATTAAAAGTTCATATATACACTGCTAGCTTCGCTACACTCTTTCTCAAAATGTCTGGAGAAAAGTAGCTAAGTGTGTAATGAAACAACGTGCAGGAGAGTGTTCACTTATGTAAAAGCGTAAGCGAACCATTTAAGCTTTCGGTCACTTATCAATTGCGATACTCTAGTTTTTATTAATCTCATTGATTGAACCTCAGATATAATATACATAGAATATGTTTGTCGTGTCAGATTTTATATCTACGAGCAATTTTATCAATTAATGGGTGTGGCGACTACTGAATCGCATTTTACTTACTTGTACTAGAGTTCGCCACACCTAATGACTATTGAATCATACTGTTTATCCTAAAGGAACCAATAGTCACAGGAAAAAAAAACACTGTTAACACAGCTTTCGCCCGCTTTATTAAAACTGTGAATCTTGCCCTGTGCTAGTTACACCTAGAGTGCTAAATCCTGGGATACAGAGGGAATTCCCCTACTAAATATTTTTGGAAGAAAATTTCTCCACAAGAAGCCTGCTGGGGGGGGGGGGGAGAATATAGTGAAATAATGTCAGAAGTTTGCAAAATAATTACAGTAGCTTGTTCATATGTAATTAACGTGTATTTCATATCTAATTAATGGGTAATTAGTGGTTAGCGATATAATTCCATTTTTTACTCTCCAGGCAGTCTTTGCCTACCTCGATTGTCATGATTTCTTACCCTGGTTATATGAGCACGGACGTAGTCAAGGAGTTGGCCCGTGGGGTCTAGTATCCCCGAAAAAATACTACTTATAGGAGATTGGTTAGCAATTTTCCCATTAATTTTAAAGGTGGCAACAATTGAATCCTATGGATTTTCCATATTTCGATCGAACGATTGATAGTTTCAAATATCAAAACATCTATATCAAAATTTTTATCGACACATTCGATGTTTTGATATTTCTATACTTTCGATATTTTGCAATTGTATTTCGATATTTCAATATATCGAACAAGTTTCGATATTTTATCGATATTGGTTACCGATATGTAAATCCGGATATCGCAAAACCCTACCAAATCTCCTCCGAAATGACATTTTTGGCTACGAGACGAGACGAGACGAGACATAATTTTTGTTATGAAATTCGACACGCGACAGAGCTCTTTCAACACAAACAGATACAGTTTATTCTTCAGTGCTTAAAGTGAAGTGTAGTTATTAAAGTTATTATTTTATATTATACCCTTAAGGTTAAAGTAATTAACTTTATAATTTTTCTTTCTAAAATTACTCTTAAAAATTACGTAAAACATTTTTATTTTTTTGAGTGCTAAAAGTGGTGTACACTTCTTAAGCTTAGTACTTTATTGTCCATTCTTAACTTTATACTGATAAACAGTTAGTTTTTGAATAAATTATGTGGAGTTATGTGAGTGACGAACACTGGTACAAAACCAGACGACCACTGGAACATTTCTATTTTAATGTGACGACTACTGGTGTAATAAAAATGTATTATTTTTTTTCTTCAACGGCTATTCGACTTTGAATTCTAACTACATGGTCATGTACAGGAAGGATCAGTGTGTTCTTCCAACTACGGTACAGTTCCGAAAGAGTCATGATGCTCACAGAAGAGACAAAAGAGTAATTTTTCAATGTTAAAGTGACGACCACTTGTGCTTTTACCCTACTCACTTGGACAAAATACTCATTACAGTAAATACGAAATTACTTTTTTCAAATCACACATAAAACATGTGGTATTTATTTAATACTTTTAATGTATAGTGTGCAATTACATACATATATTTTTTGCGAAAAATATAGTAAAATACTTTTTGATATGAGCATCTTACAATTCATAGGTACGTAGATGAACGAAATAAGTAACGAAGTTTATATATATATATATATATACATATATATATATTTCAATAAGGACAAATAAACCAAGCAACCAACCAAGAAAACAAACCAAAGAATTAATCGACAGTTAATTGTCTGAAGCTCCCCTCCATACCAAACACTTCACTGTACGTCTTGGCTTTATCTGGACGCTTACTTTCGTCTGACTTTTTTCTTCCGAATTCCATTAGCCAGTCACGATTTTCAATCAGCACCTTGTACCATTCTTCTGCAAGTAATTTGAATAGAAGTTTTATTTAATTGTGTGAGTTATCTTACAATCAGTACTCAATATCGTGTAGATGCAGATTTCACAATTTACACTTCAACTTTCGAATATTCCTATTATATGTATAAAGTATATAGATGATAGATGAAGATTTTTTTGCTACAACTCAAACATCAACCGACTAGGTACAGATCAACGTTTCATTTCAGGATCTTATAAAGGTAGCTCTATCGTGTGTGACATAACGCATTTTTTCTCAGTTAGCATCTTAATTGTATTCTCACCAACTTAAAATGTTCTACTGACCATAAAATATTGTCCAGTATGAACCTTCGCAAACCATTTGTCACTAGTTCGAACATTCGTCACTAGCAGCTAACACATAGATACTTTTCTTACAATTTCGTTGCACTTTTGTTTTTCTGAAATAATAAAGTATGTTATGACGAAAATGTTTTTTTTTTTTTTTGTACCAACTTCATTAATAAGATTTCCGCATGAGACATATATTACAAGTTAGACAACCGCATAATACCAATTTAAATAAGTTATGTTAATATGCACATCAATATTTTTATTAAATGATCTTTAAAAAAATACAGCTAAGGGTTGGTAAAATCTAGTCAACTCAGTGCATTTAACTTCTTCGATAATAAGAGTGACAAAGTTAGAAAATTTGTTTGGATTAGTAATATAAGTTTAATCTAAATTATATATCTTATTTAACTACATTTCCATTTGTCACCAAGGTTTAGATTTTTTCACTTCTTCTATTTTACTATTGATGTTAGTAGTAGTAATGTTAATAAGTACAACAATGCAGTGTAGCGTATATTAATATCAAATATTAAATGACAGTTCCCATGGAAAGTTTGTGACATTAATTAGTATAACAGCTCACAGGTTTCAAATTATTTAAAGAGCGCTTCGTGTTGTAAATCATATACATATCGAACTGTCATGAAAATCGTAATGGTACGTTCTACGATTGCGGTAATATATATTAATTACGTTTGTTATGTATATGCTGTCTTAGCAGAATAAGCGTAACGCGAATATTCTGTATTGAAAATAGACTTATATTCAATATCTTGAATACTACAGTATTATGATTGCAATAGTGATTGTTTGAAACATTATATTATGTTGAGAAATTATTCTAATACACTGTGTTAAAGTAGCAGAATGACAAACATCAACTATCATTCTCCAATTCCAAGACGAAGCTACCAAATGACGTTCTGTCAATTTGCCAATCTTAGAAATATATTTATTTGGCATGGGAGACCAATGATCGATTCCCGGCGAATGCTCATGTAGTTCGAATCTCACGTTAAGCTATAATAGTATGTATCATGTAACATCTACGATGAGAAGAAAACTAAACTGAAAATCATATCAAATCGAAATATGTAGGAGCTCGTACTTAGCAATTATAAGTTAAATAAAACACGCTTACCATTTAATTCCTTCAAGGAAACTTCTTCGCCACCCATTTCTTTTGGAAATAATTCCCTGGGAACAATCTTGAACATTTCTTCATCATCTCCGAACATTTTTATCTAACAAAAGCATACAAAAGTTATGTTCTTTGTGTTTAGATTTTACAGGAAGTTATATTGTAAATATTTTTATTTATTAATAACCGTAGGCTATTTCCACATTATTTGCATATTTAGCTCAATGACCAACATGTTAAGCTGTATACCATTATCACCAGGTAGCGAGGTATTTTATTTACCACATACATAGTGTTAAGACGATAAATATTTTATAATTAAATTGATGTAGTTTGAAATTATTGTTAATTTTTGAAATTTAATTTCAGTCTTATTTTCGTTTATAAAATATGTGCTAATATAACATTATGTGTATACTTTAGATTCTATGCATACAGTACTAAAAACATACGGGCAATAATGTTATGTAACAAATTTGTTAACATACTTTCGACGGACAATGCAAATATAAAAAAATGACATTATTTTGTGTCATCATGTTTGAATCGAAGTTAAGAGAATTTGGTTGATTAAGATCTTTCAAGATCTAGAACACACGTGTGTAAAAATTGACCCAAGTGCTAAAACCGTATCTCCAAAATATCAGCAGTTTTGGTCGTATAAAAACTTAAATTTATTTATCAAAAAAGGAAGATTTTACCAGGAGTGAAATAAAAAACTATTAAAGGTAAAAAAATATTATACTAGTTCCTAAACCAGCAACAATAAGAAATACAACCATCTACTGTCTCTAAAAGTGCAAATCTCCGATGCTTAAGCTAAACATCTCCCATAAAACAACCAAGGTATATGTTACAACCAAATACTGTGCTAACACGATTCATGTACTCAATTTACACACGAAATAATTTCATACTAAGTTCAAATTACACAACAACACATAACACACCAAATTAATAAATTATCTAAATACAAGTAATCAAACTCAACATCTTCTTTATCATTTCTAAGTGGGCTCTGTTTAGCCCTTAATCAATACAGCCGATGGTAAAAAATCCCCCTTACCTATTACAATATATATGCATTAACTGTATCGTTAATTAAGGTTAATCAATGCTAACTAAAACAATCTAAAAAAGCTCTAAATACTCTACATTGTTTACTCAATATTCAATTTAAAACAAAACAACCCAAATTGGCATGGTGGAGATGCTGGGTAATGATTTTTATATTTGGAATTGTTACTAAGGCGTAAACCTCACAGCTTAAGATGAGAAGATGGAATAAAAAGGAAGATAGTAATTTCATAAGTACATTGAACACAGATCGATGTTTATCCCATAGGGCCCCTTTCCATTATACGTTGAGGGCCAGGTGAACTTTGTTCTTTCTAATCAATCGATTCCTTTGAAGTATAAGTCGTTGTTCAAATTCTAAAAGCATTATCAGTTTCAAAATTGAAAAACACATAATGAATCTTTTACTTGATAATGATACGCGTATTTCTTGACTGAACACAGTTTTTAAATTGTAAGTAGATAACGTCCCATAGTCTTTTCGTATTCATCTGCTATTCCATTGTGTTGAAATATCAAATTCTTGCTTGATGCCGGTAAACCTTTCTAAGTCGGTTTACTTCCATTACTTCAAATAAATTCGGGAAGAGCCCAATAAAATTTGTTATGTACTTTAACCCACAAACAAATTGTCCGTGAAGTAGTACATCTTGCTCTCTTAGATCTGATACATTTCCTAGAAAAATAATCTTACTAAACTTTGAGATGTGTTTTTGTACGATAAGACATTTCTATGAGATATAACAAACTTAGTTCATGGTTCTAATTTAGGTCAAATTTAGTTCATGAGCATATTCATTCCGTTGGAAATCTTATAGTGTTTTAATTTTGTAAATCGCAATCAAGAAAATATTTCATTCTTCTTCATCTATTTGATTGTTTGCACACAGAACATTATTTCGTATAACATTTTAAGTTTTATAAACCATTTAAAGTTTAGTATGATCATTCCACGAAGGCTTCATTCTGAGTGTATCACGTTAGTGAATGCTTTATAGGAATTCCATGTTAGTTTTAATGCTCTTGGAAGTTTTTAACAGTAAATGACACACTGTTTTCAGTAACGATTATTTGAAACCAACTTATTCCATGGAAATATGTTATTTGATTATCATTTGGTACTTTCAGTGATATAAACTTCTCAAGCCACCAATTTGAAAACATGTTAATCAATAAGAGAAATTTTCTCTACGACTAGTGAAAACATCCAAATACTGTATATTCGCTTCCACAGATTTCTTAGATTTAATAGATGAATGAAATTTGTTCAATGCTGAAATGAAATTTATACATACCTCAACAAATGATATAGGGCGCACGTCTTTGTCTTAATTGTTTGAAATCTTATGTGACGTTCATGTAAGATACGTACTTGTATAACGCAGAAATGCAATTGTGCGCGTACAATAATCAATAATTATTGTGTATAGACACCAAAATACTCAATAATGCTCAAACTTCAAGTGATATATTCTTGGAATAAACATACATTAAAAGAAATATTTGTGAATACTTTATATTTTCTTGGCCAACGACTAAGTATCCATTGTCTAACGCCTAATATACCATGTAGTGGTGTTAGACACAAGAGATGCTTGATATAGTTTCCACAAAATATTCTGATTTCTGCAAATTGGAAATTTATTCTGGGAATGATAGTCGCCTATGTCCACATGCGCCTATTTTAGAAGGAATTCACTGATATGAAGTCGCTGATATCACAGCCTCTTACAATGTAACTCAGGTCCGTTACTAAACAACATTCAATTTGAATTTTTGTTAAGGCATGAAAAATTCTAATGAAACCAGTCCGTTGGCGTAGACTAAATAACAATTTATGCAAAAATGCAAAATTAGGAAGATTTTAATGTTGGAACTCAAGTTTCCATAGTCCGAAAAGTTTTAGCATTTTGACACGAGATGGCATAAATGAATCAAAATTCAATGTGTGCGTCGCAACGAGTCAGGATTAACGCCGTTTTACACCTGACAGTTGAAGCTAGTAAATATGCAAAACGTTTTCCGATTATAATAAAATGTAACATATCGATATTATGCCGTGAATATATGCGAGCTCTCCGCAAACAGCGCAATATTTTACAATTTTATTTCGATAAAGACTCAAATGCCGCGCAGCCTTACTAACAAAATTTTTGCTTTTTACGGGAAAGAAATGTTTTAAAAACCTAAAGCTTAATATGGTTCAGTAACTTTGGTTCTTGAAATATCGATGCCTAAAATGCTACTCACTGTTAAGCTTTTAAAACGCATGAAAGTATCTTTCTAAGAGGATTTGGATAGTGTTAGTAGGTTTAAATATAATTATCGTAAATTATCTACGTAGAATCATACTGGACCAGTAATCAAAACACTTATTCTTCCCTTTACTTCATATGTTTGATCTTCAATCTCAATAATTTCTTGGAATCGCTCACATTTCATATATTTATGTAACATTCCCAATCTTTGTCCTTACGACATATATTCAGAATCTTCAATCCATCATGTTTATCTCAGCAACCACTTGGTTTATATAACAACCACAGACAACCAACCTTACGATACACAGCATATGTACTCTACCGTGACACTTCTTGCAAAGGGGTCAATCCATCTGAAGTGGTCCAAAGATGGTGAAAATGGTTGCTCAAATTCGAGTGTGATGAACCTTGTCTATGAGAAGTTCAATAAGACTATTCACGTTGTCGTATGTACAAGTGTTCCTGAATGGCGGCAATCTTTATTATCGGTGGAGTGGGATTTTATGGATTTCAAGCGTGTACAAAACCTACAGTTGCTGAGGAGTTACGAATCAGACAAACACGAAACAAAAACGAATGTTTACAGGAGAGACTGAGTATACGGAGAATATACATTCTTGCTTCTAAATAAATATACAGGGTTGCAAAAAATACATAAATACACCTGTAAAAGTACAAAAAAATGGCAGTTTTAAAGGGGATGTATATTGGAACGGCATAAAGTAGGAGTTCATAAGTTTTGTGCTGAATACTATTGTATATAAAGAGTCTGCAGGAATATCCACAGGTATGATACTACTGGTGCCGTAGATTTATGGGGGTCCGAAAGTTGGAGTTTGTGATTTTGATGCCATTTTTGGGGCGTAATATCTTAGGAGAGCAATGTGATGAAAATTGCTGCTTAGGTCACAAAATAATTCTGTACGTAAAAATACTGTTGCAAAAAGGTCAAGACTGATATTACATGGAGCAAAAAGTAAGGACATGGTAAAAACTCAAAGAAAACACTGCATGACAATGATCGTAGTCCGGAAAAATGTAAATGCTAGATCTAAAGAAGTACGCATGATCAGCAATTAGACCCTGTTTCGTTTGTGTTCAGTTATGGAGAAGTTTCCAAGTGGCGCTTTTCATCTTTTTAGCTCTATGGTCATAGTCGTTCTATATGGGAGAGGCGATTATGTATCCAATTGTAACCACGACACCCATCGTCGAACTGGACTGCGGTATTAGAGCACTCAATGTATTAGCAAAGTGTAATTGAAATCCAACCCCACTTAAGGAAGTTAATGTGTTCAGAAGGTTGCGTTATACCTTGAATGGCATAAATATATATAAATAAAACCAAAATTAGTAGGGTTCGAATACCCGGAGATCCAAAATTTTAACATGTTTAAATTTTAATTTCAATCCATACATTGTATTATATGCAATATCTTCTGTGAAGAAGGGAAGATATGTACGAATGACGAAAATGACGGAAAATTTGAGTAGTTCCATGCATGAAGACAAAGGTTTACAAACTTACTTCTTTCAATAGTTCCAGATTTGATATTTTCAGTTAATTTAAAGTATTTTCTTCCTCATATATGATAAGTATTTTTTTTATGAAAAAAGGAGAAAACTAATTGACACGACACTGTATTGAAATATTTACAAATATCAAAATTTGATGTTTGCCATAATTTTAAAAGAAGTTAGCTTTCCATGGCAAGAATTTAGGATTTTAAAGAAAATACGTACTTTTCTATTTTTATCAATCTTTTTAAATATAAATTAAAATTATGTTAGTGCAAATCATCAGCACTCATTTGAATATGGAATTCCAGTATTTGTCACATGTAGCATAACATGCACCTAGCTATTATACCAAAAACACCGGTGCCTGTGACAGATGTAAGAATGGACGAGGTGGGCCATTGAGCAGAAGTAACTGACGAGCGACATATATGCCAAGATCTAAATGCAGTGGAAATTCTCCCTAAAATACACGAATTAAGTTCATCTGTATTTGAAGAAAACAGCAAATTGTTTTAGGAAGCTTCATCCTTTGAAAGAGCAAATGTGTTCATCTACTGCTAGGTTCTCTTCTATAGAAATGGTTTTTTTTTTTTTTTTTTTTTTTTTTTTTTTTTTTTTGCTTTTTCTTCCGTAAAACCTATGACAAAGCGCTGCAAAAGATGCATTTACTGCTCAATGTTCCCAGTGTGACACGAACACCTAACTTTCTTGTTAAATTATTTGCAAATAATTACAACAAACTATTGTGAATTGAAGTAAATAGTACAGTAAAAATAGGTATGTTACCTCTCTTGGTCAGAAATATTAACTTCTAGAAAATAGATACCGCAATTTTTTGCCGTTGTGCAATGAACTCAACTCCTGGCATTGGAACGATTTCTGCTCTCCCGTTTAAAGATTTGCCTCAATGAGTAATAATAGTTAAAAACTATACGTGTTGGAAACAAAATACCTGGATATGCTAGAAATGACACTATATGCTGTAAAAAGTTAATTGATACTATCAGCCGAATCAGTTGTGACATACAAAACTGTCATGTATAGCTGTATAACAGTTGCACATATTATCCATTCTAAAGGGAAAGAGCAAGTGATTCAAACTTTCAGTATCAAGTCCCGTATCTTGAAAGATGTAGAAATTCACCTCCCTAAGTTTAGTGATATTTTATGCTGGCAGATAGAGGCATATATACACGCACAACTTAAGAACAATTGCAAGTTCTTATTTATTGCAATTGTTCTTATTTATACTGTACCTTCTCTTTTACTTTTGTTGGTACCAGTTTAAACATAAAATTCATGATCTGCATATGCGATGGATTAAAGTTGAAACAAATCAAGTACTTGTACCTTTCAGGATAACCATTCTGCAATAGAAAATAAATAAATAAATAATTTCCATATGATACTTCTAAACAGAAAGGAACATGTCAGTGCGTTACGCTAACTTCTAATAGTAAACAGTTGCTCTAATAGTTTTGCTGTTTCTACTGTTGGCAGCCTGTCAGTAGTGTGTAGAAAATTTGGTGAGTTATAAGTATTGTGGCAATTTAATTGCTACTTTATAAATATGTTGATTTAAAATGGGACCACTAATATTTGCATATACATTATGACACTTTTCTTGTAAATTAAACTTACCGTTTCTATTTAATTATTTTACAATGAATAGTGATGATTAAGGCCTGGATTTATATGACATTTCATATTTTTATTATGGTATCTTTTCTATGTGCTAAATTATATATAAACTCATTTCTGACTCTTACGAACACGAAAATGCCATTTCAAATTTCTCATATGAATTTATATTTGAACAATATTTTAGGTTTAAGTTACATTTGAGCCCAGTTGATATAAAAGCTAATTTTAGTCATATTTTAGACATTTCACGTGTTGCTCGGAAATATAAGATACTTTTCAATTTAATGGAAATAAGTCTAGTTAGAAACAATTGATGTCTATAGTGGCAAGGGTAATTCGCCAACCATACTGCTTGGTTATTGGTAACATTGTATTAGGACAAACTGTACTACGTGGGAAGCAGTAGAACGGACGTGTTCAATGAACTAAGCAAACGGGGACAGTGTAAAATAGGTCATCTCTCTGATTTTCAAGGTGGGAACAAACTGTTGGCACTTGATCGTGTGGTGAGAGCATGGCAAAAATGTTAAGTGTATTCGGTGTGTAGCAAATCAGAGTAATAATTCTGCAATATATCAGGTTATTGGCCGTTGCGTTTCACGGGTCTTCTCTGATTGAAAGTTGAGAATCACGTGATTTATTGGTAGAATTTTTTTTTATTAGAAGCGAGTGACGTAGTATGAGTCCAGAATATTGAATCTTGGTCTTGGTCATGTGGAATGAGGTGGGATTTTTAAAATCAGGATCCATGAGTCCTGGTCATGTGCTATGACAAGAGATTTTTTTAAATCAGGGATTACGTTTCCTGAGTATCAGCCTGCTCAGATCGAACAAAAGATTTGGACGTATTGTATGTAAGTTTTAGGGTCATCGTTTTCTTAGATGATAGATATTTTTTTACCGATGTTCGTGTCTTTTGAATGGGTATCTTACGAATTGTGTTATAACATATGTTACATCCATAGGGTGCGTAGTGTCCCTGTTTCTTAAATTGAAATTGCCAAATATCTACACGAGGAAAAGCTTCTTGTCTTCAACCTTCTTTTATATTTGGGAGGAGTTAATGATTTTGTCATTTCTGAGATTCCTAATGGAAATAGTCTATCAAAAATGTACACTATGCTTTATTTCTTTGGAAAGGATGCATGATATTGTCAATTTTGGTTGCCAAAGGTTGAGTCATATATTGCAATAGATGTATCTCTTAAAATAATTTGGCAGTGTATAGGACCAATTTAAATTAATTGCATTCACCCAAACTAGGAAGGTGGATACTTTAAGAATCACATCTAGCTTAATATTTGTGAAGTTCCCTGATATGGACTCTTTCTTAAACATTTTGGGTATAAGGACATCGTATTATCTTTTACTGAATTTTGATTGGTTGATTTTATTATTTATACTGGATTTCCAATAGTGAAAATGTAGGTACATAGTTCATTTTGACATATGTACTCCCTACATCTGAGGTTACAGGTTGGGTTCCTGGTAGAAGTTCTTTAATTTGGGTCCACGTTATGATTTGAGTTCATGTCATGAAATGACAATAAAAGTTCACGTTGGTTTTGAAATGATAATAAACTTCGAATTCTCTAATGGTTGTATGCTAGTGTACAAGCTTTTGATACCGAAGATCCAGGTTGGATTTCCATTAGGCACTCTCATTGTTTGGGTCTAAAGTTAAGATTTAAATTAATACCACATATAGCATAAGTGTTTAAGAGTAGCGGATGCATCTGTAGTGAAGAAGGCTCTGTTTCGAGTTCCGACAGGAGCTCTCCTAGTGTAAATGCCTGTTAAGGTTCAGCCTCATATCTCATAGCCTCGGTTCAGGTTGGGTAAAATTATAAATCAATTAATCAAAAAATTATTATTTCTTTTTAGACAATGAATGAAATAAAATGAACTCTTTATCTTCTTATACTTCATAAAATTAGATATCAAACTAACACATCACATTTTAATATTCGGGGTTGTGTTTTTATATGGGTCATTCCATGTCAAATCACCTAGAGCAATGTGCTTCAATGTCTCAGATAACTCTTCAAATTTTTCGCATACTAATTAAAGTATACTAAATTATTTTTTTCCGATCTTTTGGATGAGAAATGGTTCGGGAAGAAATTTTTGAAAAATGTGAAATATGGCTTTCCGGCACTCAGCATCGTGGAACTAAAATTACCGTATCTTCTTTATTTTTCAAGTAATTAAGCTTATTCATGTGTCAAATAAAAGTTTAATGTTTGCTCTTTCAACAGATGCTAAACTTTGCCAAAGGTTGAACTGCCAAACATTAATGGGCATACAAGTCATATTTTAGGTTTTCTTTTTTATAAATTGTGCCATTGCTCAAAAGTTACAACTATGAAACTTCAGAAACCTTTCTCATACATTTATCTTCACACATACATGATATTGTTAAAAATGCAAAGGGTGTTTTTTGTATTTTTGTAATTACTATTTTTATGTATTTTACATGTACGCAAGGTTTTGTTACGTATTGTGTCATTGCTCGTAAGTTACAACTATGAAACTTTTGAAGCTTTTTTTTTATAGAATCACCTTAGCACATGCATGATATAGTTAAAATATAAAAAGGGTGCTTTTGGTATTTTTGTAATTATTATTTTTGTACTTCAGAGTGCAATTCATGAATCGCTCTGGGCCTTCTATTTTCTACTGGCCAAAAAATGACTTTTGTTGGGAACGTTTTGAAAATATCATCTGGGAAGTTTCTGTTCCATCTCTTACAAGCTAATCAAACCGGACATAACGCAATTGAAAGCAAAATTACAAAATACATCGTATCATCAGTGAAAACAACGAGCTGTAAAATATATTACACAACATTTTGTATGTAAATCTGTGTAATTCTGAGAAGTATTACCGATATGTATGTTTATTGTTTTCATCTATGTACATCAGTTTATTATTTCTTGTTTTTGTTGATAGGTTTTGTAATAATAACTCAACCCCTTACATTGGTAGGCCTATATTTTCCATTCACAAAAACACAAAAGTATTACAAAAAAGGCTTCCCATTTTATTATTTAACCATACCAAGTAAATGAAAACTAATCCTATAAATCGTTAAAATGTTTGATAGTTGTAAGCAATGGTACAATTGGGTAAAAAAGAAAGGCAGAATTAAAGTACAAAATAATTATGATAATACCAAAGCTGCACATTACACCAGTTTTATTTTTAAGCATACCTAATATTCACTAACTAGGGATGATTCCATACCGGGACCAAGTACCTGGGGAAAACCTATATATCGTCTGAAAGTTATTACCATGAGAAGTACGAAACCGTTTTCAAATCACCGGCAAAACCGCAACCTGGCCTTTTAAAGGGCCCATTTGTTGCTGTATTTGACACTGTGTATAGCGTATTCCACAGATGTAAAAATGAACGCGTAAGGGCCTGAGCCCATCATGTTCCTTTTTGGCTGATTGCTAGAACGTGACTCGGGCAAGAGTTTGATAATATTACTTTGCATCTAGACGTACCCATTTGGTCAGTGTTGCCAACGGGTTTTAAATACAATGTGACAGATGGTTTCTGTACCACTAAATGTATACCCATGAAACGTAGCATGAACATCATTCGTTATTACAGAAAATATACTGTGGACGTATTTCTCTCCCAAGGACTCCCGTTTGTCAGTGTTACCAACCAATCGTAGAAATGAGAAGGTGTTAAACAGGTTCCGTAGAATAAGATATTTATATGCCAAGATGAGCAGAAACATCACACGACACTATAACAAAAAGACGTTGAGTGTGACCGTCTTCCAACCATTCTATGCTGTCAGTGTTGTCAATCCAGTGTAAACAGTTGAGTTGAGTTGATTTTTAGTTTAGCGTCCCTTTCATCAGCGAGGCTATATGAGACGTGGACCTACTGATTAATGTGGAATCCGAACCACATGAGATCCCGCTGGGAATGGAACCCGGAGCTCCCACGCCACAGGCGCGTACGCTAACCGCTTAGCCATGAGGGAGCTCGCAAGTGTAAATATCATAATGTTGCAAATCGCGTGCGTGCCATTGAAAGAATATAGAACAAATGTGACAGAAGCAGTATTGTACAATTGAAAACATAGTGTAAGCCTCATTGTCTTCCAAGCACCTCAGTTTGGCAGTGTTGCCAACCAATGCGAACATTTAAAATTTTGCCATGCTAAACCATGCGAAGAAGTCTGTAGCATGGCGGACATAATTATACTGTGACATGGTCCCAACAACTGTATGTTTGCTGTTGCGTCGAATGATGTTTATGCCAAATTTTGTCCCTATGTATGCAATAGGCAGACAACCTTTCGAGAACATGTATTTTACAACATTCGAAACGCTGATAACATGGGTGCTTGTGGGTTCACACTAACATACTACAAATCTAGTATGGGTCACAGTCTAATTATGTCCGTTATGCTGTAAACTCCATGCGAAAACCTTGAATGTTCGCATTGGTTGGCAACACTGCCAAATAGGGTGTTTGGGAGACAGTTAAGCTCACACTAGGTCTTCAATTGTTCAACACTGCTTCTGTCACATTTGTTCTATATTCTTTCCATGGCACGCACGCCATTTGCAACATTATGATGTTTACACTTGTTTGACAACACTGAGAGCCTAGAATGGTTGGGAGAATGTCACACTCAACGTCTTTTTGTTATAGTGTCGTGTGATGTTTTTGCCAAGCTTGGTGTACAAACATCCTATCGGACGAAGCCTGTTTTACATCTAATTTCTACAATTGGTTGGTAACACTGACAAACGGGAGTCCGTGGGAGAGAAATACGTCCACAGTATATTTTCTGTAGTGACAAATGCTAATTAAACATAAGTTTCTTACAAGGCTGTTTATATTCTTTATTATAAATTAACGAGAATTGTTACAGTTTCGGAAGTATATCACTTCCTTTTTCAGACTACTACTCCAACTGAAATCATAGATAACATAACATAATTTGTTATCTCTACCAATCAAGAATCATTTTTTTCCTTTTTCATTAAAATTCAAAATATATTCCGAAACTGTAACAATTCTCGTTAATTTATAATAAAGAATATAAACAGCCTTGTAAGAAACTTATGTTTAATTTGTGTTTAAGATGGACACAAGGCCTTTTTATAAAAGTATATAAGTGACAAATGATGTTCATGCCACGTTTCATGCATATACATCCAGTGGTACAGAAACCATCTGCCACATTGTATTTAAAACCCGTTGGCAACACTGACCAAATGGGTACGTCCATGGTGAAAAGACTACAAGGTGGTTGCATGCGCATGTCGCCTGGAGCGCTGTCGTGGCTGTGACGTCATGTGGTTTGCAAGAGACAACGGGAAAAGGCGCGCCACCAAGTGGAAATTAAGTGACAAGTGGAAATTCTTTGTTCTGTTAAATGATACCGAGAACGCCTAACTGTGCAGTGTACGGCTGTAGTAATTATTACAGAAAAACTAAGGGAACTAATATAAAATACTTTAGATTTCTTCACAAAGAGGGGGAATGTCTCCAGAAATTGATTTTAGCTTGCAGGCGACAGGACAAAATAAACCTAAAATACGGTAAGTTTTACATAAAAATAGTAAATAAATGCAATGTTAAATGAAATTATAAAAAGCGATTCCATTATGTAGTTCCTTTTTAGTATTAATAGTATGGAATAATAGTATATAGGGCTACAGTAGCTTGTGTTGATTCTGCATATAAAAATCCAATAGTGCGATTTAAAAAGACGAACTTTGAGGCAAGACCCGGATTCGAAATCATGAGAGAGAGGGGGGCAGCGACAGAGGTGATCATTTCTATCATCGTTTCCTTCTACATAAGATATTGAGACAAAATTTTCCCCACAAAGGCAAGCATGTAACTCGAGAAGGGGGCACGATATGGAGTTACGCATATGGAGAGCATTGAACGCGTAGATCCCATTTCATTCTGGAGGTCTGCATTCCCTATAGCCTCGGTGCTAAAACGGGACGTTGCACTTCAAATTAACTAACGAATGGAAGGTTCGTAATAACGATTAACGGTTACAAAGATATATAACAACATATTCGATCAAGAGGATAAAGTATCCACCTACCATGTCAGGACGACATTGTCGGGACATTTTTACACTCAGATTTTGAAATTTTTGTTCATTTGAATCATAACTTTGGATAATTACATATACATATTTAACCCCCCCCCCCAGAATTAAAAAAATAAGAATGACTGCAGTAAATTTAAAAATATGGTAGATTCTCAACCAATCAAAGAAGCACTGTGGCTCAGTGGCAGAAGGCTCACCTCTGGTGCAAGGGGTACTGGTCCGCTTCTCGGTCAAATGAATTTCTGGTAGACAACATCGTGTCCGTGAGTTTCTCGGGGTACTCCCGCATTCTCATTCCACCAAATTCCATATAATCATTCACTTACATTTATCTTTCGTCTTCTTTAGTCCACGGAACAGAAAAGAGAAAACTTACCAAGAAAATTAAGAAAATAATGTGATTTTATGGTTTATATGTTTTTTAGTCTAGCTGTAACACCCAAACATCGTCTTCACCTACGCCTAGTACTTTGTTTCTTGCTTGAGATAGTCATGTTGTTGCAATTTTATTTGTTAAATTTTGACACTAATATTCAAAAACTGTCAATTTCACCAAACCTCTTGTTCAAATACAAATTCTAGAAATAAGCAATCAGCGATTTCCAATAAGATTATTTTTTTTATAAATCAAAAATAAAAACGATGTTTAAAATATTAAATACGTGTGCCCTGCTCAATAAAGTTTCTAACCTCTACCCTGAGATTGGGCAGCGTGGCTCAGTGGTAGAGCGTTCACCTCTGGTGCTTGGGGTCCCGGGTTCGATCCCAGCCCCCGCCAAGTGAACTTTGTGGTGGACAAACACCGCGTGCGTGGGTTTCCTCGGGTTCTCCTGTTTCCTCCCACTTTCTTCATTCCACCATTTCATTCATTACTCATTATCACCGTCTCCTTTAGCCTAATCGGCATAAGCGTGGGCAGTGGCGTATTTACGATTTTGTTTCGGGAGGGGCTTTGCTAACTTTCGGGGGGGGCTTTGCCTAAAAAATATGAAAATTCTGCAAGATATTTCATTTACTTTACTATATTAAGTAAGATTTCGGGGGGGGGGGCTTAAGCCCGGAAGCCACCCCCCTAAATACGCCACTGAGCGTGGGACGTAAAACTCAAAGACTTCATTTCATTTTTTTTTTCTCCCCTGAGATTCTGATGAAACTTACGTGGGAGCAACCTCTTAAAAAAAACTGTCCAAGCATAACGAAAATATACGTACGTGTATCTCTGTTTACGAAAACCATGAATTTTCCCTTGAGATATTCTCAAAATTTATATGGGGTCATCAGTAAAAAATTCTCTTTCAAGCAAAATAATAATAACAGTAAATCGAAACCGATCAATGTTACAAAAATATACTTGAGCATACATAAATATATAATAATGAAATGCATTAACGACACACTGTGTTATAGATTATTCAGGCCTATACATACTGGAGTGTATTACTTCAGATGTTTAAAAAAGAAAAGAAAGAAAAAGCAGAAAATGTAGTGAGTAATATTGGCTTGTTCAAGCTTCAAAGTTGTTTAATATGAACTGATATTATTGCTGATATTAATTGTTTCTTTTGCTATTGTAAATATCTTCCTTTTAATTCACTTAGCTTAAACATTGATTACATTACGTTCATATAATTATTGTTTGTACTGAAATTTTTACTTCGTTGAAGATCACTATAAATAGAAGAGAAGTTTGCGTGTAAGATACCAGCGAGCAAGTGCTTGTTAAAAGTTCATCTGACTCTCGTTGGCCACGTCTGCGACCAATATCACGTCATGCGTCAGAGCGACAAGAATGTAGCACTGCATTGCATCCACCTTGGAGTCTTTCCACCATGGGTACGTCTAGGTGCAAAATGATATTATCAAACTCTTGCCCGAGTCAATTCTAGCAATGAACCAAAAGGGAACATGATGGGCTCAGGCGTTTACGCGTGACGCATCGTAATATTCATTCTTATTTCTGTGGAATATGCCATAAACAGGGTCACATAAACCGACAAATGGGCCCCTTAAAAGGTCAGGTTGCGGGTTTGCCCATAATTTGAAAACGGTTTCGTACTTCTCATGGTAAGAACTTTCAGACGATATGTAGGTTTTCCCCAGGTACTTGGTCCCGGTATGGAATCATCCCTAGTAAGATGATTATTTGAAAAAGTTTTAAAGTGTGATAGTTGCTTCTTCAGAGTAGGGATGGCAAAATTTTCTGGAATTGGAAATTTCACTTCCCGAATTTCGGAAAAATTCCGGAATTGAGAAAAAACCTGGAATGCGGAAGAAAAACCTGGAATTTTTTAAACATAGGAATTTCTTCGAATTACGTAATTTTTCCAAAATCGGGATTTTTCCGAATTCCAAATTTTTCAGATTCTACTTTCTGGAATCCGGAAAGTATAAGTTCCGAAATTGGATATTCCTGCTTCAGAGGAAAGACATATTCTGTTAACAGCACTAAAACTGCACATTTCTAAACACTTAAAATACAAATACAAATAATAATAATAATAATAATAATAATAATAATAATAATAATAATAATAATAATAATAATAATAATAATAAATTGCAAAAATACCAAAAGCACAATTTTTATTTTACAACCATATCATGTACGTGCTAAAATGATTCTATAAAAAAAGATTCAAAAGTTTCATAGTTGTAACTTATAAACAATGACGCTATTTGCAACAAAACCTAAAACTGTATATTTCAGTACATGTAAAATTTAAAAAATTACAAAAATACCAAAAAGTACCATTTTTATTTTTAAACCTTATCGTGTGTGTACTAAGATGATTCTATAAAAAAGCTTCAAAAGTTTCATAGTTCAAACTTTAAGCAATGATACAATTTGTAACAAAAAAATGTATATTTCCTTACATGAAAAATAAATAAATACAAAAATACCAAAAGCACCGTTTTTTATTTTTTAACAATATCATTTATGTGCTAAGATGATTCTATAAAAAAAAAGATTCAAAAGTTTCATAGTTGTAACTTAAGAGCCATGACATAATACGTAACAAAACCTAAATCTGTATATTTCCGTACATGTAAAACACATATAAAATAGTAATTACAAAAATACAAAGAACACTTTACTTTCAACCATATCATGTATGCGTTAAGATGAATGTACAAAAAAGTTTCAAAAGTTTTATAGTTGTAACTTTTGAGCAATGGCACAATTTGTAAAAACCCATAAAATTTGATTTGTATGCCCATTAATGATTGACAGTGTAACCTTTTGCAAAGTTCCTTAGAGTCTGTTAAAAGAGCAAACACTAAGCTTTTATTTCACACTTGAATGTGCCCAATAACTTAAACAATAAGGAAGTTATGGTAATTTTTAGTTCCATGATAGGTCTACTGAGTGCCGGAAAGTGGAATTGGGGCCAAATTCACATTTTTCAAAAATTTCTCTCCAGCCCATTTCTCATCCAAACAATCTTAAAAAAATAATTTAGCACAATTTCATTGGTATTTATGTATGAAAAAATTTGAAGAGAATCTGGGACATTGAAGCACGGTACTGTTTTAAAATTAGGTGATTTAATATGAAATGATCCCTATGAGTTATTTATATAAGTCCAGCTTGCTTATGACTTTAAGCGAAAACAACTATCGCAGTCAGTGTTAATTGTAGTTGTTGCAAGAAAATCTTAAGAGTTTCATTTGATGCGGTTGACAAAATATGTAGTTAAAGAGCAGTAAATGATTTTTTCAATGAGCTCCAATCATGTGTTTAAAACAAATTCGTAATTGACAAGAACTTCTGTAACATGTTAGTAATACAATGAAAACTTGTATTCCACGATTCACATCGATGTGTACTACATTCTTAAGTACATGAATTATTTTCAATGTCAATTTCTATTGAAATAGACTAAATTATTATAATGAATACTAGTATATGTATAAAGTGGATAGTTTCAGTACTAGGGCTGTCCAAAATCGCAAGAAAAGCAAAATTTCAACAGGACCTATTTCGATTTCCAGAAACTGTGGATGGTGGTTCTTATCAGCGTAAATGAAGCCACGGATACACAATCCAAAAGTGCATATTTCATCAATTGTCAATAGATGTAGAGTAGAGGGTATTCCCTACATGATGTAATTCTCAGATATGTTCTCAATAGAGTTTTCAGATTTACCCTGATTTCAAGGAGGGTCCAAAGTAGGCAGGAGGTAAGCCTTGACTACAATGAGCATAAAATGCTTCGGAGGGAAGTGTTAGGAACCGGCAGCTCCATGTTTTAAAGTGAATAACGTGTGATAATACGTATTTCTTCAATTTATATTTCATGTTTTCTTCACTCATAAGCGTGAAAGAAAACATTGCAGCAAGCGTTTTCCCGAGTACAAGAGACCGTGCTGCTGACGATCCTTAGCACTTCCAGCATCGCGTCAGAGGATTCCGTGTTCACTGTTGTCAAACCTTATCGTTTGTCTACTTTGGACCAATCATAAAGTCAGAGCATATCTCAAAATTCGGTTGATGGCATGTCTGAGAATTTCACCCTGCACCGAATATTCTGTACACCCATTGAGCACTAATGAAATATGCATTTTTGGATTGCGTATGCGTGATTTCCTTTACGCTGATAAGGATCACAATCCCAGTCTCTCGAATTCAAAATAGGGCCTTTTGAAATTTGGCTTCTTCGCGATTTTGGAAAGCCCTAGCTCTGAAAATATGCCTTTTTCGCCATAGGTCCATATGAACTTTTTTCTCTTATTTTGATGTGAGTAATCAACTCTTACAATTTGTCGGTATAGTACATTAACACCCGATATATATATATATATCGGGTGAGTCAAATATAGGATTTATAAGTACTGGAAATTTTATCTGAAACAGGACCAACTTAGGTGGTCATCTTGAAAATGGTGCCTCATATCAAAAATTGTTTCCTACAAAAATTGTTCAATTTTCCAAGCTCTTTCGAACGAGGTATCACTCGACCTATGTTACCATTTTAAAATTTCACGTACACCCCCTTCCCCAAATGGGGGCTTGGGAAACCTCATTTTTAGGCCCCTCTGTATTGTATATTGACTCTTAATATTTTTCTTATTTGATGTATAGTTCGCGAGATATTGGCTTGTAACACTTATTTTGAAATACCCTATATATATATACTTTTTATTTTCCATTTTTCAAATCTCATGTTCATTTTTCGTTGTGTGTTATGCTTTTTTTATTTCAAAATAAGAAATGTTTAAGTTATCATTTAAGTGATCATTGCATTATGTTTTAATTTTAAGCTAAAAAATAATTTCTACTTAATCACTGTACGAGCCCGTTCTTATAGTTTGTTTTATTCTCAGCAGAAGATTACCGAAATATACGTTTAGAAGCAGTGAAATTTTAAAAAAGTATATTTTACATACCAGAGTGCAAAATAAATATTTCTTTAGTAAAGGTAATGAAACTTTCTGAAGATGTGAGAATGTTAAAGTTGAGAAATCCATAATGGTAATCAGTCCTTTCCGCAATATTCCCAGTTCGTATAGTAGGTCCAGAACCATAAGTGATAAATTACAACACAGCACAGGATCGAAAAGAGCTATGTCATCTGTTAGTTTATGGATGGTAACACAGTAGCCGTCTGGCGTTAACTTCCGCAGTGGCACTATCAAACTGAAACGAGAAGAGGACGTTAGAACATTTCATTTGGACAACGGAAAAGTCATTGAGATAGTCAGAGTCTTTGTTATTGGTGTCTACAGAGGTAATTAAATCAGAACTTTTCAAATAAGTGCAGAAATGTTATTAAAGTCAACCTACCCGCTCACTATAACATACTCATATGCTCATGTTATTGAGTTTTTAGTGTATTCAAAGTCAGATAAAATGTTACATAAATAAATTAAAGAATAACTGTAATTAATAAAGTTATCCATCATGTTAAGCTGTAGGTTTATGTTTCATATATGTATATCCGCAGTGCTGAAAGCTGTGGTAAATTGAAATTAAACCAACAATAACGTTATGCAATGCGCGGGGCTATCGCACACTATACTGCTTCGTGCCTTGAAGACGCGCCACAGGCTGTCTCGTCGCGCGTCTGATATTCGACACACACCTGCGACGCCATAGACGCTAGATCTTCATGTGTCGCGGGAATGTGACTCTGTTTTTAGCCAGAACAAGATTGGATTCAAACGAGGAATGTTTCTTCTGTGAATTTGAATAAATTAAGTAATTCATAATTTACTGGATCTGAGATTAATAATACAATATTTAAAGTAAAACCAATAAGTTAATATAAATTGAACTCAAATAAAAGTTGACAGATTTATTCATCACAGTATGAATAGTTTTCTAATGTTGTGCCCGTCTTGAACGACAAAGTGCAGGCACATCCGTAAAGAGTGCGTATGTCACCTGGAGTTTGCGGTTCCCCTTGAGCCGCGAACTAAATCCAGGGCCTAATCTGTATATATTGCAAAAACCGTTACTGACTACGTGAGGTATTACCTTCATGCCTCGCGGCCTCTCCTTATTAACCCCTTTCTGCATGATTTTTTTCTTTTAGCGAAAAAAATTAGTATTGGAAATCCTCATATGGGAACTTGAAAAATGAATTAATACTTGAATTTTAGATTTTTCACTTAATTCCGACGAGAAATAAGTAAGTGACAAACATACATACAACTCACCATATGTGACATACAACTCACAAAGAACATGCCAGATAACACCAAAATCTCTTATTCATACACGTCAATATCCTGCACAACAGACAAAACAGTCATTTGATGCCTTTGATAAATCACAAAAAAGCTAAAGTGTAGAAAGGGTATGTGCCATATATGGCATGGCATGCGGTAAGGGGTTAATTTCAATATGGAGTGCCACGAAGTATCAGTGTTATGCCTAAGTGCTTATAAAACATTATTTTTCATATTTTCGTACAATATATACCTAGGTATGTTAAAAGCACAGTGTCACGAAGGTCCCGCGCCCCATCCATTGCTGTAACAAATATGAATTCTCCATTACCCCTCAACAAGACTGTTACAGAAAATTAAAAAAAAAAATGTGATGCGTATCCGACAGATGAAGTGTCATAGTGTGCGAAGGGCTAAAATAATTGTTTTTACATAGAGTATTATGAGCATCTGTGCTTCATGGTCTATATGTGTAGTCACGACAGTAGTTTTGCTTCAGGTTTTCAATTGGGGTACGGTGGAAGATTCTGCGGTGCAGCTGCCTCATCAGCCTAAAATTTCTCCCTGATTCACGACTACTCTTGGTTATTCCCTTACCACTACACTTCCTTTGAAAAACGTCAGTGGGTGTCTCTACCTGCAACATCAACTGAATCAAGATACTGTAGGAATAAAATATTCAGTGCATTTCTGAGAAAATTTTCTATAAAGGTGAGATGTGATATCCCTATTCGAATTTAATGAATTTTAGCCTAAGTATCTTGCGCGATGCGAATATTGTACGAATGGTATAGCCCCAATTATTAGCTATAGTGTTCAAAAATAAAATTTTCTTTGTAAGTTACAATAACGGACGTTACAATTGTATTCAGCCCATTTGAAAACAGCATATTTTGTATACAAAAATATGCATCTCTGAGTATACAAAACTATACTTTTTCTTTATGTCATACTGGGTTAATATTTAAAGTTTTTAGTTCACAATCAACTATTGATGCATAAGGATTTTAAAGGATCACTTTTAGAATTGGCAATTGCTTTAACTATCACTTTGAGTAATACTGGTTTACTCATATGAGTTAAAATATTAGATTCATGATAGCATCTGAAAATATCAAAACTGCAACTTAATTGTGACCCTGAGCTCCATAAACAAAATCTCATGCAATAAGTATTGAACTCATCTAAGACAACAAAAAAAGTCATTGTAATCTAAATCAAATGATTCCTCATGGCCGTTCCAAACACAAAATTACTGGCTTCGTTGCTTTCACGATAAAACATTTTAGGTCATGTAAAAGTGCGTTCCTTATTTTTCTTATATTGTCTTTATTCATTTGCACAACACATGAGCAATTCATCATTCGATCTTAGAAATGAAATATTAGAAGGTAATCGATATATCATATAGTGGGCAATGCAACTGGAACTCGACTATTTCCATCTGTTATCAATTGATATAAAACGTTATTTATCCAATCTGACCAATTTATTTATCCAATTTGTGAGAACGTAGAACTGTGGGAAATTTGCGGATTTAGAATTTCTCTCATTATTAGCACTTACGCAGATAAAGTGATGCAACGGAAAAAAAATCTTCCAGTTTCATGTTCCACGATTTTGCCCTCCAGCTTGGAAGAATATTTTAGTGTTTTGCGCGTGATCGAATAACTGCAGCAGCGAATGAGTCTAGTGGATAAACTGAAATTTTAAAATAATTCAGTTTAATGATCCATGATAATGCTTGTGAGCTAAAGGAGACAAGTGGTTCATTATATTTAATAATTTTGGAAGAATCGATACAATGAATATTGTGGAGAATGGGAGTAACACCAGAGAGAAAAAAACATGGAGATGATCTTCTCCATCACAAATTCATTTGTACTGGGATCGAAAGTGGGATCCTTTCTGTTAACGTGAGCGATCTACCAAGAGTCACTATACACTCATCCTCCATCTCTGCCTTAGAGACAAAAGATTGTGGGCAACACATGGGAGGCGATGACACATAAAAGCAATAAATATGGTTATGTAACAACACGTTGAAAATGGCAGTGGTTAGTAGCAGAAATCTTGAAAAACCAGGACAAATGAACTTTCAAAACAGACATGTCAAAGACAACCATTGTACAGAAGTGCGTTTACAGGCAGCCCACAAGAAACACAGTATGGACTATTCAAATATGCAAAATGAAACCTGTGAACCGAATCCGATCTCCACACACCGTCTTAACTCCATGAGATTCCTTCTTGTTACGTCTCTGACTTGTTTAGTGAAGCTACTTACTTTCCTAGATTTAAACAAATAACATTGTTACAGATTTCTGGTTCTAGAAGAATTAAAAAATTAGGAAAAGATTGTATTCTCGAGATGTAAAATCCACATGAATAACAGTATTCTTTATATTTTACAGTTTTTGCTCTGTTTCGATTAATATTGAACTCACAAATGGTATATTTCTAATACTTCCTGTTGTAATAGAGGGAAAAAAGGTGAAAATGAAATCTATTCTTCATAATATCAAATACATCTTTCTCGCTTTTAAAGGGGAGATACAGTAGCTCAGTAGTAAAGCATTTACCTCTGGTGTGTGGGGTCCGTGTCGATCTCCGCCCAAGTGAATTTGTAGTGAACATCATCTTGCCCGTTGGTTTTCTCTCACATTCTCATTCATTTGCATAATTCATTCGCTCCCATTAGCCTAAAGGGCATCATTATAGATATTAAACTAAAATAATATTCTATAAGACTTTCATTAGTTATGTAAAGCAGTCTGGAAGTTTAAAAATATGGCATAGACAATAAGTGTACACTACTTATACTTGGAGAAGTCCTAAAAATACGAAAATGTCTATAATTATAATGGTAAAGAGAAAGTTCGAAATTAATGTTTGCCACAGTTCTTTAACTTCGGAATTAATGCTTGTTTCAGTTCTTTGACTTAATTTCTACATAATAATGCAAAGAAAGATCAGTATCACTTACTTGTGCTCCATGTTCATCTTTAACTTTACATCAAGTAGGTCTCGGGCGTTGAACAAACTAGGCATCAATCCTCGCATTGTCAAATTGTTGTCTAGTTTCGTCTTTGTTTTCTCAAGCTTATACTTTGATTGTCTAAGGAATGTTAGCAGAAAATTGTCACCTAAAACAGAATGCAATAACATTGCTTTATTTAACGAATTTACAATAAATTATTTTACATTGAGTAACATCCTTATTATACTACTTGCCAACTAGACAACGAATACTGCGTAGAAGTGAATCGTGAACAGATGCAAATCTAGGTATATCTTTCTCTAATATTTGTAATTTTGTCATCAAAGAATTATATTCAGTTGTGTTTGTATTTATGAATCAGCAGATAAGAACATAATACGAATGAAATTCAGTGGTCTTATTCGAAGAAAAACACATTTTTAACTACATTTTATAATATGTTTTGACATTTGTTCTAGATACAACCAACTGTAAATTATATTCCTCTCCTTTCTTGTTGTGTTGCATTTTCTTAACTGTAGTAAATTACGGTAGTTTACCATATTTATCTAAAATTATAATTTAAAATTTAATACTCTTCTAATATTCTATCGTCTAGATATTTTAGATTAATATTCAAATTCTTCACATATCTCACTAACACAAACCCCCTATTAGTCTGAATATTATTCCATACCAACAGAGCAATCAACTCGAATTCTTTGTTCTGTGTCATCAAATAATCTCAACCTCACTATCTACTTATTGTGAACGTTAACTATCTACTTACTTAGATCATTTGGTAAATGTGGTTGTTTCTTTAACCATTGTCTGATGTGTTCAAGATCCTTTCTCACTTGTTCCGTATCCTCACCAATTTCCTTCAGAAGACTAAGCTGTTGCGATTCTGGTAATAGTTCTGGATACATAGTTGTATAATTACTAACTCCAGTCCTGCAAAAATTCATAAAGAAAATTACAATTAATGTTTTTGTTAATACGTGAAAAGCTTCGAAGACTAAGCATTAAATAAAATGGTATTTAAAAGATTTAGTAAATGCAATGTGAATAAGAAATATTAATGGGTGCAACTTGACCTGAATTTGAAACAATAAATCCTTAAAGTGGTGCTTAACAATGTAGTAGTACAGAAGATAATATATATTTTCCGAATATAAAAATATTATCCACATGTTGTCGAATGTGTTAGCTTAAAACATAAAATACTTTTAGCGATAAGTGGATTCTCCCATCAAAATAGGAGATAGTAAATAATTAATCATATAATTAAGTTTATACTTGTGACATCAATGGAATAGACTTGTACTAAATAAACCATGTTGTACTTCAGAATTGAATATTTAACTATTTGTTTTCAAATCGTGTAAGGAATACGTAAAATACATGAAATGTACTTTATTTTTAGTAAACTACTGTCTGTTTAAAAAGTAGACCTTCTTGCTTACATCTATGTAAATAAAACCGTGCTTGCTAAAATGCATTATGCCCATGATATTGCAGTCTCCCTATGCATATTTATGTTTAATCATAACTTGGTGTTTAGTTTCCCTTTTGTCAACTTTTGATATCATTGGCTGAGACCGTTCTGACGAGCGAATCAGCATTGAGATCCAGTTTCTGGGATTCTGACATATTTAGATGCAACTCCTTGTTTTTACAGTGTCTGATGAAGCCCACATATTCAGTTAGTTGGGGAACTGTTACACAGTTATTTTTGTTTTTAATAATAAGCATTACTTTGTTCACTGATTTGATTTCTAGTATAAATAACATTTAAGGTTATTTCAACTTTATAAGAATACCTCTTATGAAAAACAATCTCAAATCTAACAAAGAGTCCAATGTATAGAAGTAAACATTTGGGATAGGATATGAAGATAACGAGGAAATAAATTTAGCCTCTATATTTATACACATGGTCGTTTGTTGAAATAAAATCACATTTTAACAGATTAGTTAAGTCAGAAACCAAACACATGGTAAAAATGTATTACCCACATATATATTTTTGGAATTCGCATACCAGGAGAAAGTTAGATTAACTAAATTTATGTAATTATAAAGGTAACCAAGAAAGTTCAGCCGCTTATTGTGGAGGTCTGTGTTCTCTTGGCTCTCACACCGTGAGTTCAATGCGAATGGAGATAAGGCGAAGACCAGTTGTGTGGGTATATCCAACATACTATCCTGTTGTGACAGTTCAGTTACACCGTGAACTTGCGTAAGGACAGAGTGAACATGGCATCTCCAAAGAGCATCATAAGGGGGTGTATGCTGTACGAGCTGAAACTGGGATCAAACGCCACTGCAATGGGTCGGAAGATATGCCATACTTTCTTTGGTGAAGGTGTCGGGACTACGCGGACAGTGCATCGGTAGTTAACAGGTTTAAGGGCGGTGATGAAACAACTCGAAGACGCACCACTTGCCGGAACACCAATACATGTACAGATTGAAGATCTTCAGGAAGCAATTGAAGCGAAGTGGTCAGACAGATGAGGAACTGAGACTACAATTCAGTCTGAGCGGAGAAACCATTCGGCAGCACCTCCATCAACTTGGGAAGCACTAGAAGTTGGGAAGATGAGGCCCACATGATTTGACTCCGGACCAGAAGGCAAAGCGAGCAGACACCTGTGTTGCTTTGCTGAATCGTCTGACTCGTCGGTGCCATAGACTTTTTATGAACTGAGACAAACAATAAATCGGGCGCAAAGAGGGGTACTTGTAAGAACGCTGGATGTAATAAAAAACCATGTCAGTGGAGGCTCTACAGGTACTGGCTCAGGAAGAACCAATACATTTCCAGGTACAAAGACAGGCTTATGAAATGTGGACGAAAAATAACGAAATTACAAAAATTTTAGAAATACAAGGACAAATTCCAAATAACGAAACAGTTATATAAAATTATTGAAAGGAAATTGCAACAGGAATGGGAAAGCTCAAGTAAAGGACAGAAACTAAAAGAATACATACCGACGATACAAATAAGGAAAGAGGTGCCAAACCTAAATAAAGAGACTATGGAGACTCTTTCTGGCCATGGTCCTTTTAAGTCATATTTATATAGGATCACAATAGAAGAAAATCAGACATGCATCTGCGGAATGGCCGAGACACCCGAACATGTAACATGGACTAGGGAAGATATAGAGGAAGGCGTTGTACCTTTGAAACAATGTACCTTTGAACACCTGTGCTTTTCTCGAATTGAGAGCTATCTAGGTGCAGTGATTAAAATTCATTTGGAAGAATAAATGAAAAAGGGCACTACAAACGCGATTGGCTGTTGTTTACTGAGTGTTGTGGCGAGTAATCTTCCTTTTAATTTTTCACCCCAAAAAGGAAGATTTTTTGTAGTTACCGTTGGAGTTTCTTGCTCTTCGGTTTTCGCAACTCGTGATATTTATTTTTCCAAACTTGGGATAGTATCATTCTTGAGTACAATAGTATTTATAGTTTTAACTTCTGTGCATTATTTAAGCTAATGGAGAACTTTTTTTTCGTAATGCTGACCCTCTTGTACCTATGAACATTAAAGCATCGTGTACCTTTGAACAATAAATAATACTGTTTAAAGGCACACGATGTAAGTAGTTAAAACAATTTGAAATATTTTATATGGGTTAAGTTAGATTATGAAGTTATTAGTTATAATTTTAAGTAGTTTCTAAGTATTCGTTTCTTTTTACATTTGTGTCAGGTAAAAAGCCGAGAAGTAAGACAGGTAAAAATGAGAGCCCATTGATCCTGAAGCTATGAATACAGCTGTTGTTGCCGTAACTGCGTCTCCGAAAAGACGAATCTCTTTTCGTGAAACGTGCAGGATATACAAAGTAAAGTTAGTTGCTCTTCATAAACATGTGACAATATACTTAAAGTCTGGAACTTCGAAACTTTTTCATACAGTGCTAGATACGATACAAATAGGGTGTTTTCTGAGAGTGAAGAGAGAGAACTTGCAGAGTACCTGGAGACATATGCAAAGATGGTTTAAGCAAAAAAAAAAAAAAGTATCAAAAAGAGAATTAGCTTACAATTTTGCCGTTGCTAAGAGGACGAATGACAGAACTCAGTGGGATCTGAACGAAATTGCAGGTGAGGAGTAGATGCGCTTGTTTCTGAAAAGACAGAAACAGGAACTTTCATTGAGGGAGCCAGGAGCAACTAGTCTTGTACGATCCGCAAGCTTTAATCATGAAAACGTAAACTGCTTCTTCGAAACTTTAACAGGGGTTCTACGTAGTTACGCACGGTTTGGTGCTGATTGCCACGACAGGCGCTAATTGCTAATATCAAATGCTGGCTGGCACGACGGCGTGCTGACTGCCACGCACCTGAGAGAAAATGTATTTGGAAAGAGCGGAATTAATTCCTCATACTAAATTTATTAATCATTATAAATTTAGTATGAGTCACAGTAAATCTAGGTGGCATCCAGTAAGTTAAAATATTGCTCACTAAGTGGAACGACATACGCTTGGACGTTTATAAAGGGACTGTCTTTTCTGTTATATGTACAATTTGCACATTTGTTTGTTTAAATTAATTGTTTTATTGTATTATTTAATAGATCAGTATATAGTAAAATTAGTGTATTTATTCACCCTAATAATGTTTTCCTATAGTCACTGGAAAGGCTATTGAAACAATGCTAGGAGGACAGTTCTTGGCATAAACCAAAACAATTCCACGTCTAAGGAACTAGACTTTCCGGAGCATCATCTTCGCTTCGAAGACGAAACTTCCTTTCTGCGGTACGATAGATTAGAACAAGATAAACGGATTTTGTGTTTTGGATATGATGATCTGAAGCCAGCGCTGACAAGGGAAGTTCACGAGAAAGCACTCGCCTGCAGAGAAACTAAGCATGCAATTTGAAAGACTAATTCATACTGATTACAACAGGTAATAAAATTCCTGTACGGTTGAGAACAGATATTCAGCTTGGAAGTTTATATGAGAAAGTGAGTGGATGCACATTGAAACGCGGAGTGGAGAAGCCTCATGGTTTGAGCATGCTGCTGCTTGATCACTGGGGTCCATTCACAGACAAATTGTCCATTACAAGTTGCATGACGGATGGCAAAGACGTAATGGTTGAGAAGATACCAAAGAACTGCGCACGATTTGTATAACCACTTGATGTGGTTGGATTCCGATCAATCAAAGATTAAGGCAGGAGATTTGTACATGGTATGAAACTTCATCCGGACATTATGATGTATCAACGAAAGAATCAAATAAAGTTCGTGTCCATACGAATGAGTTCCGATTACCGCGATACATTGGATTGTTTCAGTTTGGTTTCAGGTAGGTCACGAACAAATTATAGGCCTATACATTTTGAATCACTTGTCGAATTTGCTTTCTGCTTTGGTTCTGCGAACTGTTTCCTTGACGGATAAAACGCAATTACACATATAAAATGTTCATGGTGCAAGGAAGTATTTTGTCTGCGTCGTTTGTTCATAGAACAGAAGAACAACAATGATCAATTTTCATCTCTAACTTATGATTATTGTGAACAATATAATGACTAATTGTATCTAACAAATCCGTTAGTTATTGCGAAACAGTTTTTTCTGTTACTTCCGATAGCTTTCAATTCTTATGTCAATATTTGTTGCTAATTATGTTGTATTTAACGCGTTTAAATGCACCTACTCTCTTCTCATATAAACTTCCAAGTTGAATATCTCGAACAGTTCTCAACCGTACAGAAATTTTATTAGCTTGTTGTCTGAAAGCGAGTGCTTTCTTCTGAACTTCCCTTGTGAGGGACAGCCAGCAGTGTTTTTTTGATGGAACTTTCAAGAGCTGCTCGAAACAATTTGCTAAGCTGTACACAGTTCATGCTGACATTGGGAGTTCAAGTGAGAACACATAAATTATACCAATTTTGTACCAATCGTACCGCACCCTGACAAAACTGAAAGTACATACAGAGACCTGTTTACGTTTGTTAGGAGTTCGTCTGAACAACACGATCCTAAAGTTCATCATGTTTCGTTTATGCTTCTTGGCGTCCGGTAATGTTACATCTAGCAACTTTCTCTCAGGCTCGAGGCAGTCAGCACACCATCATGGCAACCAGCACCTTGACATTGGCAATCAGCGCTAGTCGTGGCAATTAGCACCAATAATTGGCTGTGACAGCCAGCACCCGTGGCAATCAGCACACCACCGTTACGTACCAATCTCAAAAGATTGGATATATAATGTAGACCGAAACAGGCTTATCAACAGTTCAGAAGTATTGTATCCCATAAAGAAATGAAGGAAGTCTGCGCACCAACTTCAGCTGAACATGGAAAACAGTGACAATGATAGCGGAAGTAAATGCCTTCGGTAACCACGTACCACCTATGTTGATTTTTCCCAGGGTAAATCTAAAACATTTTAAGCTAAAGAGGGCACTTAGTGGGACGATTGGAGCGGCAAATCCTAGTGGTTGGACAAATGAAAATTGTTTTCCTCAGTTTTTAGACCATTTCACCAGTCATACAAAGCCAACAAAATATCAACGAATTCTGGATGCCTTGAACGACGAATATCATCTTAGTTTGCAAGCAATTGAAGGCGAATGAGAAGTTGGGACAATAATGGTGACACTGCCTCCACATACCTGAAGCAAGTTACAGCCATTGGACAAAACTGTGTTTGTACCATACAAAGCGGTAGATACATGGCATCTAAACAACCCTGGAAAGACATTTGACATTTATGGAATTGCTAAGATTGTAGGGTAAGGTTATGTTAAGAGTTGTTTATGCTGAACTTTATTGTTCACAAGTTTTTGTTAGAACTTCTCTTCCATTTTGAATTAAATTAATATACATTTCAATTCTGACAAACTTTTTATAGCTAAACTTTTTATTCCAATTTAGAACTATTAATATTTATGGCTTTTTATATTATTGCCGCAGAAACGTTGTAATTATCACTTTGTTCAAAGGTACAAGAGGGTCTGTTCAATAGTGCACGACCATAATGTACCTGTGAACAAAACGGATATGATCTTATTATATCTTATAAGAGCCACTGTAATTATGTAACACGTTTATAAATCATCCTATCTGATAGCAAATATACGACAAAAATGGAGGGAAAATGCTGAATATTAGCACCAAAATTTCGAAAACTCTAAAAGTGTTCACAGGTACAACGCCTTCCCCTAATAAATATCAGAAACGAACTCAGAAATGATACACGGGGAAACACCAGACAGGATAAAATAAATCTACAGAAGTTCCAAAAATTGATAAAACACATAGTGGGAAACATGTGGAATAGAATAATTGAAAACAGAAGAAGGAGAGAACAGAACACAAACTAGATTTAGAGAAAATGTATCATATAAAATTATGTTTACAAATAATAAATAAAAAGTTCCTGGAATGAAAACCGGGATAGAAAGACGCTACCTTCGTTTTGTTCAGTGTTTAGTGTCAGTGCTAGTGGCATATTATAATTTGTGTGTCTTAAATATGAATGTTTGGTGCGATCTCAAGAAATAAACAAAATAATAATAACATAAAAAGAAATAATAAAAGACAGGAAAAACTCAGAAAAAACGTATACAAACCAATATTTGTTACGCACTGTGTGTCTTCTTGCTATATTGTTTTTAATGTATATCTTTTTAGTTTACTTTCAGGTGGCGGTAGAGGAAGCAGCCCAAAATAGTGCAATGAAAATTTTAATGAATGACAAATTAAAAAATTATCTTATGTATATATGTATCATTCTTTTACAAGGTTGTCCGTTTTTGTAAAAAATAATAAATATGAAAGTAAATAAAAAAGAAAAAGGAACATTAAAGGGCATGGTTTAAAGTATTAGATGCCATGCTAGAAAATATACCCCACCTCAACCTGCTAAGAAATAATAGCCCGAAAAAGATAGAGATAAACGAAAATAAAAGTAAATGAGAGAAAATAAAGGCACAGCCAAAGTTGCGACTGCCCTATAATAAGTCCAAAAGTAATTGGCAACGACAGGGGAATGCGGAGGCCTTAAATAAAAAAGAAAAAAATATTTCGTCTGAGGAAGGAGCCTTTGTGCACAGGGTGTTGACATGTAATGAGAAGTGAGTCCTGTACGAAGCTCAATAGGGCCATTATCATTGGTTAGCTCCCCATGAACCGTATTAATTACGCATATATTTGAAATTTTATATCCATAAAAGGAAAATAGCAAAACAAATCAAGTTTTCAGAAATAAATATTCGAATCCTAGTGAACATTTACCAAATTTGGTTGTTTTGGCAATTTCCCAAATTGAAGGAGTCAGCCAATGTTCTCCTCCCGAAATTTAAGAGGGATGTGTAAATGTGTTCATGTCTTAAGGAGATTGGACATCTGTATTTAACTGTATAATCAAATAACACTATAAAGCTTCATCGAAGGGGTATAAAGTAGGTCAAATACCACCCAAATTTATTTTTGGCAATTGTTTTCACCTGTAAAAGGGAACTAGATGGACCAACTAAATTCACAGATATGAACTCTACACTTTCATTACAAATTTTTAGTTTTGACAATTTCCAAAATTTAATATTTCTTCGTATGCACACGTTCCAAAATTTATTGAATGGGCAAACGTATCCCCCCCCGTATCTCCCTATTTACTGCTGTACTATGACCTTTGTATCAGTAACCCCGCCGCGCAAAACTGACACCAAACCTGTCAATACTAATGCTTTATACAGTACATTCAGCGACATTATGAATATTCGTTACTAGCGAGATTTCGTCCCGCGAGTTTGAATGCTATAGTTTTGTGTTAAGCAAGATTTCATTACTCGTGATTCTGGACGGTGAGGTTTGACCAAGGGAAGATTCGAGTGCAAGGTTTTGTACTCAAACCGAAACCGTAATATTAGGGCATAAAACCGTTAACACAGAACACATTCTGAGAGGTCTGTGTATCAGCTACATCCCAACGATGCACAGTTCTTGCTTTGACAAAATCGACTGAACGAAGGGTTGACCGTTAATTGGATCGTTGGTCTCCACATTTTCTGAATAGCTTTTTTTGGACCAAAAAGATTTGTTATTATGTGCTGACGTCATGACATTGTTTTATTCAATAATCTTATAGAACACCATGTGAAACTGTCAATGGGGGGTTTCAAAGGTAGTTTTAGGATAATTTATCTCTAAAAAAATAAATAAAGTAACATTCCATCTTATAAGGTAATGAAACAACATGATATTGTCCTTGAAAAGGAGGGAAAATTGAAACCAATAACTAAGTAGCTAACTCTATGGCCTATGAAACCCGGAGGTTGAATGCTGTGTTCGCAAAAATTCTCCATTGACATCTATCTTCAGCCGACTGGATCCAGTTTCTATTTTCTATTCCTATTTCTGAGAGAACCACCTTAATATTATCCTCTCATCTTCACCTAGGTCTTACTAATGGTCATCTCCCGATTGGACTTCCAATTGAAACTTGGAAAGTGTTTCTACTTTATTCCTTTCCGACAACATGACTGCCCTTCTGACCCTTCTAAATTTGATGATCCTAACAATGTTTGGTAAATGGAAAAAAATTATGCTACTATTAATACCAAATATTAATATCAATATCTTACTGTGGTATTAATAACAATTGTATTAATATTAACTATAGAAGATAGGAAATATGTTTCTGATAACCAAAAATGTCACAAGGGATATATTGCTATATTCTATCTTAAGATGTGAATTTTAAAATCAAAAATAAATGAAAAAACATACTGAAAAGGAAACAGGTAAGAACATATAGGACAAAACAGAACAAAGTGAAACGTAATAAATACAATCATAAATGTAACTATTATGAAACCGCTGGTCTTACAGGAGCATATCTAGAGATTTGTAGGCTCCTGGCAAAAATTTAGGCTGACTCTTTTACTGCTTTCTCTAACTAACAACTAAAATACTTAGAAATTTTATAAATATTGATTTCTTTATATTCCATATACTAGAAATATTCAATTCTAAATGATGTTTATATAATAACGTAGTAATCTATAACCTTTTATATTCTTAAATTTCTAACAATTTACTTTGACTTCAATAAAGTTGTCTATTACTTCCTACCTAGCCATAAACTGTTCGATGCACTCCTTTCAATCTTTCTTTGCTCATGGCATAAGAGAGAGAGAGAGAGGTTCCTTTTAAGTTTGGAAAATATGAGCTTCACATTCGCAGTTAGTATGTCCATGGGATGACAAGACAAATAATTTTCGTGCCGAGATAGGAAACAGGAAAGAGGCCTTCGAACAAAACCAAATATACTTTCAGAGACGAGGGTGTACTTTCATTGCGTAGCATATATTTTGAGACGAGAAAATCCCAAATCAAGTCTTGTGGGCAGGACTTCTCTCAAGTCTAACAGAAATGGCCAAACACAACATCAAACTTGTATATGCTTCTAAAAATTATGAATAAAACGAAGCGATTTTTACTGTAAGAAGAGAAATTAGTTCATTTATTGTTGTAAGTTGAAAGATCTCGTACCTAAGTGTCGACACCGCATATTTAAAATTTCAAGCAAAATGCTGAACAGATATATTTGTTGTATGTTTCTACGAATTAGTCAGATTTTGTTAGAAAATAAATCACTTACATTTTGCACTGATTAGGTTCTAGCACTCTAAAGCTTGATGTACTTCATTCAGGGTATTGAAAAGAGATTGTATTTTGCTGACGTGTTTTTCTGAAATTTAGCCTCTACTAATAAATAACACTAGTTAACAAAGGTTTTGTTACATGAAAGAAAATACCTGTTCTTAAAGGAACGTTTTGCGCTGAATTCGAATATGCACTCGGTTTTTCTCCATCGCGTACGATTTTCCCGTAACAGAGGGATTTTCGGGAAAATCCTTCAAAAATTTCCCTTTTTGTTTATTTTACACCCCAAGATCTTGTCCCCTTGCATATACTAACATAGAAATTATACCTAAGTATACTTTGATTCATATTTAACAAACCCTCCAAATTTCGTAATAATCGCTTTATTCTTTCTAGAGAAATAAATATGTTTGTATGTATACTGTGTGTACTGTTTATTGCACCTTATAGTAATGCTTTCAGATCTCTTAAGTTGAGGTAAAACGTTTTGCTTTATTACCACAAACACATATATAAAATATAATACAATATAATTTACAAGTGTGACAATTTACAATAAACAATAACACAAATGTACCAAAAGGTCATGAAAAGACAATCAAAACTATCACAATATATGAAACTTCCATTGGGTTACAAAAACGTACACTACTTCCTTCTTTTGTAAGAAATGTTGCATTCTCTAACAAGACTCCAACAATAGTCCCCCATCATTGAAGGATCCCATCGTCCCTGGTACCTTTTCTCCATTGCCATTATATCTTGGTGGAATATTTCCCCCTGTTCGTCGCTGAGAGCACCTAGGTTAGCAGGAAAGAAGCTGAGGTGGGAGTGCAAAAAGTGGATTTTTAAAGACATCCTACAACCCAACTCTTTGTATTTCTGTATCATGTCCTGTACGATTTCTGTGTAACTCTCAGCTTTGTTATTGCCCAGAAAGTTGCGCACAACACACTTAAATGCTGTCCAGGCAGCTAGCTCAGCACTGTTTAACTTGCTGCCAAAGCTATCACCAAGCATTAATTTCCTAATTTGGGGACCAATAAACACTCCCGCTGAAATCTTAGCATCACTCAGGTTAGGGAACTTATCTCGCAAATACTTGAAACCTTCACCAGCTGTGTCCATGGCTTTGACAAAGTTTTTCATAAGTCCTAACTTGATATGAAGTGGCGGTAGTAATATCTTATTAGGATCTACCAAAGGAGCGTATTTGACGTTGCATTCTCCAGGTACGTAATTCACTCTAGGTTCCCATTCCTTCACTTCATAATGTTTGTCATCAGCTCGGCTATCCCATAAACATAAAAAACATTGGTACTTCGTGTAACCGCACTGCAGTCCTAATAAAATACCAACTACCTTGGAGAATTGTATATATATATATATATGTATTAAGATATACATATACTGTACGTTTAAAAAAATATAGTTGGAAGTACATTCTATTTTTATACACGTTTCTAATTTACAGAGAGCAATACAAGTGTGTTGTTGACTATTGTAAATATTCATTTTTATGTCTGTGTTTGTAGTAATAAAGCAAATCGTTTTTACCCCAACTCAGGAGATCTGAAAGCATTACTATCAGGTGCAATAAACAGTGCACACAGTATACATACAAATATATTTATTTCTCTAGAAAGAACAAAGCGATTTTTACGAAACTTTTAGGGTTTATTAAATATAAATCAAGGTATACTTAGGTATAATTTCTATGTTACTATATGTAAGGGGACAGGAGCTAGGGGAATAAAATATCTGAAAAAGGGAAATTTTTGAGGGAATTTCCCGAAAATCCCTCTGTTACGGGAAAACTATACGTGATGGAGAGAAATCGAGTGCATATTCGAATTCAGCGCAAAAAGTTCCTTTAAGATCAGGTGATTTTTCTCATGTAACAAACAAAAAGTTTAAATTTGTTAACTAGTGTAATTTAAGAGCTCAAAAGCAAAACAAGTAACAGCTATTTTCAAAAAGGGATTTAAACTACTCGCTGAGCAAAACAATACGTTTATTGTAAAAATTATTAACGTATAACCGTTTCAATAAATAACCATTTTGGCTTTATCAGAAACTATCTGATAGTGTCTGATGAAGCCAAAGTGAATAGTTGGCGAAACTGTTACACATTAATAATTTTTACAATAAACATATTGCTTTGCTGAATTAGTAGTGTAAATCAGATTTAAGTCTACTAAAGCAACGCTTGTGTACCATGAAAATAATCTTAAAAGGTTACTACTGGCTCATTTACTTCATTTACTACTGGCTCAATACACTTTCATTTACTTTCTACTTGTGTAGGTTTCATATTTTGGCAGACAACGTTAGATCGTTTAATTTATACAACAATGAAAATCTACATTTGATTAGAAAAGTTATGTGTTAGCATTATAACCTTTGGATTTTACTCTATATTGTTAATGCCATAGCTGAGAGTGCTGTAATAACATATGTAATGAGAGCATTTTGAGATGTAATTATGAAAGTGGCAAAATGATAAACCTCAGAGAATATTTAAGACTACCCTAAGTTTTTAAGTTTTGATTGGGGATTCCAGTTTTTGGTGACAGTATTCTAACTTTTATTCCCGAAATCGAAATAACTAACACTTTCTGATGTCTTCGTTTTGTGGCATGCTTTGGTGGCCACAAGAAACAGCAATAAGTTTGGACAAGGTGAAGAAAGGAAAAAGGTTATCCTAATAGGATCTAATCAATTTGGAATTAATACCTAATTAACACTCCATTAATATTCATAACTATTTCTTTATGAATGAATTCAATCAGATATGTCCAGATTTAAAATTGTATACATTCTGTCGCCTCGAGAAGAATTTCTTAATATCCTATACATGAACTCTCTTAAAAGAATTCTCTTCATTATCCAGATTCGACACTGAGAGTATTCGGAGTTAAAAATCTTCTAATGAGAAATGGTCCATCCCATTTATCACTCAAAAACAATGTAGTCTCCTCTGTTAACGATGATTTAACATGCGATTTTACGAGAACTTCATCTCCAACCTGAACTGTGACTGTGCCCCACAGTTTAGAAAATACTTTCCTTCCATTAATCCATGCAATCTCCATATTTTTGACAGCATGTTCACAAGTTTTAGATTTATCGAATTTAAAAAAACTCCGGACTATTACCTGCCAGCGATTTTCAAAAAGGGTGTTAATTGGACGTCCTAAAAAGTTCCGTTGGAACAGGTTTTAGACCAGAATGCTCACAGAAATGTAGTGAAAATGGAATCTCTGCAATATATTTTGACCAGATGTTTTGGTTATTCCAACATTAAGCTCTCAGTGAATACTTTAGAGTCTAATAAATCTCTCCGCAATGTTCACTTCCGCGTGATATGGGCTAATTCTAAGATGTTTAATGCCCAGACTAAACAAAAACAATTTGAAATGTTGTAAAACAAAAGCAGAAGCATTATCTGTAGACAGGGTTTTCGGAAATCCCAGGCTACTAAACACTAAACACCATCAAGTTCTTTCAAATAGTTCGTGCATTCAACACTCAGTTTTTCTACAAAAACAAATCGAGACGCGTTGTCAACTAATATTAATACAAAGTTATACATGGGTCAGTGACATTGGGCTTTTAATATCGATCATGTAGTTCTCGCAGACCCTTTTTGCGTAATCGGATATTCGGGGTAACATTTTCCTTTTATTATTATCTTTAACCTTCTGACACTGAACACACGACCTAAGATATTCCTTTACGTTCTCCACTATGGTATTCAACGTGTATTTTTTTCATGATTTTATTCAAAGTGCGATATGTTCCAGAATGTCCACAAGACAAAACCTGATCATGGAAAGATTCTAGTACTAGCCGTTGCAAATCCTTAGGAATACATAGTTTATCGGTACAATTTAATGCCCTACTCTCCTTCATCAATATACCATTGTTCACGATGAAATAACGAACGTTTTCACCGTAACCTATCCTCTATAATGTTTAATAGATCCAGATCCTTTATCTGCAAAATATCGATAGGCTTTTTAACTAAAGAAAATTCCAAATATTGGCTATTCTGAAGTTTTTTTTATAATTGCCGTTCCTACTGGCCCATCAACCTGAACAAATTCAAAAGAATCATATACTCTAGTCACAAAATCGCCTACAAAATTATCCTGGGATCTAATATGTTTCACAGTGAAAGATTACTGGCAGAGTGTCTCTACTAATAGTCCATATTTGAGTATCCTTTCAGAATTTCCCAATATCCATGACAAAGCTTTATTGTCAGTAAAGAATACTAACTTATTACTAAGATAGTGTCTGAACATATTTCACTTATGGGATCCATTAATTCCTGCGTCGAACTTACGAACTTGAAGTAATAATTAATAATCTACATATTTTCATTATACCTCTCAAATTTCTAGGAGAAGGTACATTTTAATAGTTATTCTTGATGGATCTATTTCAATGGAATCATAATCCGCCATAAACCCTAAATAATTATTTTTTATTACAGCATACCTTTATCAGGCGAAATGATAATTCCATTTTCCCTCATTCCTTCCAATACCAAACGCAAAGTTCTTTCATGTTCCTCTAAATTTTCACTTGCGATAAGGAGATCAACGAAATATACTTTTACACACTGTCCTTTAAGATCTCCAGACCTTTTCTATAGCACGAGTTAGTAAACTACTCCTCGTCTTAATTGCCACAGGAACTCTGTTTTATTGGTAATATACTTTCGGCGTTAGATAATAGTGATCTCCCGCGAATATTCATGGAGATCTAACTGGAAATATGCTTTCTTGCAGTCTAAAGTGATAAAAATTGACTTTCTTGCAAGGCTCGTTAAACACTCCTCCATGTTGGGAGACGGATACACATCATGTATGACACATGAAATAACTTTACAAAAATTCTCTACCGTGCGATGTGCGTTATTCTTGTTTTTAACAAGAATACAACTACTATCGAAATTTAATGATCTACTCCAACCAAAATTCCTTGCCAGACTAATTACTTAATACATTTATTGTTTTTTCTTTATTTTAGGCACTTAACACGGAACTTCTTTAAATGGTTTATTTTCTTTTAAGTACAATTTGGCAACAACATTTTTATACACCCTAAATCATTTGATATTGCATCACTGAATTCCTTTCAAACATCGTTCACGAATACCAGAACATCTTTTTCCACATATGTCTAAAACTTTTGAATTTTCCCTACTTTCTAAACTTTCATCAAATAAGTTCAATTTCGCTGATAATCTTCTAAATTCAAAGGAAATAATTTCTTATTTTCCTTAACAAATTCATAAAACTTGCTAGATTGTTCCAAGTCCAAATCTGAAGCTTTAGAGCCACTTTCACGTTTTTGAAGCGCTTTCACAAAATTAACTCCTGGTATATTTCGAAGTGACATCTCACTTGGCAACACTATTGGTAAAAGATTCTCATCTTTTCTCTTAGTTTTCCTCCAACTATTCCGAGATAAAAACGAGTTAACCTGTAGATCGTTCTTCATTTTTGTCTTTTTCTTCTTATTATTATTCTTAACTCCTTCAGAAATAGCCATTTCCGAACAATGTCCATCATTGCCCTAAGACAAATCATCCTTTTGTACATTAAGTTGATCGTCATTACACACGTATCCAAATTCCAGAGTAATTGCTGTAAAAGGAATTAACGATTTTTTCAAAATCCCCATTCAATTCAGATGAAGTCTTCAAAGAGGAACCTTCCAATTCATGAAAAGGCACCAAATTATCCTTTGCAACTAAACTATCAACAAAATAACCGCCACTAGAAGCTCCAGAATAAGTCAACCCTAAATCTTGTTTGTCCATTTCACCAAACATTGTTCTAAGTTTTCGCTTCTGTTCATCATCAGATGCATTGAATTACAATAGCTGTTTTTTCAAAATTGTTTAGTTCAATATGACATTGAATTGAACGATCACATTTACCAGAATTACCAGGAATACTGTTTTTTAAAAAAAGATTTCATATTTTCACCTCCCGTATCACATGAACTGTTTAAACCTAAATGGCCAACATGATCTCCGGAATACAATCTTAAATTGCCTTGATACTTAATATCATGTTTTCCCATTTTGTCCTCATAATATAAAATAACTGACTTCCTCTTATTTTGTAATAAAAGCTTATTTTTTGAATATTCAATAACTGAAGAAGTTGTTCGCAAAAAGGCATACCGAGTATACATTCGCATGGAAGGTCAGCCACCACTTTAAAGCTAACCAGTTAGAAACACCCGGACAAGATAACCATAACACAAAGTTCGTTACTAGCTTCATATTCGGATCCCAAAGGAGCACGAATCGTTTCAGGCAGTTTCTGCAAGTTGATGATTCAGCTCACATCTCCGAACAAAATCCTCTGTTACCAAATTATAGGAAGATCCGCTGTCCAAAAAATCCTCACCCTTCTATTCCAACTACGAAGGAAGCTATAGAGTCACTTGTTGGCGAAGGAACTACCCGATTATTAAACCTCTTAAGACGTTAAGGCATCGTCAACGGCAGTTGACCTGAACCCGTAACCTTTCGATTTTCATCAATCCTCGTACAATTTTTATTTTTATTAATTCCTGCATGACTAATATTTTGAGATTTAAAAAATCGTCTATTCATTACAGAAGGAGATGCGCCTAATTTTTCTCCAACTTTCTTCATATATTCTAATTACTCTCTAAACTGATTTAAATATGAAATACAAATTTCTCTTAATTCACTCAGACTGATGCATTTGATTAGAAAACAATTTAAATTTTATAGAAGGGTTCATTCCATCAAAAAGAATTTTAATTAACTGCACCTCACTAAAACTGAAATTTAAAACAACCGAAGAATAATAAACATCTTCAATACAACTCCTTCATTTAATTCCTGTTTTCTAAAAATTATATCTGTCATCAGCGAATTTTTCACAGGGATATATACTCATCTACGATTCTGTTTCGAAAAACCTCCCAAGTAATATTTGAACTAATAGCATGTTCAAGCTCAACTTGAAATTCGCCCTCACTCTTCGATAGTAAAACTCAATACTACACTGCAATCGGATTACTACATTCTTCAACTATTTTTTCCAAAACCCTTTATATTTCAAATATTAAGTAACTATTTCTTTTTTAGTAAATCCCTTAATCTTGAATTCCAAAGATTCTAATAATTTCTGAAAAGTATTTATACTTATCTATGTATTTCAAAATCGCCCTAGAATTTGCAACATTCCCTTTACAATCCAAAATATCTAGTCTAGTGATAGGTATTAAACTAAAATAATTATATTCTTGAGGCAAATGCCTTCCAGTTCTATACATGCCTATAGGTGTGAATTTTTAATGGTAGAAGCCCGCTTGTAATAATCTGAAAGACGACAGAAATTCGATCTTCTTCTATTTTCACAAACAAAATCAGGACTTTCTTCAACTGAACTGAAGATCACTGAAAATCAACCTACCTTGTTGCATTTGGAACACGAGAATATTGTTGATTACCAACCCTGAAGCTATCTCTATTCATAGATTCATTACGGTACTCTAAAGGTCCTGGAATTGGAGGTTGAGCAATACGACAAAAATTGGAGAAATATGGGTTTTCTAAACTGCTTTTATTAATACTGGGAAAAGAATTTAATGTATTAACGACAAAATTTTTTCCTGTATTATTTACCTAAAAAAGAATTTTGAGAAGGGGTTAAACTCATAGTAATGGTGGCAAAACTGTTTCCAGCCACGACACCTGTTTGATCTAATGTACATAAATTTATACTATCATCAATATTATCCATATCGATTCTAACTGTCCCGTCTCGCTCCGATATATTCAATTTCCACGCCATATTATTCAAAACACAACCGTACGAAATTACTATAATTATTAATTTAACTCTGGAACATAAATCCATAAATAAATTCAAAAATTCATAAATTACTATCTACCAATTTACAAATATTAATAAAAAATATAATAATTTACTCTACCACTACTATACAGCTTTCTCCAATCTGACAGACTACACGTAACAACCCATCAAGAATTGCAATATACCAAATGTAGTTTTGAATCGATCAATAAAAAATTACAAATAAGCTGACCTTTGACTTAACCAAATATATCCTGATTCAGTCACGAATACTCTCAAAATCATTAATTCTTATTAATTTCCAAACAAGTAATCACGAAAATTCAATGTGGTATAAGTAACTCATTAACACTCATATAAAAAAACTAAACTTCAATAATAAGGATCCGTTAGCTACAGACAAACGTGAACAATTAAAAATAGCTTGAATCCAAATTATCCTGTTAAATACTATCTAATCAATACAATGTATTTCGCAAATATTAATAATCCCAAATAAAAAATCTTGACACAATTTTAACTACCCAAAAAGAATTTCATACTAAATATAAAGCACTGAAATGGTGAGCCGCAAAATAAATTTAATTAGGAAAAATGTAATAAAGCAGTCGCGGAAACGAATTCAATGTGGTTGACTTGCAAAATTCCAAATTTCAAAGTGAGTTGCTAACCTGAATCTCCTTGCAACGCTACCTCGCTTTTTTTGGGGGTTCCACAATTAGCCGACTACAAACCAATCTATAATAGTGAAATCCTGACGAGGCCAATTGCAGATCCAACACAGCGGGTTGCTTATGAGGGATTCAAAACAGACCTAGAAAAGATAGTTATTTTGTCTCACCTATTGTCTTTCCCATCTGACGATCTCGTAATCTAAACCTCTTTAACATGAAAATATCAAATGCAAATCAAATGGAAGGAATATATGTTCAAAATTTTAAATATTAAATTCAATCAATTCCAAATCTTTTATTTATAACAATCGCTTTAAGTGTAATTCAACTATAACAATAATTCGTAAAATTGTTTAAAGGTTAAAAAATTAGATCTATAACCAGCTAGTATATTCTTTTAACGGAAAAAGCTCAAATTTATCCTCAATTAGTCAATCATTCAAACTTTGGAAAATTATTCAATTATTTATGCTCACCCTATATATTTATGCCCACAAGGTTTCAACCAAAGTCAGCATTCAATGAATAAACCGAACTTTACAACTCTTTAAATTAGCCAAACGAAGCAGAATTTCATATTTAATCAAATGAGAGTAATATTTAAAAGCTTCAATTGCGTCATTCAATACACACCTCGCTGAGACAGAAATTTAACTAATTTTAATTTGTCTATTATCATCTACAAGTTGTGTAAGCAAATGCTTCAATACAACCTCTATGCAAAACTAAGGGACGTTAAATTTCCCAAGAACAAACCGAAACCAGCAGAAAAGTTGATCAAAATCTTACCTTAATCAACCCAAAAAATTAGGATCACAACAGTCAACCGCACAGCAACAGATAAGACAAAAGACAAGGGATTTAACTACAGGTTCTATTTGATTTAACTTACGGTAACACTGCTCGAAAAGGTTCCTTTTCTCCAGCTTCTATTCCAGCATTTAACAAATGGGAACGTCTAATGGATAAACGACCAAAATGAAGAAAAACACCACATCCTCAGCAATGAAGAAAACAGAAGTCCTCTTCAACCACCATTTATAGTCGATAATATAATGAACCCAAATCAAGCTTTTTTTCTTTTCTTTTCAATGGTGTGAAAAGCAATGTAACGGAAACACATGTCGAACAAGTACTAACGAACTCTTCTCGTCACGCTAACAGGTTGTTTGACACCGAAACTATCCACTGTGTTGGGTCTGCAATTCTTCCCGTCAGGGTTTTATCATTATAGATTGGTTTGTAGTCGGCTAATTGTGGTTTCCAAAGAAGCGTGGTTAGTGATGGGCAGTGGGAATATTCCCGGTGGGTAGGAATTTAAAAAATGGGAATATTACCGGGTTTTTTCCCCTGGCCTATAAATTCCCGGGAAGGAATTTATTTCCATTTCATTACTTTATCTTCCAAATTATAAGAACCATATGAGTAATTACTTTATTTTAATATATTATGACTTACTTCTAGGTTTTAAAGAATTTGGAGGTTAAAAAATTTAAATTATTTGACGGTATTTTATATAACTAAGAATATGATTTTTTAAGTTCCATTTCCATTTGCACTAAAATCGACGGTAATTGTTTAGTATTGGAGGCCAAAACTAGCGAGAAGTAGGATGATTTACGGACGAAATGAGTTGATAGTGATGTTCAAGTAGTCAAGAAAGTATCGAACATATTTTTTTTAAGGCAGTAGGGGATTTATACAGAACGGAAAGGTAAGTGGAAGTGATTTATGTGAGAAAAGAAAGTGAATTGTTGTTAACGAAGATAGAAAACAACGTGTCATGCGGGGCTCTAACCCGCCTTCATTCGCTAACGCTCGCTCTGCAATGCTGTCTGAATTTAATGTTGGTACCGTAATTTAACATATGAGACCATAAAACAACCGCATCGGAATAGAATATCGCAAAAAAGTTGGTGCAATAGCTGGCCCCCAATGCTAAATAACAGCCAAAATTAGTAATGTATTAATTTACAAATGATGAAAAGGAACCATTTTGTAAAGTAATTTAGAATTATGTAGAAATAGAGATGAAGTACTATTAATAAACCCTGAACCACCATTAGTAATAGATGTTGGTCTGTCTCCTCTCCCTGACTCGAATTTCTGAAGAGGTACTCGGACTTCTTTTACATGTGAATTAACGTATGGAATTTCGGGGAATACGTAGAATGAAAGGTCGTGTATGACAATGTTACGTGCTAAAATATAAAGATACGTAAATATCTTGCAAATTTTGTGAACATAAAAATGTATGCGCAAATGTTGATAATTTGGTGAGACATGTATCTTCTAGCATTTACCCAATCTAATTGGTTTATAACATTTATAAATTTAATGTGTTTATAATATCAGTAGTAGAGTCAAGTTGAGCAAATCCACTTACATATAAATTTAAACTGTTACTATATAATTTTTTCACACATATTTAATTGATAGAACATATTGTAAATAAATATCCATTTATGCGTACCCTCTAAATAAAATAAAGTGTTAATAAAGTAACATAGTACTGTTCAGAATATACATTTTAAAGAATCCTCTGTGGACAACAGTAATAATATGCTGTGATATAAAAATTAATTCAACTTTGAAATCATAATATAGTAATAGAATGCAATTTTCTTTCTGATTGTACATAAATTCCCGGATAAATTCTCATTTTGGGAATCTTCCCGGGAATCTTCCCAGGAAATATTCCCGAAAAATATCTTCCCGGGAATTTACCCATCACTAAGCGTGGTAGCGTTGCAATACTTTTTAGATTTCACCTATATTGTTCTACTATATACTATTTATGAATTATTTTCTTGCAATATATATATTTCATATTTTTAATCATTTGTATTTTATTTTATTGTATTAGATTTCTACTTTATTATAGAAGTCTTATTATTTTATAAGCAACATGTGGCCACCGTTGTTCTTGTCGTTACGAAGTCAATTAGCCTTAGCCTTTTAATTAGGGTGCCCTAATTAAACTCTAATCATTCAATTTTGAAGCTAAAGTTTCAATCATAGCTAGGAGCAAACGAAGTTGCGAGAGCTGCTCATTAATATCTGAACAATGTAATGCCAATGAATGACACATTTAAATACATCAAACATCTTGTGTTGGTTAGTTTTAGCTTCATAGGCCAAAACAAAATACTATTATGAGAACCATATTCACATACCTATCTCCTCTCTTTTTCTATTCGGAAGTGGTCATATTTTCTATTTCAGGTTTCATTCTTTATCAATATAGAACGAAAACCGTGATTTTAGGGAGTAATGGCTCTTTGATATGGCTTCAGAGTCCAAGGAACACATTCTATCTTTTGATCTTATTAATCTATTGCCACCAGTTATTATAGATGTAGTACCTCAAGTTTGAGTATTGAATTCCAATAATTTGGAAGTCTACTGTAGTTTCACCCTGTGAAACGAACTCATTTGTTTTAAAGTTAGAACACTCTTACGTAACTAGCTATATGGTTTATGGAATCAGAAAGTTCAATGCGGCATTTACAAAAACTTTAATTTGATTTTTGTTTTTAGCCAACTCTATTCATTTCTGCCTTGTATTCCTTTTTTTTTTTGCAAGATACATTTTAATGTTGTCCTCCTATTTGCACCTACATCTTATTATTTTTTTTTTTTTTTTTTTTTGTTTTGTTTATCGATTTGATTTTCGATTTCCGATAACAGAAATGTTTAGCTCATTTCTGAGGATATAACTTATTTTGTATTTGAATATATTCTCTCTATGTTAAAGAATTAGTTCGTTCATTTTAGAGCAGCCTTTCCCAACCTTTTCCACAGTGCGGCTCCCTTTTAGAGTCTATAATACATGTGAATGACTCCTTGTAATAACATGGATTAGTATTTATATTTCTTTTTCATGTTTGTGTACAGGGATTGGACAAAAAGATTTAAAACATTTGCAAAAGGGTGAAAATCATACTTAGTATGGTATGCGGCCTACTGGGTCCGACGTGGAATGGGGGTATACAGCTCCTGAATCGTGGTGTGTGGAATTTTGTACCATTGTTCCTCCAAAACATACTCCAGTTCCATAAGGGATGCTGGTGGAGGGTAATGAGACCGAACACAACTTAGACCACAATGGCTCAATACTGTTCAGATCTGGTGGCTGTGGGATCCAGGGGAGGTGTGATAGCTCCTGGTCATGCTTCTCAAACCATTATTTCACCATTTTTGCAGCATGGCAGGATGCCAAATCTTCTTGTTAGATGCAATCACCATCAGGGAATAATATTTGGTCCATGGGTAGAGCCTGGTGCCCCAAAATGGCCTGATACGCCTTAGCATTCATCATTCCATGCTGGACTATGATGGCACATGCCGAAAACCACAATATCACTGCCCATACTGTAACAGAACCATCCCCATGCTTTACAATTGGGAGCAGACAGCCTGTGTCATAGGCCTGCGACGGTGTTCTCCATATGTAAACACACCCGGTTGTTGGAAACATGGTGAAGGTCGATTCATCGGACCACATTACGTGTTTCCACTGCTCATGAGTCCATGCCTTGTGGTCCTTGCACCACTGGATACGCCTCTTTGCATTTACTGCTGTGACCACAGGTTTGGCAATAGCGGTCCTGCCATGTATTTTCATTTTGTGAAGTTCCCGTCGCACTTTTTTCGATGAAACCGGGTTCTGTAGGCCGGAATTGAGTGCAAACGTAATTTTCATTGCAGTGATCTTCTTTTCAGCTGCTACAATCCGTTTTAATGCCCTCCGGTCCCTATCTGGAAAGATTGCATTTCGACCACTGTTGTGCTTTGCAGACGTCGTTTACCCATGAATTGTGTATGCCCTCGTCACATTGGACACAGTGCCTTTCGATACACCCACAAAGTTCGCCACTGTTTCCACTGAAGCTCCTACCAAACGGGCACCAACGATCATCGCTCTTTGGAAGTCTGTCAGGTCGCCCATTTTACCCCACCACTTTCAAATCACGACACTCACAGGTGAACTGGTTACTGCTGACGGAAGAGGAAGGTTCACATTACACATTGAAAACAAAAAACGATCGGCAACCGCAACACGTGCTGTACAGTGGAGGGCCAATGTTACGTGTCCTGTATGAAGTGTTTTTGGATTTTTTTTTTGTCTACCTCTGTATATACGTATATAAATATATGGGTGTGAGTATTTTTGTTTTTCTTTGCAGTGGTAAAATCATGTTAGGGTGGTATGAGGCCTACTTTGTAATCTGCTGGTCCTGGGTTTCAAACTTGAGGATGATTCCTTGACTAAGATGTTGCAAATATATAAATAAATCCAGTAGGTAAACAAAATTAAACCACAACAGCCTATCCACCAGATACAGAAAAAGTATTTTTCTGGAAAAAATAAAATGTATATACTTCAGCAATTAACATGTTTGTCATAATAATTGTATGCCTCACCGAGGTACACAACTTCAGTCAATGTAATGGTTGGAATTGTCTTTCAGCCACTAACTTCGAAATGTCAGGAATAAACGAAGAAACTTCTAAGCGAAGATCTGCTTCAGCATGAAGTCTATTTCTGTACTTATTCTTCAAATAAGAAAGCGCAGAAAACGTATGTGCCTTTCTCGGATTGGCTTGTGGACCCCCTGAAATCGGCTTGTGGACCCCAGGTTGGGAAAGGCTGTTCTAGAGTAATTGAACAATTTATGGATTAAGTACAGTTTTTCAGCGGTGACTGTAAACATTTTTGTCAATTTAGTCACGCTATTTTGCGTAAAGAGCTTTTTCTTTACTTTGTTTACTAGTTTTATCACGTGTCAAGAAATTGATGTTATATCAAACTACATAGAATAAATTGGTTTCTTTTAAGAATTTTACGTTGTCAAATTTAGTATCTTAATTAGAAGTTGTAAGGACTTCAGTGGTATTGAAACAATCTTGAAATATATTAGTTGTATGTACGCTCCAAGTTGGAATATACAATTGTAATTTGGAACCCCTTTCGTTAAAAGTAACGTCAAGAAATTCGAAAAGTGCAATCAAAACTTCTTAGCTATTTAGTAAACAAAGTAACCGGAATGTATCCCTCACCTGAAAACCATAGCAAACTGGTACACAATTGTAATATTTACTCATTAAAACAAAGATATAATATTGTCAATCTAGTATACCTCCAAAAAATAATTCGATTGCTCGAACTTTATATCATCATTAAACTTTTATGCTCCTTCAGTTAGGACTAGAACTAATAATACAGATCACTTCTATTCCAAAAAAAAAAAAAAAAAAAGTTTATGACCAGTAATCCGATAATGCCGAAGTCACCAAACTGGGGAATATGTTCCGTCTACAACAAAGTACGTCAAAAACATGATAAAATTAATAGGTACACAATGTCCTGTGAGCTACTAAAGAAAATGTTGTAAAAAATAATGTAATATTTCAACACTCTGGACATCTGCTTGTTGCGTTGCTAAATAAATAAATCTTTACGAAAATATATTGACGAATCTTCTTAATATGCTAAACTCTATAGTGCAATAATCCGTATTTATAACTATTGTCAACTAAGTTTTTAAAATATGTTACCTCGAAATGGAAGCTGTTAATAGGTCTAGCTATTCCGCAGAAACGTCCTCTAACTGCAAATTTATTTTAACAATTCGTTGCTTTAAAGAAATAGTTATTTTCTCTTTTTCCTTATTGCAACTTGCTTAACGAGTTCTCGTTTGGGGATAAGTTTTTTAGTTTATTATTACTACTTTCTTATTTTGCAATCCACATTTTACGTAAATATACTGAAAGGTTATGAGAACGTTAAAACATTTAAAAATGTTTTTCCACTTTCATGACTGTAAAATACATATGCATTTTTTATGCGACACGCAAACCTCATAATTCACATTTCTTTCTGAACATACATAAGTCTTGAATAGTATAGTAACTTAGACGGTTAATAACTTAGTTGTACAAACATCAGTGATGATAGTACCAAATCATTTGAGTATAATTTTAACATTCTAAACAGAAATATGCCTATGAATCCGTACCACACATAATTGCAAGAAATTCTCATCCTTCTGTGACCTCCCATTATTTATTGATATGAAAAAAAAAAAACTGTAGGTCTAAACTTGAGGCTATATGTATGAGTGTGCATTTATTTAAAAAAAAAAAAAAATACCTTTCGTTATAAATGCAAGTAAAGAGGTGAGAGAGCCCTCTTGCACGCACTTCTTTAAACCCACACTATTGCGCTCCTCATTATATACAGAGTGACCCAAAAGTAGGTATACAGTCCCGTACTGATCGGTCATGACATTTTATATCATTTACTTGTTGTTATCCCTACAGGTATTGACTTAGTTTCTTCCTTATCTGTTCTATATTTATTTTCACTTATACCTTAAGCTCGGAACAAACCAAAGCCACTAAATTCATTATCTTGAATAATTAAAATGTCATACTTGATAGATGTAGGTCTGTATACCTACTTTTGGGTCACTCTGTATACAAGGAATAGGAAATAACTACTGTCCTCTTCTATGAGGCAAAATAATAGCAATATAAGTTGCATATATAACAAGTTTTCCCTGACAAAATGTAAAATTTAGTATACTTTATTAAATTACTGGTTAACTATTTTAAGCTGGTTAGTATGATAAAGAATACTGATAGAAGCATACGGTTTATGCAAGTGGTATTTTTTCCTTGGGATTTTGTCTGCCTAATACCCGTAAGTTCTTATGTCATATTTGTGAGTGCATTTCTCCGCTCCTAAACTCAAACCTAAAACTCAAATGTTTCAACGAGCTCCCTCGTGGCTAAGCGGTTAGCGTACGCGCCTTTGGCGTGGGAGACCCGAGTTCGATTCCCGGCGGGAGCTCATGTGGTTCGAATTCCACGTTAATCAGTAGGTCCACGTCTCATATAGCCTTGCTGCTGAAAGGGACGCTAAACTAAAATCAACTCAACTCAACTCAAATGTTTCAAATTTGCTCCTGAGCTCAAGAAATAATATCATAATTTGACTTTATAGGTATATTTTGTTTACATTAGAATTGCTGTAAAGCAAAATTTTGTTGGTGCTGCATGATGTTTTTATCGACATATGCTCAAGCTATTCAATAATTAAAAATAAAGTTCTCAATAAAGTTTGTTCCATAGGTACTTCCTGAGACCGATAGGTTTCTAGCAAATAATTTGTGTTGTGCGACGTCTAACGGCGAAAATGAATCGGTTCTAGGAAGGCTGCTAGATAACTATACAATTCAACTGGTCTACTATAGTTAAACAGCACCACAAATACGGATTTGCAGTTGCACTCTGAATATCATAACGCATCAATATGCATGTTGATCGCACTCAAACTGTCCATCACCGACTAAGTCACATCTGAAACGGAATTCAGTGCACCTGCCACCACCACAATTGCCCAAAATTTAGGACATTGACAGTGTCCGAGAAATCAGCGAGTCAAAGTACTAAGGCCATTTGGCTCTCTGTGTTTCAACTGATTGTCCAGCTTTCGCTAACAGATCCTCTACGTCAGTGTTGGGTAAGTTACTTGTAAAAATGTAACGCGTTACATGTTACTTTACTTTCTCTTAAAATGTAACGCGTTAGTATCGCGTTACTTGCCCCCAAAAAGTAACTGTTATCCTAGTTCGAAAGCAACGCGCTACTAACTCGTTACTTTTAGATCCGAAACTTTGAATATGTGAAAAACTCTTATTACTTCAATTTTCCGTACTACTATTACTACAATTACTATTATTAATTATTATTATTATTATTATTATTATTATTATTATTATTATTATTATTATTATTATTATTATTATTATTATTATTATTATTATTATTATTATTATTGCACGTTCTGAATCGCTTTATGTAAATGCAAGGACAAATTTTTACTTGACAGCTATATGAACGTTTTCTTTCATACAGTGTAACATTGACTAAAATGCCATACTGCGTTACTTGTAGAGATGGGCACGAGCGAGTTTTCTTTGAAATTCGACTCGACTAGAAACAGACATCTTTGAGCTCGACCCGAGAACTCGGCTCGAAAAATTTCCTCGAACTCGACTCGAATTCGGGTCGAGTTTCGAGTCGAGTCTAGCCAAATCCGAGTAATTTCGAGTACTCTCTTCAAGTATCTTACATAGACAATATAATTAGTGTCAATGATACTACTACTTATATTATTATCATTATTATTATTGTTCTTATTAATTATAGCGATACTGTGTATAAACATGAAAGATAGGCGGTTTGTATTTGAATACTAAAAAACTAGTTCATTGCCAACCTTGGTAGTCGTGAAGTCTAGGAGTCAAGGACATTGTTTACGAGCTTCTGATTTTGGGTTGAGGGTCTAGGTTGAGTATTCGGGCTCGAGCCAAACATTGTTAAAAGTTATATGGCACTAGCAAAATATCTTGAAAACTGCTCGGCCCAGATTTAGAACTGTCAACGACTCGAGCAGCTCGGCTCACAGCTCATTCACGATCGACCCGAACCGAGAAGTGAGCCGAGCCAACAGCTCATCCAACCGAATCGGCCAGAGCCCTCAGCTCAGTTGAGCCGAACCGAACAGATGGCTCATCCCAACCAAGCCAATTCTAGCCGATGGTTCACCCCAAGCGAGCCGGCTCGAGCCATCAGCTCACTTGAGCCGAGCCGAACTGGGCTTGTTATAAAAAAAATATCTTGTGGTCTCTCTATCCAGATGAGGCGACATGCGAGCAGTGTCCCCTCTCGTGAGCAACACTAAAAGTATTCCATATTACTGCTTAGCTTACATTTCTCATGGTTTTCGCTTTCCAGTGTAATCAGGCCCTGATTTCAAAACGAGTTGAAACGAGCTTATAACGAGATACTTTGTATCGGCTCATAATTACATATATCTCGGGCAGAAAGTGCTTTTACACAAGCACTATACCTGTTATAATGTTAATTAAAAATAAAAAAAGAAGAATGTTTTAATATATAAGAAATATACATTATTGTCTAGTTGGTTGCTATGTCGTTGTTTATAGATACGCAGTGGACATGTTTGATTGCAAGTCAGTTAGTGTGAATATACATTAAAAGGAATCAAAGAATAAATTATTTAATATTCATCATGGACTTGTAATTTCAGTAGAAAAGGTGAGCATACTAGTGAATATAACTTCAGAAAATATTTTAAGGTGAAAACGATTATTGCCACTGAAGATATAACTGAACCAGGGTTAACGGCTACCTTTGGTGAGTCGTTCTAAAATTTTTGGTTTACCTCACCCGGGATTCTTGTAAATTCATATCCCGAAGTCTAAAGTAAGGGTGAATTTACCTTAGTAAGAAGGTTCATGAATACGAACTCAACCGTTCTTAGAAGTGGCAGAGTAATCACAAGAAAAATCATGATTGGTGAGACAGTAGAGAATGAAACTGTTGACAGTGCTAACAACGAGCAGAATATAGCTCCTATTGCACCCGGAATGTTGACATTAGAAGACAGAATTCTACTAGCATTACAGCGACAGGAAAAACGACTAGAACAAAATTTAACTCAGATGTCCAAAGAGTTAAAACAAACAGTACAGCAAAAATCTGAAGAATTGAGTAGACGGTATGAAGAAGTGAATGGACGATTAGAAAGACAGTATGAAGAATTGAATGGACGATTAGAGAGACAGCATGAAGAATTGGGTAGGCAGTTAGAACAAATAGATCAAAAGTCCGAAGAAGCGAAACAATCTGTAATACAAGCTGTGACAGACATCACGTTACAATTCGACGAGAAGTTAAAAAGATTATCTGAAGATTGCAAGGATAATTACAATCATGTAATCCAAGAAGTTAATATTGTAAAAAAAGATTTTGAAGTAATCGAATCTTCTGTTCGTCAGCAAAAGATTCAGGTGACATAATTCTAACCAAATACGTGCAAATACACAATTGATATCTACCTTACAGGAGGAAATTAGGACGTTACAGATTACAGACAACGCATACAACAACAACATGGTTAATGATCGTTTGGAGTTCCCTCATTCACAAGAGATGACCTCGCATTCACCCGAAGCAGATCGACAAGGACCTTGCGTTATCTCTTCCTCAAGCAACCCATCCGATGAGGATATTATTTTGGAAAGAATTCAACCAAGGAATACAGATGGGCGGAAAAGAGATGGTGGAACCATACATAACGCAGTAGGTAGAAATTTTCACTCAACACGAACACGAAACGATGAAAGAAATGTAAAGTTAAGTGTAAAAATGAGCGAAATACGTGCTATGAGTAAGTTTAGTGGTAGATGTAATGAAAATGCTACTTCTTTCCTAGAAAAATTTCAGGACGAATGTAGTATAATGTGTATAGATAAATCTCAATATATGAAACTAATCCCTCATTTATTACTTCCACCGTGTTCTTTATGGTTTAAGGCAGTACGTGAACACGTTAATACATATGAGGAATTCAAAGCAGCGTTGATCGCAGATTATGAGAATGACCTTTTGCTTGCAAACAGAGACGCTACGATTAGATATCAACCTTTTAATTCTCGCTTGCACAAATCTGTTGTTGATTTTGTTGTGAATACGTATAATGAATTAAAAATCGTAAATCCATTGCAATCTGAATCTAGAGTGATTGCATCTATTCGAAATCTACTACCGTTTAAATTACAACAAATCCTGTTTTCTACGCAATGCATAAGTTTTAATCATCTATTGATGCTTGTTCAATGTTATGAAACTCAATACCAGGCACAGAATCATCAAGCGGGAATAGGCAAAATTAAAAACAATTCAGATAACTTTAGATCAGTACCAGTCCGGAATCTAAATATCCGTAATGTAGACGATACGGAACATAACCTAAATCGAGTAAATTTAAACAATCAGAACAATCAGAATAGGCAAAGATATGATGGGAACACACCTAACCTAACTAATCATGACAATAATTATGTCAGACCATTTAACCAAAGTAGATTCAAAAACAGACGAAATACATGGCGAAATTCTAGAAATACTGTAAACCCTAGTGATAGACGTAATCGTAGTTCAAGAGATGGCATTTCGTATCAAAATCAAAATAATGACACAATTCCTGTACAGAATAATAATGCGGAACATAATCATGATTGTGCAGTACAATGTACTTTGTTGGAATCATATACAAGTGCGAATCTAAACTGATTGCAGTTGATGTGGTAGGGGTTAAACCCATATCAGCTATTGATTCTTATGAATATTTATGTGTGAAAATAAATTTAATTTCTTCTTTTCGTTCACTTGAACATAGATTATTATATCTACCATACGGGAAGATGTTAATGTTGTTACTGATTAAAAACAAAGATTATTTATATTATATTGATTTATGTTGAAACTTTATTGTCAAAGATTATATTCAGTAGAAGGTTCATTCTATTAAGCTAATTATCCGACGACTGTACTCATGTATCACCTTATATGATACTTGGATAAGATTCTTTTGTATCATGACGCCTTGTTGATATGATGTATACTCTAAAATACCATCTTACGTAATTGTTATATAATGCGCCCTGGAAAGAGCAAACATTTTTTTTTAACATGACCGTTTTTAATGATGAATGAAATCGTTGATCATTGTAATTTGTGTTTTAAAATGTAATTATCTCTTACCCTTTTGATTTCGCATCCTTCGTTGATTGTATTAGTAAGCGACGACATTTTTAATGATAAAAGATAAATAATAATGGAATAAAAGTTTTATTATAAATGTATTTATATGAAGGAAACTTAATGAAGTTATATATGAAGGGCTATCAAAATGTAAAGAATAGCACTATTCTTATGTCATTATTATAAACGGACCAGTGGTTCTTAAATATAAAAGTCAAGCTCCCTTGTAACTTTTATATTTAGTCCCTTTATCGGGCGACATTTTATATAACGAGATACTTTGTATCGGCTCATAATTACATATATCTCGGGCAGAAAGTGCTTTTACACAAGCACTATACCTGTTATAATGTTAATTAAAAATAAAAAAAGAAGAATGTTTTAATATATAAGAAATATACATTATTGTCTAGTTGGTTGCTATGTCGTTGTTTATAGATACGCAGTGGACATGTTTGATTGCAAGTCAGTTAGTGTGAATATACATTAAAAGGAATCAAAGAATAAATTATTTAATATTCATCATGGACTTGTAATTTCAGTAGAAAAGGTGAGCATACTAGTGAATATAACTTCAGAAAATATTTTAAGGTGAAAACGATTATTGCCACTGAAGATATAACTGAACCAGGGTTAACGGCTACCTTTGGTGAGTCGTTGTAAGCTGAACGAGCGAGCCATTTATCAAACTCGACTCGACTCAAAACTCGAAACCAAAAACAGTGAATCGACTCGGAACTCGACTCGAAAATGTTACTTTTGATTCGACTCGAATTCGAATCGAGTTTTAGCTTGAGTCGTGCCCATCCCTATGAGTTAGAAAAAATGGCTGCTTATTATTATTCTGCTAAACTAATTACATAATAATAACAATGTTCTTATGTAAAATTAAAAGTACAGGATATAGAGAAGCATTACACTACAACTAATAAAATGAGAACACATTAACTGTGGGTGAATCAAAACTTGCCAGTATGTAACTAAAATCGATACATGCTTTTTGACGCTAGTTGTTCCAAACTCTATAATCAACGGGACTTTAGGATACGCAAATTGATCTTTAAAAACTCTAATATTACATACCATGAACATTACATCAATAAAGTAGGCCTGCTCATCAGAACAGTTTATTCATATTAACCCCTTACTGTATATCGTTAATTATGGCATCTTATTAATTAATTAAGTTGTTGATAAATATCTCCCGCCAGGGCAACAGTTTACTTTGAAATTCTGTGCATCATCTTCAGCTTTTAAGAAAAAGTATTCTTTCAAATGTTTGAACGATAAAATATTTTCGTTCTCCATTTTCGTGAAAGCAACACCAATCAAAGTAAAATAGACTACCGGTGTCATTGCACTCGTAGTTCAGTCACTGAATATGTTGATTTGGAGCTGTCAAAATCTACGGCAAAATATTAAAGGTGCTTGCAATCAGTACACGTTATTTCCCTGAGGCTGTCCTCATCTTCCAAAACACAGCAAGTGGCACTATGATTTTATCTGCTTTTTGTGTGTCGGTGACTGACTGTCGGTTACTGACATAGGTAGTTCATGCTCCATTGTTCTGTTCTAAGAAATTCACTTACAGGAAAGAAACATTTATTTCCGAAAAAAATACATATATTGTAGTTACTCATCCCAAATGTAACGGGAAAAAAGTAACACAAACTAGGTACGTTACTTAAAAATTTGTAACGCGTTACCGTTACAGTTACTTTAGAAAAAATGTAACGCGTTACTAGGAAACGTTGCTTAAAATTTAACGCGTTACTTGCGTTACGTTACTTCCCAAGACTGCTTTAAGTAGAGTATATAAAACATATCCCATAATTAGAAATATCCTATCTTGTATATAGTAAGACTTTAAAATCTCTAGTGCTGGACTAAGAAGACAATGTTGACTCAATAAAATCCCTTTATTGCTTTATGACAAGGAGTGTACTCTTCCTTAAATATGTTGTACGGAACTCTATTGTCTATCATATATTTATGTATGTACCATGCAATTTGCGCTTAATGAGAAAAAATCATCCAAAGATGATACATGTACTAATTGATAAATCTCATTCAGTTATACATGAAGGTATATTCTCGTGTGTAGTTTTCAGAAAATCGAATTTTTACGTGTTAAAACGTGTGTCATTTCTTTCCAGTCAGATGCAGCTAACGGTATTTACGCAACTGGAATACATTATTTCTTTCTTTATTTATTTATTACTATATATGTAAAGTCATATACTCTTTTGAGAAGCAGATTGTATTTATTATTGTTTGGCTTATCCTGACAGTAACACACATACTAGCAGGAAAAATAAGAAATATATATTGCGTATAGCAATGGAGAAAAAGACTGAACTATTTCAGATTATTTTTGAACATAATTCGGATTACCCTCGAGATGGCTTTTTATAATATCAATAATGACTAAAATTAAAGGTACAAGGGAGAGGAGATTCAAAATATACGGTTTAAAAACGAGTATCTTATGAGCCTTCAAGTTAGAGAGATGTAATCCTCAGTGAACAGAATACCTGATATTTGCGATCTGGAACAATTGTAATTAAAGGAAAACCCGGACATTTTCTTTTGAAGGTAGTTACCAAAATATGAAATGTGACAATTGTGATCACGTCGATAATTATCTTACAAGTTTGTATCAAATCTAGGATTACTATTATATCTTATCGAGGCTAAAAACCACAATTGAGTGAGAAAATTACTCAGGTAAAAATTACTCACGAAGTATGTAAGTACTCACGAAAAAGTATGACGAATTGATACGTACCTAAGAAGAATACGACAGCACAATATTTCTTCTATGTTTTCCTTAAAAATCCGAGTGACTGGATCGTCTAACGGTTTGTAACGTATCTAAGAGTTTCAGTAAGTAATTTGCAAAATTACAGGGGATAGCCAATTCCGAAATTTTTACTTTCGGAATTCGGAAAGTAAAATCGTAAAAATTCCGGAATTCGGAGCAATTACAATGATCCCTAAAGTGTTGAGATTTTTAGCTTTTTTTTTCTTTTATTGATAAAGTGAAAAAACGTATTTTTCCTTCTGACTGTTAATGAAAACTGTAATAAAAGTAACCAAATCGCTTATAAGTGCAAATTTATTGCTTATGGTAAATGGAACGTATCACAGAACAGTAAAGCAAAAAAAAATAGCAAAAATATATTTCAAAAATTAAATAAGATAAAAACAATGTGGTGGGGTCCTGTGGACCCCAGTGTGACTTCCGTATCACAAAAAAAAATAAATAAATAAAAATAAGTGCGACCACGGAGGGTTAACATTTTGTGAAGACTGAATAAAGGAAAGGTTGTTCAGCTAATAGCTAGCAGATATTTCTAAACGTAGTTTCCTTTTCCCCATTAGCCTTTGCTTTCTTTCAAACATATTATTGCTATTATTCACATATGACGACTGTTCCAAACTTTTCAACTGCGTTGTTTCTTTTGGATCGTAGAAGTCAGTGCATATTTTGGCATCTTTAGTAGCAAAACTATTTGTCGACAATTGCGCATCACTTTTTGTTGGTGTTTTAATGGTTTGCAACGACTGAATAAAGGAACCATTGTTCCTATGATGGCTAAAAGATCTTTTGAAACGTTCTTTCCTTTCCTTCATTAGCTTTTCTTTCCTCTTCAGGGTCTCATTTTTAGTAACCAGACAAGCAAATTTTTTCAGAAATCTTCAACTGAATTTCTTCTTCACTGTCAATCATTAGTTCCGAATCTAATAGGGCCACAGATGAAAGTGAGTATGATCTTTCTGATTCAACTGGTAATTTTGCTATTTCATCACTCGAGATTTTGGTCTTTGAAATGTTCATTGTCCGCTCAAAATTACAACAGAATCTATCTACAGGCCGAATTGACGAACGTAGAAAATTATGTAACATTAGACGTAACACCGGTGATCGCTGTGCTTAATTATTAGCAAAATTGCGGCACTTTCAAACGACACTAGCTGTATACGTCTTTCCGTATTACTTTCGCCAGTTGAAATTGAATCTGCATTTTTTGCAGATAAATCAAGTGTTGCGTTGCGTGAAGTTCTTAAATATGGTGTCTGACGTCCTTTCCTCGGTGGTTTTGTTCGTAAAATCGTTGCATATATCACAGAAATCCGTATTGATAAACTATGTATTGGAGACGACGTAAGTTCATTAAGAAGTTTCAGCAGTTCCGTTGTACTGGTAGCCAATATATCAACTCTGTATTGCAGCTGCTTACTAATTTACTAATCGTTGACAACAATGCAGAAACAGCAATTTTTCTATAGGTTAGTTGTCCAATGTTTAATAGGGAATCAGAACATGAAACATCATGAGCAGCAGAAGATGTGTCTACTTCGTTCTTTTTATTTGTTTTTCTTCGTCTTCTACGTCTTCTTTGCCGCTTTTTCTTTGCTTTCGGAGAACTCTCTTCGACTGGAGATTTCAGATACAATAGTCTCCACACTGATGGCAACCTCACTTCACCATCAACGAAATTCATCATTTCGAATTCAGGCAATGGTATTCGGGCGTGGCAAAAATTTCTTTGCATTCTTTCATATGGACTTCCTATATAGTTTATAAAATATTGGTCTTGCATTTTAATATAGAATACTCGCTTAGAACACGATTTATTTTGCAGTGCAAATCTTTGTGTCTTCCTTTATGTCTACAATCGCTCGTCCAAGGAAACGGGATTAAATATATTGTTAAAATGCAACACAAATTTATAATTGATTGTTGAATCAACTTTATTTCATTATTATTGCAAATAGGCTATTTCTAGGTTGTGCGAATGGTAATAAAAACAAAATCAACATAAATGATCAAATTCAGAGATCTGGTCCAAAGTGCAAACCTGGTAGGCGAAAAGGTGATAACAATAGGTGTGATACTATCCAATCATTTCACACGGATTCGTGGAAAATACTGCACAAGGGTGTTAAATGGTATGCAGCGCTCATCATAATAGTAAAATTAAACACTCCAACGGCAATACAAGTAGCTGTTCGAGCAGATAGCCGATCATAGAGACTCTCCAGTGTCTCCATGTGTTATAGTTCACAATGAACTTTTGCATAGCTCTTGTCTGATCGTTGCTCTCACACAGAGGACTCACTCAGGGAAGTAATGCTCCCAGAAATAGGAACTAAAGGCGCAGTTCTGAGGTTGATTGGAGGTATTCGTTTATTGGCACATAGTTTGCACATAGCAGAAATCAAACAGTGTCTGCAGTCGGTACTCATGGCCGAGAGTGCTAGCGCAACGGACTAGTAATTGAAATCTCTTTTGGCGTGGGTTCAAACGCTACCCAAGGAAGGTTTCTTTTAATTTTCATAAATTTTGTCATTAAAATAAGTGAAAATAATACTCAAAAAAATGATTTATTTACTTTTGTGCAGACAAGTAGTACGCCTAGCAGTAGGAGTAGGAGTAGGAACGGGTTAGTCCCGCAGGGCTCGTTTCGTTTCACTTTGACCCCTGTGATATAAATTTTGTGACTAACTTAAAACAGCTGGTTAGGGTACCACGCGAAAAACGTTACTTCATGGCTAAGCGGTTAGCGTACGCGCCTTTGGTGTGGGAGATCCGGGTTCAACTCAACAACTCATTCATTCTGTCCCATTAATTAAATAATCCGGCTGCAAGTAATATTTTTGTGAATGGTCGAAATTTCCTGTGTCCTGTCGAACGTGTATGTGTTTAAAATGCATGTGTTTAAAATGCATATGTGCATGTGTTTAAAATGCAAATAAATAAGGTAGGTATGTTAAATTTCGTCATCATAAGATTTGAACGATCAATGTAAAATCTTGAATATTTATGTACTAACAGTTGCATTAAATAGTTTTAAATCTCTGAAATATATGAAAAACATTTTTTGTATCTTAAATCAATGACTAATGTTTTTCAAATGCGCAAAGCAAAAACTTTTCCAGTAATCAAATTTCTCGACAAGTCATAGGCAATTCCGCCATTTCACTACAATATTACTGGCAAGCGAATTATCTAATAGAGTTTCGGAACAATTTATCAGGTCTAGGAATACAACAGATATTGCAAAATTTTTACTTAAGGTTTTCTAAAAATAATAATTATTTCCGGACACCACATTAAATAAATGCAAAATATTAAACAGAATGAGGTTTTTTAAACTTGAGCCTCCAAAATATGTAGAGAAATAAGCATAGGACGAGAAAAATGTTAAACAAGTTATTATTTGGAGCAAAAAATTAATATATCTGTCACTGCTTCTCTAGGGAAACTGGAAATTTAAATGGGGTCCCATTTTCTTATTGCAGATTCAGATTCTACGAGAAAAAAATTATTTGCAATCTTTCTTGATCCTCGATAGATGGCGCTGTAATCAGTGAAAACTAGTTTTGCAAAGATTTCTTCAATTGCAAACTCCTACATTTCATTCCAGAATAAATCTACGATAAACAGTACCGACCTTTTGTTTTAAACTTTCATTCGACTGGTGATACGTGACATGGAAGATTGCTCTACATTCGGCGAGAATTCAGTTAGTGGCAGTGCAATTAGATGCAGCGTGCGATGGTAATCAGCAGCGCAAATCTGTCTTCAACACTGAGGAGGGGGACGGATAAGAGCGTTCCCATAATCTGTTTATTAAGTGATTTAAGGCTTATTCTGGGGGACATCAGTTTCATCTCACTTTCCTTTGTGGCAATCGTTCACCAATCATCAGATTTCTCCCTTTAAAAAACACATGTTAAACCGGATTATTAGGGGGAACAGTCTCCCCAGTTCCAAGATTGGAGGGGACATGTCCGTCTCATCCCCCTGGTATTTATGCCAGTGATGGTAATATACGTAGCTTGATACCAAGCATTTTAACGGCTGCATCTCTTCGTGGTCCACACATACGGTACCTTAGATCCTATCAGATAATTTTTATATTTCATGCTGACTTCTTTAATAGAGAAAGATGCTACAAGAAGCTTGTTTATTCGTTGCTTCAATCGTTTACTTTTAATTACTTTTGAAGTGTATTTTCTTTCACATTTTCAGTAGTATTGACACCACATTCAGTTGGATAATTTTCCTACATCCTTTAGTTGCTTTATTTGTTTTGAACTCTGTTCATTTGTTGTTATTAAACTAGATTCGCCTAGTTTCATGACTACGGAGCGATGCAGCTGATAAAATATTTGGTAAACAACTAAGATTACCACCGTGGACTGCATCTAATTGCATTGCAACGTTTGAATTATCTTAATTCATGCCCAACGCAGAGCCATCCTCGAGTCGTTAAAACATTCAATTATTCAACAAAGGTTAGTACTAATTTATCGCAAATTTATTTGGACTAAAACGTGGGAGCTACCAATCGAACAAACCTTACAGGAACTGGCTTTTATTTTTTATAACACCATTTATAAAGGTAACTAAGAAAGTTCTGTCGCTTTTTCACTCATCACCTTCGAAGTAGATGTATCACGCAAGACGTACCTGGTAGATCAAACGTAGTACCTATCAGCATCGACGACCTTCTTCCAACTCTCTGGAAGGCAGTAGAACTTGGTGGGCCGTGAAGCGAAGAAGGTATCAAGTGCATTTCGCACCTCTACTAGGGATTTGAACTGGCGTCTTCGAAGTTGATTATCCAATGAATGAAACAAGTGACAATCGGACGGTGTAATGTCGGAGAGTATGGCAAACGCAATAAAGTTTCCCATCCATGGCGAAGAATAATGTCCTGGGTCATCCTAGCCACGTTGGGCTTAGCAGTATCCTGTAACAGGGGAACCCCTTTGCGATTAAGAAATGCTATCCCAGAGTTTTGAGTTTTTCTTGAACACGGTTCAACTGCTGTGAGCACACAACTGCATTGATATTCCGATCAGCTTCTAGCAGTTCCCGATGCACGATGCCGCGAAAAGGGGACCGTCTTCTAGTGTAGTGCTGGTTTCGGCTGTTTTGGAAATGGTTCGTGGAATGATAACCAGTGATCACGGCGGCGTGGAGCTTCGTACAGACCCACTTATCATCACATGTCAACACCCCTTCCGGAAATGGCTCCTTCCTCAGACGAGACAGCAAAGAAACACAGGTATCTGCTCGCGTTGCCTTCTGGCCCGGAGTCAAATCATGTGGGACCCATCAACCCAACTTTTAATGCTTCCCAAGTTGATGGGTGTGCTGTCAAATAGCTACTCACACTGAATTCTAGTCCTAGTTTCCCACATATATCTGTCCACTCTTCACCTCAATTGCTGCCTGCAAATCTTCATTTTGTACATGTGTTGGTCTTCCGGCAAGTGGTGTGTCATCGAGTGTTTCGTCACCGTCCTTAAACTTGTTAAACCACCGTTGCACGGTCCGCGTAGTCACGACACTCTCAACAAAGGTTTGGCATATCTTCGGCCTCGCTGCAGTAGTGTTTGACCCCAGTTTGAACTCGTACAGCATACACGCCCTTGTGACTTTTTGTGGAGGTCCCATCCTTACGCAAGTTCACGGTGTAAGTGAATTGCCACAACCGGATAGTATGTTTCATATACACACACCAACAACTGACCTTTGCCGTATCTCCATTCACATTCAACTCACCGTGTAAGGACCAATTGAACACAGACATCCAGAAAAAGCAACAGAACTTTCTTGGTTACCTTATATCATGAAGCGAGAAAAATGTTTTGAATTAAATTTACTTATTTTTCAAGTAGACTCTTTAATTTTAAAAAATGGGATTCCTCGTTTAGTTTTTCCCAATTGACTCTCACTTTATCCCAGAGGGCGAGGGGGTTTCATTAGTAATTGGCTCTTCATAAATATATCCACATTTATGCGATAAATAATATGCCATTAACCTGTAAATTTTAAGTAATTTTACCTCTCTAATACGGGAGAGTCCAACAAGTTGTGGCTAAAATCTGACTGCCATATAGCACATCTGATGAAGCATCTTGAGACATGAAAATGAGCAAACTTTAAGGTGCTATGGACCAGAAGGATAGGAGCTAAGGGGTTTCAAAATTTGAATATCCAAAAAATTATATCATGGAGTTATGCACGTTTAAAGTAAATATCTTGAAAACCATTCAAGCAATCAAAACAAAAGTTGCACAATTTAATGAGAACAAAATGCCCTATCGAAAACCATAAACAGTGTTGCAATACATGAAACAATGTTGCCAACTCAGCATAAAAATATTTTGTTTCAAATAGCACCATATACAAGTGTTCAAAGATTTAAAACGCACTATTATCACTAAACATAATAGTGAAGTGTAGTGGTACAGTGTTACATACTATTAGACCTACGTGTGTTAAAAATGTACGTGTGCTGAAAAGGTGCAGAGACATTGTTAAATTATCGCAGGTTTGGAAGTAAATGCAGAAAAAATCTAAATACATAGACGTTCATTGGGATAGTAAAAGTGCAAATTATGGATGTGTCAAAGTACCAAATAATATTTTCGATAATGTGGATACTTTCAAGTATCTAGGATCAATATTAACCGACTAAAATTACATCCACGAAGAAATTAAATGTCGACTGACAGCAGCGAATTCGTTATTATTCAGTTCATAATCTTTTGTCGTCGCGAATTCTGTCGAGAAATTTGAAACTCAAAATATATAGAAATATAATCATGCCTATTGTTCTGTATGGTTGCGAAACATGGAAGAATGCAAACTGAAATTATTTGAGAATAAAATCCTGAGACGAATATTCGGACCCAGGGGAACGGCAATCGGGAATTGCGGGAACTGCATAATTCACACCCTATACCAAACATTGTTAGGGTAATCAAATCTAGGAGGCTCAGGTGGGCAGGTCATGTAGCGAGAATGAAAGAAAGCAGGAGCGTTTTCAAACTTTTGACTGGAAATCCAATCGGAAAACGTGCATTAGGAAGACCTAGACGCAGATGGAAGGACAATATTAAGATGAATCTCGCTGAAATAGGAATACAAAGTAGAAACTGGATTCAGTTGGATAAGGAGATAAGTCATTGGAAAAGTTTCATGAACGCGGCATTGAACCTCCGGGTTCTATAGGCCATAGATTTAATTAGTTCTTTTACAGTAAAAAATATTTTGTGAAATATAACGGAAATTCAGAAGGTTTATGTTTTGTCTGCATGTAGATAGATAAAACACAGTACAACTGATACGTATGCACAGAAAACATTTCGTGACGATACAAGTAGTTGATGGAGAAATGATCCCAATAAGTTTCTTTAAATTAGAAGACGAAATTCGTTGGGTTAGGTTCTGACCCTTTTAGCCCCTACTCTATGATTTTTAATATTTTTAATATTCCCGCGCAAACAACAGCTTCCGTGTATCTCTTCACTTCTCTCATTTTCATACTTTCATTCTCACCATCGTGATTAATTCGATTGGGTAGAAAAGCGTGATTAACTAAGCAAACTCATCACCATCACAACTCTGAACACGTATTTCAAACATTGACCGTTTCCGATTTTCAAAACGCTCCTGCGTACACTGTAAGTCATTACTCGATATCTTGTACATCACAAAGTCATTAACAAATCGTATATAATAGGGTCTAACTTTCTTTAAATAATAAGTAAAAGCTAGGGTTAGCCACGGAACCGGTTCTAGCAGATCCGGATTTCAGAACTGGTTCCAGAACCGGATCTTTGGAACCGGTTCCAGACCTAGTTCCAGAACCGGATCTTAGGAACCGGTTTCATGCTTGGATCCAAAAACCCGGTTCCAGAACCGGATCTTAGGAACCGGTTCCAGACTGCCTGTTTAGCCAATGAGTTCGCCAGTTACCCAGTTTGTTTAGACAAATGAGACAAGCAGCCGCTGCCTGGGCGCCTGCCTGTCGCTTCTACCATTTCATCTAGCACAGTGTTCACAGCCTGCCCGCAGCTCGAGTTTAGCGTAGGGATGGCCACAAAGTTCCGGTTCCTGGAGATACGGTTTTCAGAACCGGTTCCAGACCTGTATCCGAAAACCTGGTTCCAAATCCGGTTCTTAGGAACCGGTTCCATACCTGCATCCGAAAAACCGGTTCGGAACCGAATCTTGTAGAACCGGATACGTTCAGAGTCGAAAACCGGTTTCACCAGGAACCGGTTCTGGCCACCCCTAGTAAAAACTTGTGAATGTTATTGAAAATATTGGGTTATGAGCAAGAAAATTTTTAACAAATGTACTTCTTTGCAAACCGACAACAATATTGGTTTAATAGGGCGGCAATTCTTTTAGGGGGCGTCGCGTTGTTTACTTTTTCCGACGTCTTTTCTTTCTTCTTACTCGTTCGGCGCCCCCTTGCTATCAGCGCCCGGGACAACGGCCCCGCTCGACCTCCCCTCCCCCCCGAAGCTACAGCTTGGATCCTTATACGCTATTTATTCAAAATGCATTTTCTTACAATTAATTAAAAAAAATAGTTCTTAGACTTTTGAACACTAAGACCCTACAAACAATAAAAATAATAAAATATATTAAAAGCCAGTATGTCGACCCACCTACAATCTGTCCGCAGCTCTCCGATTGTAAATAAATTCCCTCGAAAACGTATCTATAGTTTCCAAACGAAGGAAGCTTTACAAAATTCCACATTTTGAAGGTCAATACAGTATTTCTTTCTTTTTTTAATGTACGTTGATTTATCACGCATAGTTTTTACTTGACCGATAGATCTATCAATTCTAGTTCTAGTAAATGGTTGAATGATGAATCGTCAAATGAGGATACGATAGTTCAAGGAATTCCTCGTTCCATCTCAGACCATGAAAATTTGTGGTGAACAACATTATGTCCTTGCGTTTTCTCAGGATTTTCTTGTTTCCTCCTACATTCTCATTTCAAAAACATTTTATCATTCATCTCCATCAGCCTAAATGACATAACCAAGAGACGTTAAAATTATAGTTTCATTTCAGATCTTCCTCCGAGAGTTCTTATTATTTTTTTAGTTTAACGTCCCACAGATATGCACTTTAGGCTAAAGGAGACAAATGATTAATGCAAGTGAATGATTGTGAAATTAGTTTTTCATTCGCTTTACCAGGAATCGAATCAGAGATCGCATGCACCAAAGACACGCACTAGCCAGAGACCAGCGAGGAGAGCTCTCCGGGAGTTTATTCTGTACTAAGACAATGTAGATCAACCAAGCATGTGTATCTCTGCTTCTTTCGAATTCTAACAGTGTTCTTATTATTTAAACTATGTACTGTGATATTTGTTCGTTGAAATAAAATCCTGAAGCAAATATTCGGATCCAAGAGGGACGGAATTGGGGAATGAGGAAAACTTCATAACGGAAAACTACATAACTTATACCGTTTACCAAAACATCGTTAACGCATCAAGTGTAGGTGGCACAGGTGAGGTGATAATGTAGCCAAAATAGAAGAAAGTAAAAACACATTCTGAATTTTAACTGAAAAAGGGGAAAGTCCATTAGGAAGATCTGTTTGAAGATGGGGTGACAATATTATGATGGAGCTCACAAAAATAGGAACAAAATTTACAAACTACAACTAGTTGGTTAAAGACAGAATTCAATGAAGAACTTTTGTAAAAGCGACATTGATCTTCCAGGTTCCATAAGTCATTGGGTTAGTTAGAAATATTCTTTTTGATTCTTGTTTATTTTCCTCATTCAAAATTTAATAAAATACCCCAGGAATTATAAAGGTTCTTTGGGGGTCATCTTTGCACCGCTCCTGTATGTTTCAGGCACTCGCTTGTTGTACTTTTGGTGTCCATGAGTATGGGTTCGAAGCCCAGCGCTGCCATTTTTTTTTATTTTTTGCAGCTATGTCGGAACGTTCAAATTTTCATATTTACATTCCAAATAAGAGGACTTATGATGACACATATTTTGATATATATTTTTAAAACGAAGAAAAAAGTGAAAACAATACAGCAAAACAAACACTATTATCAGTACTAAAGAATTGCTACGAAAGACTAAAACGAACATCTATTCGACAATAATACTTGTAGTACTGTTCCCGACTTTAATATATACTTAAGATAAATCCCTCCTCGTGCCATATAACTTTATGGTGGATAAACACCATGTGTGTGGCTTTTATAGAAACGGAAAAGGAAACGAAACAGGAGCCTATTCCCAAAAGGATCGTCCGTGAGATGGACGCTGTGTGACGTGCCTGTACGTGGCGACGAAAATATAGTAGGGTATTAATGTTATTGTTCGTTGAGGTGACATCTTGTGCAATGAAGGTTAAAATATATTATTATTATTATTATTATTATTATTATTATTATTATTATTATTATTATTATTATTATTATTATTATTATTATTATTATTATTATCGTACTTTTGAATGTGCACTTGGAAATTACTCCATATCTAGTTATTATTTCTGATTTTTTTTCTGGATTGTATGTTATTTAGTTTATTAATGGGCACTACCTTGTCTCCAGGTCATCGAATACATGAATTTCGGCGTGTACTGTGGTGTAAATAGCATTACAGAAAGAAACTAGTTCGTTCCGAACTATTACGGCTGAACTAAGTAATATTTGGCTTATGTTTTGAGCTGCCAACATAGTATAGAGGTAACGTGTGTAACTCATGGGTAGTGCAGCTAGGCAACATAGGTTCAAACCTTCTTCAGACCTACCTTTGTTTTTTCATAAAGTGATCGTGAGGAATCGAAGATTGACTTTCCATACTAAATGAGGGATCGTTAAGAAGGAGGAAGCACACACCTGTATCACGATGGAGACAATTTACGAATGTTGGTTGGGGATGAGCAAACAACATTTACAGGAATTACTAGGACGGATCGAACCTATTCCACTGAATCTATCTGAAGATGGGATGTGATCTATGGATCTGAATTATCCACTTTTCATATTATTGGTTTTAGAAAGAAACACTACACCATTTGTTAAACATGTTCTGGGTACAATAATCTGTGGAGTAGCGGTAGCGTGCTGGACTTGCAACTGGAAGACCTAGGTTCGATTCCCCGTCAAGTAAATTCTTTTCCTCATAAAATAATGGCTACAATCAGACATTCATCTGCCGTTGGAGAACTTACAAAGGATCGCTTGCGAGAATATATGCGTTCTTTGTCATACAGTATAATGATAAGTAGTGTTCATTTATAAATTCGTCTTTGTCTCTGTGTATAGTCATCTTTATCTTCGTCTTCTATTTATTACTTCTCTCTCTCTCTCTCTTACTGCTTCTCTCTCTCGTAAATCTGTTCTTTGTCATCCAGGTTGCCATGTCTCAATCGAGTCACTGGGTCAGTATGGGTTCGAATCTTCGACGCAGTGTCGGTCCATAACCAATCCACATCACCCAAGTGATGCAATGGCCCACTTAAGCTCTGGCGCGTTCATTCTACCTGTTCGAATTAGAAAATTATATTCACAATAGGTAATATCGAGAGTGGGTGTTCAGAACAGATAACTCTTCAGAGATGACAAGAAAATGGCCCCTTTTCTCCTGATTCAAGAGAAGATTTTATTTATATTAGTTTGAGTTTCGTTTTCATCCTATAATTTAATGTATTTTATTCACGTTTTCAATGTGAAACATACAAAGTCTGTTACGTTTATAAAGAACATCCAATTTTTGTTTTAAACATTTGTAACTTTTCATTATGATACAGTTTGGACTTCTAATATTGACTCTTTCTAATAGAAATTTAGCAGTAAAATAGCATTTATTCATTTATCCTTTTCTTTGTTTCCTTCTTCTTTTTCTTTTTTCTTTTTGTTCAGTTTGTATTAGTAGTCCGGATTGGAGGTATTACTGGGTTTATTATAATGTATTTCGTATCAGTACGTTCAATGAACACCACAGAAACACGTGAAACAAATCACGTGTGTTAAACTACTGACATTATTCTATATGTGTTTCAGAGCTCTACAATTTCACAGGAAATTGAGTATTTAATTTGACCTCCAAGTGTGGTATTCATTTTGAAAGTGACTAAATGATTATTTCCTGTATCTTCTATGTATTCGAATAGTCCTGAAGAAATATATAATCCAAACTTACTTCTATATTCCTGTTGGACTTCTGGAAACGGAACTTTATAATGTTAGGTTCTTTTTCTTTAAGTACTTTTAAATTTCTTATTTTTATCTGTGTTCAGTTTTCTTCTTCTTCTTCTTCTTCTTCTCTCCCCTTTCCTCTCTCTGTCTCACTTCTGTATGTCTGTCTATCAGGCATACATCGCTTTCAGCTGTTCATTCTGTGTGTGTTTAAGTCTCTCCCTACATTATCTTATGAATCTTGTTTCGTCTCGGTTTGATTGTTTCATTTTGTGTATACTAATATATGTATATTTTGAAATAAAAATTGCACTCATCTTTTTTGCTGATTTTAGTATGGGAGAGAGGAAAGGAGGGATCTTGCATCGTTTGGCCTAATCCTCGTTTCGCCTAACCAATTATCTGACACTTTTATGACAGATAAAAGATAAGCTTTATTCCCGCCATTTAGGCGAAATAAGGATACTCGTTTGGCCTAATCCTCGTTTTGCCTAAAATGGTGGACTATAGAAAAATCGCGGAGATAAAACTGGAGGGAAATTTTTCGAAAAAAAAATCCCTACTATGTGAAGAACTGAGAAATACAAATTAGTTTTCCCATAACTAATTTGTAATACTACTATTTGCTTTCGGAAAAGTGTTTCGACAATTGTACCAGATTTCATTCCAGTTTGAACGCATTTTTATAACTGTTAATGCATTACAAGGGATCCTATTGTGATTCTATTGTAATTACAATTCGTATGAAATTTGTAGCTATTTCGAGCTACATCTGACAAAAGATCCATAAATTTGCTCATAACTTAACAATGGACAACTGTGATCGAAATAAGTGATTTGTGAAAAATCGCTCTGCTGACAAATTGCTCTTTGGATAATTCCACAATTCAAACATCTCAATGTGTTACTGACAAAGAAAGAAGAAAAATATATTTCATTTCTTATTATTACTTTTGAAATTACAACTTTTGAGTTGAATTTCCACTCGTTTCACACACTACCGGGAATGTCTATAGCATAAGTCTCTGAGATGTACAATGAGACTGAAATCCGGGCTTCTCGGTGGTTGTTTCAGCAGGAAGAAGTTGAATGCTCCTCCAAACAGATGGTGGCCAACCGGGATCTGTTACGAGGGTGGTTGTCCTGCTAGTAGAGACCTGCACGGGCCGGGCTTGGGCGGGCCGACTCTGTTATTTCTTTGGGCCGGGCCGGGCTTGGGCGGGCCGACACTGTTATTTCTTTGGGCCGGGTCGGGCTTGGGCTGGCCGACACTGATTTTTCTTCAGGTCGGGCTGGGCTGGGGCCGATCAATTGCAATTCTTTAATAATTATTGACTTTCGTTAAACGATAATTGGAATAAAGCCAAACGTTGAAGAAGTGTGTCCGTGAAAAATGTTACAAAGAATGCAATAGCTATTTACAGTTTGTGTTGCTTAGCGGCTCCACTTTCACTATAGAGGTTTGCAGGCATTATGCGGTAAATTGAGCTCTGACCTTGACCTTCACTGAACTCAAAATATAACAAGAAGGGGTGGGAATGTTTTGCCTGTCGCTAAACAATATTGCCATCTTCACTTTATGCTAAAAATCAATTAAGTTAGATTTTTTTTACAGGGGATGGAGTTTTAGTTCTCTCGATGACAGCAAAGTTTTAATAGGCAATGGTACCATTCGGGAGGCAAGCGTTAGGTTGTAAACCAGAGTTTAGAAAATGTTTCTGAGGTTAGGTCAAATTTAGTACTAAATTTTGAGAAAGATTGGGGCTCGAGCTAATTTTTTAAAAAATTTATCGGGCCGGGGTCGGGCCAAAAACTTTTAAAATTTATCGGGCCCGGGCCGGGCTTGGGCCAAGAATTTTAAAAAACTTATCGGGCCCGGGCCGAAAATCTCCCAAACTTTTCGGGTCCGGGCTGGGCCGGGCCTAGGTACGTACGGGCTGGATTGGGCTCGGGCCGAAAAATTCGGCCCGTGCAGGTCTCTACCTGCTGGTACACTCCATTTCCACTCGTATGACAGAAATAAAGATATAGTTGACTCTGGTGATCTTCGTACTTCGATACAATACGGGTGAGTAGTAGGTACAAAAGGTCCAAAACATTACTTACAGAAAAACACTCTTTAAATCAACATGGTCTCCGTTGTTTTGTACAATTCCAACCTGACATGATTTCGTTCGGCTGGCACCAAATTATAGATCACTATCGGCGTGATGAGATTGAAATCGAGACTCATCGCACCAGAGTTTGCTGGTTTAAACCAGCTGTTAAAAATAAATAAATAAATAAATAAATAAATAAATAAAACTGGTTTAAAGCAAAACACGAAAAATGTTCGTAAAAGTGTAAGTGTTCGTAAAACCTTGATGAACACACACTTATGGGTTTTTACGTTTCACTCCCGTATATTATTCGTATTATATTCAGACCTAAATTTCCCATTCATTACTCAAAAAGATTATACTACAAAAGCAACTTTTGTATTTTTTTATAAGTTTATGAATGCTTCTTTTGTGATTTTTTAATAGTTTGTTATTATTGTTATGCAATTTCAATCAAAGAAAAATTCTAAATATTGTTTCGTTCTAATAATGTTTACTATTGATAAAATACAGCGAAATGCTGTAGTTTTGGGGGGAGGAGGATTCATACAAATCCCACGAGAGCCATTTATTGAAATCAGAAGTATCTTTGGTATTTATTTATGTATAAATAGGTCAGAGCCAAAGTGGACTCAAATAATTCGTATCTTTATTCACTTTTATTACAGATATGCAAATTAAGTCTATTTCTTCTTCTTCTCGTTGTATTTCTTTAACTTGGACTAATATAAGTCGTAATGAACTAATTTGGACTAAATCAGTTCTTCTGTACTCTGCAGCATTTTGAAATTGTCCATATGTAATTCTGTATAATGGTTTCACTTGTGCAACTGGTTATCTTTTTGTCCTTCTGAAATGACTCTTGACAGTTACATTAACAAGTACCTAAAGATCAGCACAACGTATTTTTACCAGGAGTCGTTCATGAGTGAGTCGGCAGACATATCGCATTTGTGGTCAAATAGTCCCGGTTTCGAGTTCAAATGCTCTGGTGCTAGGGCTCTCTGGTTCAAACCCTGCTCCCGCCAAGTGAACTTTGTGGTGGACAAACACCGTGTGCGTGGGTTTTCTCGGGGTTCTCCCGTTTCCTCCCACTTTCTTCATTCCACCATTTCATTCATTACTCATTATCACCGTCTCCTTTAGCCTAACCGGCATAACCGTGGGACGTAAAACTCAAAATTTCAGTTCAGTTTTTCACTTCGAGTTCAAATGGAGGACAATTTCTCTCGGATGTAAGCCGAGAAGCGGTTTGATTCCGCTTTAAGCTTATGTGACCTCTTCCAGCATAACCCGGTTGTTGCACAATAACCCAAGATGAAACAAACTTATTTCTCTATATATGTGATATAAATACATACAGCAAATTATTTAAACAAAAAACCTGGTTCAAACCCAAAAAATACCGGGTTTAAACAACAACAACAAAAAAAAAACAGGTTTATTGTTTTGTTTTTTTAAACATGGTTTTTGCCAACCCTGCATCGCACCATGTTACTCGTTTCTATGGTCCAATCACAGCATTCTGTTGCCAGTGTAAAACATTAACGGTAGTGACATATAATGACAAGTAGTAACCTCGTGGGTTATCGGCTTCTGAAGTCCATACAATGAAGCGAACGTTGTCTACTAATCTGGCTGAACCCCTTATTCAGTTGGGTGTCCGTCTTGGCTAAGGTTTACTGGTGTTCAGTGCAGTGAGCAAAGTTATGAAAACATTTATACCTTGTTCTCTTACATGTGAGTTTCTTTTACATTGTTAAATCACTGTAGATTTCCAAATTATGCAGATTCAATATTGAAACCGGAAATACATCTATAACTTAAGGCAGGAATAGAGTGATAGTGTGAGACATGCAACCTGTTTATCGGAAGCTGAATTCTCATCAAAAACGATTTCTCATTATCTCTTACGATTTTAAATATTTAGGAATCAATATTGAAACCGAAGGTTGTACTAGTTCTTACTTTAATAGAAGACTCAAGCTGAGATGAAATATATTCTTAAGATTTGGAATCCATACAATAAATCGTTTGGATCGTTAGAGAACGTGTCGATATATATGCGATATATGAGTAGGACAATGGCAAAACCCGTTAAATTCACTTTAAAAAAAATAAAAATAAAAAATGAGATAGTGGTTGCTCTGGAAACCTTAGTTGGAAAGCTATTATTTCCAAACAGTATTCAGTAGAAAAAGCCATTTTAACTAGTTGAAAATTGAGATTGAAATATGTGCCAATTACCAAAACTTGTTAAATCCATCATGACAACAGATGCAAAACCAGTTAAACTCCTCTTCCATATTCAGTTTCATAAACTGTTAAATCCCCAATCTGCAAATAACCTCATGAGAAAAGCAGAATCAAACCCGGTTAATTCCATATTTCAAACAATTTGAGGTTTCGTACTGTATAGGATTATCTGAATTTAGTTTAGTATATGAGTTTATGAGTTCAGATTAAACTATATGAGTTTAGTAATCTGAATATTTATTGCAACTCTTCGTAAATCATTCGAAATTTTATTTGGCAGGATTTGAAATGTGTGCTTTCATTTTTTTGACTGAAAATTGAAAAAAAAAATGAAAATGAAATATTTAGTTTTAAGTCTCACGGTTATGCCGGTTAGGCTAAAGGAGACGGTGATGATGAGAAATGAATGAAATGGTGGAATGAAGAAAGTGGGAGGAAACGGAAGAACCCCGAGAAAACCCACGAGCACGGTGTTTGTCCACCACAAAGTCCACACGGCGCGAGCTGGGATCGAACCAGGAACCCCAAGCACCGGAGGTGAACGCTCTACTACTGAATCACCGCGCACCCTGGACTGAAAATGAAGACACTATATGTCTTAACCTAACTGTTCGTGAAACTTTTCTGTGCTTATATTCTTTTCTCTAATAATTACTAGACAAATGCACGCAAAATCGAAAGAAAACGATACTCTAGGCAGCGATGATCATAATTTTGTTATCAGACAACACCAAAATTCTCTAGAAAACGTACAAGACACATGAAAAACTGGAAACGAAATGTAGCCTAAAAGACAAGGTGAGTGGACTATCCTATGCTTAAAAGTCGTTTGTTTTGTATTTCAAGGTAACTCTTTACTTTGAACAGAACATTGTTGGGTTAGGTTCTTCTCTAAACAGTCTCTTCAGCTTCAGCAGAACCTCTTTCTTAAAATGTCTCGTGTCAATTATCATTCAAAATTTTAACATGCTTCTGGTACAACATGTTTTTTTAAAAATTGCCACTTATTTACCATTTCTGATTCTCTTTCTGCCGCTGTTTTGCTCAAACTCAACCTTTGCACATTTTGTTTTGCTATATTTCAAATTCATATATTAGGATAATTGGCAAATTAATATTCACCCTATGTTAGCCCATAAAATGTTACAAACTCTTCCAAAATATAGTCATTCAGTTTAGAAATGTATACAGATAGGTATAATTAACTCCGCTTGTAGTTACGAAGGGTTTGACGATTGAAAGCAGCTCAAAGCTCACGTTTTACAAAAAGGTTTTTGAGAAATAGAAAACCGAGAAAATGGTGATGCACCAGAGGACGACGACGATATGGATTTCCATTTTGTAGATGATGTTGGAGAGAAGGTTACATAACTCAATTTTTTGCACATTTGAGTCCATTGTTTTCAATTTAGAACAAAATTAATGTAGCATTTATGTATCCATGTTCATTTCTGCCAATCTTGTGCAATGTATAGTTGATAATACATTCCCCCCCTTCCCCAATATTTTAGTAGGCATAATACTGATTTCTGACTCTGGCTCCCTTTCTTTTTGATAGGTTTTGTATCTTGAGCCTCAACAAAAATGGCCACTAGTCCAGATGCAAAAGCTGTTATTTCCATTTACATTCGCAAAACCTGTTAAATCCAAACTATTTTCTTCAATAACGCAATTCACAGACTAATGTGATTATACAGCTTTCCACAGACCAACACTCACATTATTCTTAATTGTTTAATGTTCTCTAGTTTCTAATGTTATTTTACAATTATGACGTGTTTAAACAGTTTTTCTCGATTTGTCACAAATTTTAAAATGTGAATTTAACGGGTTTTGCTATTCGCTTACTTATATATATTCGTATATATCCATGGTCCTAGTAAATAGATAAAGAAGTTTTGGTAATTCTAACTCCTCCAAAATATGTAATATAATATTAATCTATATATTTTGCATTTCTTAATTCTTTATATACTAGGGAATTTTCTCTTATATAATTTCCCTGTGTTGAATTTGCACGGTTTTTTCTTATTGTCCGCCATTTTAGGCGTAACGAGGATTAGCCCAAACGAGGATCCTTATTTCGCCTAAAATGGCGGACACAAATCTTATCATTCATCTGTCATAAAAGTGTCAGATAATTGGTTAGGCGAAACGAGGATTAGGCCAAACGTGGCGACACGGAAAGGAGGAGTGAGAGGGGATGTTTTTACCAGACACGATTATGGGATAAGAAGGTGTATATTGGGTGGCCTAGCTGCACGGCGTTAGCTGTCGCATTTTTTTTTATGCGGAGTGTACAATTTCTGAAGAAATTAACAACTCAAATAATGCATATATCTTATTGTTTATATATGGTGTATAATAATAGTACTACATTAGCAAATTTTTAAAGAGAAGTGACGTAATAAAAATCAAAATAGTCAGACGGACGCCTGGTTCCGACTATTTGTTGCCAGTTTAAAAAGTTGCAAAGAAAAACATTAGAGATATCACTGTTGAAAAATTGATGTTGCTATGTCTATATATTTTTATTATGATCGCTTCTCGACCTTTGGCCCCGTCGTCTGTTATTTCTTTAAGGTCTTCCTTTCTCTTCTGACTAAATTTTCATCTGTGAACAACTGTCCCTGCCTGCTCGTGGCCGGGCTGGTAACATTGCGAGCAGTAGGTCGGCCTTCCAACCTTCGTTTTGGGAAATGTGTCGTATAAGGACTCCCAGTGGCTAAAGAAAATAACTCTTTCCTTTCTTTATGTTCCTCACATGGTATGTCGTATGTCTTCTTTAGATCCTAATACAGGTCGAGAAGCGAATTTTGTGAGGTGTGTGTATTTTATTTAACCTGTTTTTGTTTGTTTGTTTTTAAAATTTTAGTTCATACACTAAGGACAGTAGTGTGTAGAATTTGTTTTGTATATATGTATGTGAATTCTTATTAAGAGACAATATGATATGGTCCCTACTGGCGAAAGTTACCCCTTCTGTAGTCAGTGCATTTATGGTAGACAAAAGTCCATCAAATGCAATAATTGTTTAATTAATTGCATAATGCATGTATTGAATCACACCCAAAAAGTGGACAGTAGTTGAAATCAGTTATTCGAATTTTTACGTAATAGTTGTATAAAGGGTGATAGGGTTTTTGAAGTATTTCTGGATGAAAATAATCATGGAGGTTTTGAAAGGTTATTGGATGATGATTTTTGAAAAAAAAAAATATTTGGAAAACAAACTGAATGACCTGAAGAGTGCCTTTTTAAGGGAATTTGAAGGCTTGAAAGAGAGAATAGTGCAATTAAGGTTCCAAAATGAAAACCTTCAAGAATTACTCTTGAAAAAAATGTAATCTTTTGATGAAGGAATCTATAGAACTTTCTAATAAGAACTCAAAGGTTGTAAATGTAAGTAATCCTGATCTATTCCCTGAATGGACTAGAAATTAGAATATACAGTTTTTGGATTGTACTCAAGAAGAAGTAGAGGGTGTACGGACAAAATCTCGCGGCCGAAACATCGTCGCCCAAAATCTCGCCGGCCAAAACCTCGCGGGACAAAATCTCGCCGGGCCAAAACCTCGCGTGGCCAAAACCTCGCCGCCCAAAAACTCGCGGGACAAAATCTCGCCGGGCCAAAACCTCGCCGCCCAAAATCTCGCCGTGCCAAAACCTCGCCGCGAATGAAACTTTTCTTTAAAATTTACCCAATGTGTTTCCTAATATGCAATTCCACATTACAAATAATAATAATAATAATAATAATAATAATAATAATAATAATAATAATAATAATAATAAGATACAAAACATCCTGGTCATCTACGTCTCCTTTAACCTATAGGACATAATCAAGGGACGTCGTAAAAACTCATATATTGTTTCATATTTTCATAAATATTATTAGATTTTTGTAAAAATTTTAAGTTTTTGGATGTTCCAAAGTTCACGAAACTAACCTCGTTAGTTGTCATTACTTTCCTTATGCAGACTTTCTTTCCCTATAACCAGTTTAAAAACATCCTGTCAGCCTACCTTCACATTGAAATCCTCTAATACAGAAATAGAATTTTCATATGGTATCGCGGGACTTGGTCAAATACCCGTGATACTTCTTCTGAAACAGCGTCTTTTATACCGTCATCCTTATCATCTGTTGGAACATTTACATTTTGGTCAGGCGAGATTTTGGGTATGGCGATACTTTGGGGCGCGAGGTTTTGGCCCGGCGAGATTTTGGCCCGCGAGGTTTTGGGTGGCGAGGTTTTGGCCAGGCGAGGTTTTGGCCCCGCGAGATTTTGGCCCGCGACGTTTTGGGCGGCGAGGTTTTGGCCAGGCGGGGTTTTGGCCGGCGAGATTTTGTCCCGCGAGGTTTTGGGCGGCGAGGTTTTGGCCACGCGAGGTTTCGGCCTGGCGAGATTTTGGGCCGCGAGGTTTTGGGAGGCGAGGTTTTGGCCAGGCGAGGTTTTGGTCCGCAAGGTTGTCGCCGCGAGGTTCTGGCCGCGAGGTTTTGTACCCAAACCGAAGTAGAGTTTGATAAGAATAAAGAACAATAGATTCAAGTTATTACACATAATAAAAAGATATTAAAAAATAAAAGATCGAGAGAGACTGTAGAAGGAACTTTAGTACTGGTTCAAACAAAAATCAAGATGAGTTGATTTCTGGTAGTAGTGCTGAAAAAATTGATTTGTTTGCTAAAAGTTGAAAAAGAGCTACTAGATTTGATCCATCAGTAAATGAAAGCAATGTTGAAAATATTGTCAGTAATAGAAATGTAACTTATGTCAAGTGTACTAGATTAAAAATCAAATATGATACCTATGCCTCTTTTCATATTGAAGTGTTTCACACTGACTTTGGAATTATGAATGAATGTACGATATTAATTGGCCCAGTGGTATATTAATTGGTCCGTTTTATGGTAAGCTCTTAACAGCCAATTCCGGGAACCAAAACATCAACAACTAGTTCAATATGAAAGTTCATATCTTGTGTCAAAATGTTCGTGGACCTAGAACTAAAAGTAATATATTTTTGTTCTGTTGCTGATTGTTCTTTTGACATTATTGCTGTAACACAGTCATGGTTTAGTCACAATCAACATACTGATAACATTTTCCTGAAACTTATAAATGTTTTCGCTCTGATAGGTGTTATATTTCTAATCAATATAACAGAGGTGGAGGCAATTTCCTAGCAGTTAAGACAAACATAAGTTGTCAAAGGAGATATGTCCTGGAATCTGAGACTCAATGTGCTTGGATTGAGATTCATATATTGAATGAAAAAAAATGTTAGTTGCATGTTGCTTTCACCCAACTTATTCTGTTACAAGTTTTATGAACTATCTGAATGTTATTGTGTCTAAAGCGATCTTTTTGAATTATGAAATAGTGACTATTGGTGATTTCAATATATCCAACGTTGATTGGACGAATAGAAGTTTTTCAAGCGATATAAACTACTATTCTAAATCCAAGGATAAAAGTTTATTTAATTTCTTGGATGATATGAATCTGAATGTTAACTCTGTGATGTCTGGTCTCGATTTTATTATGTATAATACTTGTGTTCAATCTAGTAATAATGTACCACCTGTGGTTCCGTCCAATCAGTAGCATGATCCTATTGAAATTGTTGTCAGATTATCATATATAATACGGGAGATACCATGTGATAATTTTTTTGTTAAAGCAGAACGACTCTCTTTATATAGAGAAATCTAAGGACTTCTTGAATCAAGATATTGATGCTGTTGCTCAAAATATTAGCTATGTTATATTTGAAGCAATCAGAAGTAATGTTCCATTAGCAACTAAATCAACTTTTAAATATCCGAGATGGTATTCTTGTAATTTAATTTATTTGTGGAATAAAGAGAATAATGCTCATAAGAAGGTTAAAAGAACCCAATCTGCTCAGGATTATAATATATTTCCTAAATATCCTTCTAATTTTAAGAAGCAACTTCATACTGATAAAATTAAATATAGCAAAATTTATTTTGTATTAACAATGATGTAATTCTTCATTGTACATTGTATATTTGTGACCAACTATGGATTAGGCTGTGGTCACTGCTATCATTAAATTCAAATTCAAATTATTATTATTATTCAACAAGCTTTTCCTTACGTGTTTTAATTGGTAATTTACTCACCTATCTTCTTTTATTTTCCTACCATCTTTTCTTTTCTTCCATGTTTAAGCTTTTACATTTTTTCGGATACTACATTTTTCCTTTCTTATCTTTGTTCCGAGTTTTTATTTTAATGTTATCTTATTAAATCTTTCTTAATTTCTTGTATGTTCATTGTATTATTATTATTTTAAGATATCGACTGCATGTATAGCTTGTATTGCAGATGTATCTTGTCTCCTGTTAAATATAATCTAAGACTGTTGTATATGTCAAGTTGCATGTATCATGTGCGTGTTGTCTGCGTGCACTTGTGGCTATGTATGTTGTTTGCTGCCTAATAAATATTTAAACATTATCATTATTATGACATCTCACTTTAACATTTTCAGTCGATCGCAATTGTCACTAGAGCCTTCAGATTAAAATAGACTGGCATTTTTATGGTTTCAATTGTCGCAAATTGCAATTATCGCCACACCATAGAAAATAGGAGATACGTTTCCTAGCGTTTTGGAAAATTCAAACGTTTAAGGAGGGAAAATGATACAATGTCTTTAGTACTTTAATTTCCGATTTAGTGGTCAGAAAGTGTCGAATATGGGAAAACAGTTGAAGCTTTCGAAATGATTTTTTTAACATAGTTAACAGATGGGTTAAAATAGGATTTTATCATTTCAGTTTGGTTCAAATATGTATTGTAAGTGAGTGAAAGGGTGTTCAAATACAAATTTCAAATATATTCTGTAAAGTTTATTTTCCCTTGCGAACAACAAGCAATTCAGTTGGTATTGAATATTACGTTATGATACTACCTCAGTTCTGAAATTATGACAGTGGGATGTTTCTCTAATCTTAGAATCGTAGTTGTTTATAAATTTACTTCTACTTTTAGCTTCACAGTCAAGTAATTAACTCAAATAGTTTAGAAAGAAACGATGTTGATTATTACTCTTGTACTTTCTATCTTCATTTTACACAGATATTTCCATTTAGTAGATAATTTCTTTGTTTACTTTACTTCTTTGAAGGCAATTGCACTAATTAGGTGTTTACTGGCTGTTTTTTTGGTATAAATAAACAAAACGAACGCGTTATTTTCTCCGTGAGAGATTCCTGTTTTAAAACCTTCACAACAGTCACGTAATCTTAGTCTACTGCAAACGTTATAGTTCAAGGATATTCGCTATTAACCTCGATAACTTTCTTTATGTATGGAATTAAGTCAAAATAAAGCATTTTTCATTGTTCTATGAAATTTTTATTTGAAAATACCCAACAAAATCCTGAGTAGAGGGACTATTACCGGTAGATAAATGAGTAGTACCGGTACGTTTAATATGATTGTACGCTATAAAAATAAAATAAAATAACATAACATAAAATAAAATATAAAATAAAATAAAAATAAAATACTCATGTTCCACAACTGACGTTTTATTCCAAATACCAAGTCTTCTTTACGTACATACGAGTATTTTGTAAATCTGTGAAAACTTTAAAGTTGTTGAATCCCTGCGCCATCTTCGATTTTTAGCGCGTTGTTTATTAAAAGGAATTACATTTTTCTGTTTTCTTTGAAATAAACTGCAATTTTAATAATTTGCTTTTACTAATGTATTCTTCAAATCTATTAAAATGTGCCTTACTTCGAGAAAATAAAATTATGTTTTGTATAATTTAATATTTAATAAACAAATTTATTTTTTAAAATATGAAATTTATAGATAATGTCAATTCATTTTTTGAAAAGTAAGGGACATTTAACTGTACTTGAAAAACAAATAAGTAAAATCACATTATCAAAATTCGAGCTTGTTCCAAAGAAAACAGAAAAATGTAATTCCTTATATAAATCAACAGCATGTTAAAAAAAAAAAAGAAAGAAACTCGGTACGTAATATCATTAACATCATAAAGGTTTTAAGAATTAGTGCGTTCTTAATATTTTTGTTCAGCATTTACATCAAGTAAGAAAATTAAATTATTGAGGAAGAATTTATTTTTCTGTTTGGGATGAATAACCAATTTACCCTTAACTAATTGCAACTCTAAATAAAAAAAAAATAAGTTTTTGATTCGTAGTTCGTACACAAAACACACTTTTTTCATAAAAATTTGTGAAATTTTACCAAATTTATCGACTATGTATATCCCCAATATCCCCGTTTATCAATATACCCAATTATATTTCAGGAGGTGATAGTCACACAAATAACCAGAATAAGAGTAACATGAAAAGAGTGTTACTAATGACGAAGAAGCAGTAGGAGTAGCTGGTACATCCGAAATGACAAGTAAAAAAACTATATTATTATTATTATTATTATTATTATTATTATTATTATTATTATTATTATTATTATTATTATTATTATTAGCTGAATCTGCGCTCTCTACACAGCTCATCATTCACATATGAGCATGAATCTCCTTGTTATCCCTCCATCTGTACACGTTCCTTTACACATTCAAGCGAAATACGTCTTGATAAAAATCGGCAAAGTTAAGTTAAAGGGGAATTTTTTTCGATTATTTTTTCAATATCTAGTACCGTTTCCAAGATTTGAGCTTACTTCTCGTTGGAGTTTTTAATTCATGTATGATCAGTATTCTTCTTGCATGCAGTATGTAATAAGCAAATACATTAGTAGGAGTTCAGGAAGTGGGAAGGAAATGGATCTGTGAATTCCGGAAATTTTACGTTCTTTTACGGGGAAGGAAATAAAAATCACCAGTTAGGAACAGGGTTTTTCGTTCACAAACGAATATTACCAGCAATTAAACGGGTTGAATTTCTTACTGACAGACTTTCTTTTATTACTCTTAAGGGACACTGGTGTGATATTATTGTTCTAAATGTGCATGCTCCAACTGGAGATAAGGGTGACGATATAAAAGATAGTTTTTACGAAGAAGTGGAACTGATATTTGACCAACTCCCGCGATACCATATGAAAATTCTATTAGGGTATTTCAGTGCGAAGGTAGGACGAGAGGATATTTTCAAACCGATTATAGGGAACGAAAGTCTGCATAAGGAAAGTAATGACAACGGTGTTAGACTCGTGAACTTTGCAACATCCAAAACCCTAGTCGTGAAGAATACAAAATTCCCACATCGCGACATTCATAAATACACTTGGGCATCACTAGACGGGAAAACACATAATCAAATTGATCACGTTTTAATAGATAGAAGAAGGCAATCTAGCATAATTGATGTCCGGTCGTTTAGAGGGGCAGATTGTGATACTGATCACTACCTGGTAGTAGCGATAATACGAGAGAGATTATCGTTCAATAATGGTAATATTCAATGTCCAAAAACGGAGAGATTTAATTTAAAGAAATTAGATGAGAGTCAGGTAAGAGAGGAATATCAGATTGAAGTGTCGAATAGATTCTCGGTTTTAGAAGACTCGGAATGCACTAGTGTTGAGGAGACTTGGATTGAAATTAGAAATAGCATTAAAAGTTCAGCAAAAGAAAAATTGGGACACGCGGAAATACGTAGGAACAAACCATGGTTCGACCAGGAGTGCATTAAACTAGCAGAAAAGAGAAAACAGGCAAAATTACGCTGGCTACAAAATCCGAACGAAATAACTACACAAAATTTCGCAGATATCAGGCGGGAAACTTCCAAACTTTTAGAACAAAGAAACGCGATTTTATGAAAGCTAAAATTAAGGAAGTCGAAGATAATAGTAAAAATAAAAGTATTCGGGACATGTATAAGGGGATCAGCGAATTTAAGAAAGGCTATCAACCTCGTGCTTATATATTAAAGAAAGCTGACGGAACAGTTCTCACTGGTACATATAGCAACTTAAATAGATGGAAAGATTTCTTTGACGATATGCTTAACACGCGGCCAAAAACTAATGTGCGTGGGGAAAAGGAGATACACACCGCAGAACCGTATATTTCAGAACCCAACCGAATAGATGTAGAAACCGCTATAAAGAAATTAAAGAAACACAAATCTCCGGGTGTAGATGAAATCCCGGCTGAGTTAATTTTAGCTGGAGGCGAAAAATTGTGGAACAAGATACACAAACTCATTCTCCTTATATGGAACAAGGAAGATTTGCCACAAGAGTGGAAAGAATCAATCATTGTTCCAATTCACAAGAAAGGCGACAAAACTGACTGTAATAACTATCGAGGCATTTCTCTTCTGTCAACATCATATAAAATCCATTCAAATATTCTATTAGCAAGATTGACCACATACGCAGATGAAATTATTGGAGATTGTCAGTGTGGATTTAGACGAAATCGATCAACTATCGACCAAATATTTACCATTCGACAAATACTCGATAACAAGTGGGAATACAATACCCCGGGAAAAAATTATTTATTGATTTTAGAAAGGCGTACGACTCGGTTAGGAGAGAAAAATTATACAACGCTCTTACAGAACTTGGAATACCGAGAAAGCTAATTAGATTAATTAAGATATGTTTAAATGAATCCCAAAGTAAAGTCCGAGTAGGAAAATTTTTGTGCACGAGCTTTCAAGTCGAAAATGGCCTGAAACAAGGAGATGCATTGTCGCCATTATTATTTAACTTTGTGCTAGAATACGCCATAAGGAAAATCAAAGATAACAACCAGGGCCTAGAGTTGAACGGTATTCACCAGGTTATGGCATATGCTGATGATATAAATTTAATAGGGGATGATAAGAGAACAATAGAAAGAAATGCAGAGATCTTATTAAACGCTTGCAGGGACATGGGTTTAGAAGTAAATGCAGAGAAAACTAAATACATGGAAGTCGTCGGGACCGTAATACGGCAAATTGTGGATGCGTTAAAACATTAAATAATACTTTTGATAAAGTGGATACTTTCAAATATTTAGGATCGATATTAACAGACGAAAATCATATTCAGGAAGAAATTAAATGTCGACTAAAAGCAGGGAATTCGTGTTACTATTCGGTTCAAAATCTCTTGTCGTTGCGAATTCTGTCAAAGAATTTGAAGCTTAAAATATATAAAACGATAATCATGCCTGTTGTTCTGTATGGTTGCGGAACATGGTCGCTTACTCTGAGGGAAGAACATAGACTGAAAGTATTTGAGAATAAGATCCTGAGAAGAATATTCGGACCCAAGAGGAACGAGAATGGGGAATGGCGGAAACTTCATAACGAGGAACTACATAATTTATACGATTTAAACAACATTATTAAGGTCGTCAAGTCTAGGAGGCTTAGGTGGGCGGGTCAGGTAGCTAGAATGGAAGAAAGTAGAAACGCTTTCAATGTCTTTACTAGAAGACCCATCGGAAAACGACCATTAGGAAGACCTAGGCGCAGATGGGAGGACAATATTAAGATGGATCTCTCAGAGATAGGAATACAAAGTAGAAACTGGATCCAATTAGCTAAGGATAGAAAATCAGTGGAGAGCTTTTGTGAACGCGGCATTGAACCTCCGGGTTCCATAGGCCATAGAGTTAGTTAGTTTTAATCCTTTTGGAGGGGTGTTAGGAGGGTGGAAGGAAAATTATTTTTTTTCTCCTGAACGGCTGTTCTGGTTTGCATCTTTAAAAAAAAAAGATGTTAGGTGTTCTGAACAAGAGAAAAGTCGGAAAATATTTTTTTTTAAATTTTTTGGGGTTGAAAATTGGTCAAAAATTTTTGAAATTTTCAAAAAAAATTAGTGGAATACTAACTGGGACCCCCACAATTTTTTGCCAGTTTTGTCTTGAGAGGGTCCCTCGCTGCGCCTCGCGCCATATTGTCGCTGCGCCTCGAAGAACCGCTATGTGACATTTTTGTCGAAAATGAGTTATGTCGTGCAAATAAACCAGCAATTTGTCAGGCAGCGTCCCTTATAATGTCATAATTTAATATTCAATTGTTTCGCCACAACAATGGAATATAGATTGAAATTAAAGGATTTTGATTCTCATCACGTACGCATTGATTAATGTATACAAATCCTTTATGTGCTTATAAAGGTGCAAAAAGTGTTACGTAAACACAAAAATAGTAATATAATACTGCTGAATCTAGTTACAACAATGTTCACTGCATAATATAAGCAGAACCAATTTTATTATATTTTTCAAGTATTTCCGTGTATTTCGCAAAATTGTAAGAGTTCAGAATGTTTTTTGCTTCTCCTGAAAAGTTGTGGTTTTAACACATAGCGGTTCTTCGAGGGGTAGTGACGATATATTGTTTTCAATTTGTTTGCAAGTGTGCCTCGTAGTGAAAAAAAAGACGAATGTACATAGGTCAGCATCTATGTGGTATACGTATGATACACACTGTACGCCACTAGGATAACCAATACCTTTGAATGGGGGTACGAAGTTGTTATAACATTGGAATCTTATGATAACAAGTATTTTTTGTCTTAATAGTAATTGGTCTCTCCGGATGAAATGGGTTCTCGATCCTGTTCGCACCTGCCTTGGCTACGCCACAGTTGTACATCAACTGAAATTATACATTCCCGCCTTTTGTGTTAATTTTGCACATAATCAATGTGCTGTGATATAGGCCTACAGTATATAGATGTTTATTTAGTAATTGTTCTTGTTTTGTAACAGTTGGTTAATAATATGCCTGTTGTTAATAGGTATTTATGTGTTTTGTTTGTTTCGATGGTATTACTGTATATGTGTGTTTAATATGATCAAATAAAGAATGAATTAAAAGAAATTAATCCTCATCATTGTTTTCGTTCACTACTGGAACAATTTCGGTTTTCGTGAACAGAACTGTTGGCTGCTGTTCTCATGTTGCTGCTATTGTGTATTATTTATCATATGCGAGATCCTTATCGAAAATCATTCGACTAGCTGAAATACTCAGTAAAATGTTCACGAAAATCGAAATTGTTCCAGTAGTGGGCGAAAACAGTGTTGAGGATTAATTTCTTTTAATTCATTCTTTATTTGATCATATTAAACACACATATACAGTAATACCATCGAAACAAACTAAACACATAAATATCTATTAACAACAGGCATATTATTAACCAACTGTTACGAAACAAGAACAATTACTAAACACACATCTATATACTGTATATCACAGCACATTGATTATGTGCAAAATTAACACAAAATGCGGGAATGTATAATTTCAGTTGATATACAGCTGTGGCGTAGCCAAGGCAGGTACGAACAGGGTCGAGAACCCACTTCATCCTGAGAGACCAATTACTATTAAGACAAAAAAATACTTATCATAAGATTCCAATGTTATAACAACTTCGTATATAGATGTTTATTATACCCCTCATTCAAAGGTATTGGTTATCCTAGTGGTGTACAGTGTGTATCATACGTATACCACATAGATGCTGACCTATGTACATTTGCCTTTTCTTCACTAGAGGTACACTTGCAAACAAAATGAAAACAATATATATTGTTAGGGACCCTCTCAAGACAAAACTGGCAAAAAATTGTGGGTGTCCCAGTTAGTCTTCCACTATTTTTTTTTTTTTTTTGAAAATTTCAAAAATTTTTTGACCTCAATTTTCAACCCCAAAATATTTCAAAAAAAAATATTTTCCGACTTTCTCTTGTTGAGAACACCTAACATCTTTTTTTCATGCAAATCGGTTCAGTCGTTCAGGAGAAAAAAATTCAATTTTCCTTCCCCCCTCCTAACATCCCTCCCAAAGGATTAACTTTTGGAAACTGGGTTTCTCATAAATGTTACTTGATACTGTAAATTTGGTGCAGATATGCTTGGGGCAGTTTTCACATGCTTATTCCACTAGGCCCTTTGGTCATGAAACAAACGCCTGAGGGATATGCGACCCCTATATACAATAATGTGGTGTTGGAATTTATAATGCGTAGGATATGATGCTTTACCTTTTTCTTTTTTTTAATTCAACGCTTCCAGTGTACCCGTAAAAATGTAATAAGGAAATAATGGCCATGTTTTTTTTTTTTTAATATTCAATTACAACTGGACAATCTACACAAAATTTGCAATCGATCAGTGAAAACGTGACCTTCTAGACCCTGTAGTTTCCGAGATCTCATTCTCGAAATGGTTGGCCACAAACATATAAACGTTCACAAACGTATAGCTTAAAAGAATTGCAAAGATGGCAGCACAACTCAATTGCAATTGCGTTGATTTTGGAGAAGGCTTATTAAAATACAAAGGCTTGAACAATAGTTTTAAAACATAAACTTTACAAAAAAAGATGTATTTAAATAATTTATTTAAAGTGCGCATACTTTAAAATATTGTCTTTCTTAAACGTCAAATCACAAATAACCGTGACACACCCTCAATTTACGTCGATACTCCCCTACAGCACTTCATGACTTTTTATCATTTTCAGCTAGATGATGCTGTAGTGGATCCCGAAATCTTTCACATCTATGAACCACATGAGCTTTCATCACTCATATACCCATCATATGCACCATAATTACCTATTAACATGGGCTTCCTCTGTCTTCATCAGTTCCTGAATCGCCCCACGAACAGAAGATTACTTGCATTCGTCAGTACTAACAAATCCCTGTGATGTGGCGTTCAGAGCACTGCATTTCATCTTCATCTACTTCTCTGCCCACTGCATCCTGCACTATAATCATTCCAGTTTTGCATTTGCCATACCTCCACACTGCATGCTAATAAATGTATTTCTTCTACATTATTATTATCGCACACTTGGCCTTTTATTATATTATGTTTCTTCCTCATTATATGTTATCTTTCACCCTTCAAGTACCTCTCTATATGTATATGTACTCAATAAATGAATAAATATTAAATATATGTACGCCTCTTCGACCAACCACTTTAAAGTGAATCCAACTTTTATATATATGAAGAAACTTTCCCGAAGAAAGGGCAAAACCCTCTAAACGAAACGACGGATAAAATAAGCGTTTTTATAGCTTTCGTAGCATTTTAATACATAGATTATTATTTTGACACAAAGGATATCTGATTGAGAAAAAAGCCATTCGGTCCTCTAGATTTGGATGTACTGTACTACCAAATGCCCGGGATTCAGTTCGGGATACATTCAAAATCTCACAGCGTTTTTGAACACTTTATTATTTTTAAAGATTCGACGGGCAGTATTTAGCTACTGCTCTCCTGAAACTGACGCCATTCAAGACAATAACAATGTAACGTAATAATGCAAAGATCGGCTAATGAGGAAATTACGAGATACTTCAAAGAAAAGCGACCAATTATTGATAATTTCGTAAATCTGTGCTACTGACGTCATACTAGACAAGATTGAAGATGATGAACTTAAAATTGAGTAATTTTGACGAATTTATATTAAGATGGCTGAAAATTGAAGAATTTTTATTAATTATATTTTTAAATTAAAAATTTGAAAAAAAAAATCTGGAAAAGCTTTCAAGATGTTTTTAGATAGGAAGAGCGTTCTATTGATGAAAATGAAGAGAAATATGTTTAAAATCTTTAAGAAATATAAGAAATCAAGGCAGAAATGAGCAAAATATACGTAATAAATGCAAAATAAATCCTAACCTATTCTAAACACTTCCTAATCTAATCCTACCATCTAACATTACCAAAAGAAATAAATCTCAATATTGCACCACTACAACTTCTACCTCTTATCTGACATTGTTATACGATATTATACAGGGTGTACGGAAATTCTCTAACATGATAACTCCATGTTGGGAGGTATCAAAGAGTCTGCATTCGCTACTATAGCTTTAAGTAATTTAGAATTTTGTTTTTGCACAGAGTATGAAGATCAGCGTGTTTCACTCTTAGAGACGTAGTGTTCCAATGAAGAAGTATAGTTTAGAACTAGACTTATAAATACAGTTTCAACATAATTCTCTTATTATTATTATTCTACTTCATTGGAACATAAACGTAACGATAAACATCAGAAAATATATTCGTTTGAAAGCAGATCTCATTTTCTGATACAGGCTACATTTTAAATCAAAAAGTAAATATCCATATGGTAAATTTGTTGCGTTTTAAAGCTTTCTTGAAGAAATTTCAGATTCTCAGAATTTAGTTCATAACTCATATGTTTAATTCGTGATTTATCCCTTATATTTTTAAATAATAGAAGACAAGAATAAATCAAGCTTATATCTCTGCTTCCCTTTCCCTCATGAAATGTGTTTTTGTATAATATATATAACACTAATCTTCCTATGATGAGAATCTTTTGTAAAGAAGTCAATTATGTATATTATTGTTCACTTGAAATGAAAGAAGTTTCTTCTCACAGGTCTTTAAGACTCACGTTTATATATCCCTTTCCTAATAGATTACATAAACATGAGTCTTAAAGACCTGTGGGAAGAAACTTCTTTTTCACTTCATTTGAAAGGAGGCATTATTTTGAAAATGAACATCCTGCATACAGGCCTATGTAGTACATGTTATGTACACCTATGATAATTTCGAATGAATTGTTTCTTTCAAACACTCTGATAATCCCGAACTTTTCAAAATATTGGAATGATTACATAAATTGCGATCAGAGTTAGATCTTTCAGTATGATTTACTACTTTCAAAGAATACGAGACTTACTAAAAGTTGGAGTATCTCACAATCGTCGAATGTTTTCCCATTTCGAAGGTCTAGAATACTTCGATTGCCTCAAACATTTCGTGAGTCTCGAACACTTCGAGTTTCTCGGAACACTTCGAGTGTCTCGAACATTTCGAGAGTCATGAACATTTCGAGACTCACGAACATTTTGAGTGTCTCGAAAGTTCGATAACTAGATAAAATTAATGTTCATCGAAGAAATGGTTTTGTAATTTTACCGAATTTTTATCGGTTACTCGATTATCGGAACGACCCTATTCTAACACTTCCTGAGTACTTTTTCTCTTCTCCACATTCATTTTCTTTTTTAAATTTACACCGGATGCCTTTATACTAATTTACACCCGAAAATGCTCTCATTTCTCTTTTTTGTGTAAACTACGCATACCTGTGATGTTAGCAAACGATATGTCTATGATATTGTACAATATACAAATATTCCTTTGTAAATATATTATATTTATCCATCCTTAGCATTCTTGCAATTTCCTATTTTCAAATGTCTTTCTGCCTTCATGCCAATTTTTCCAGCACTGCTTATATATATATATATATATAATGTTGCAAAATAACTTAAAATTAATGTGAAGTTAAACCTGCCACAGAGACAAGAAAAAGTCCTATGGAACTTTCGGCAATCGGACATAGTTTCGGAGATACAAAGTGCCGAAAGCATGAACAAATGAATTTCAAACAATTATGTTGCAACACCTATCCAACGTACAGAGCGCGGGTAAAAAATGAACACAAGAAGTCATGTCTGCTCTATTCAAATATGCATGTGACAGAATCCTACAATGCACGCGCAAGTAATTTCCCAGAGGAACATAGGGATTCCCAGATAATCTGCCAATGAAAACTTGGTCTAAATGGATGTAAATGGATAGGGTTCTTACCTAGTAAAACTAATCGTGTGTACTAAGTCGATATCTTAAACAAATACAAAATGCCGGACACGCATGCCCGTTGTGGTTGCATAATCGCCAGGTACGGATGACGGCCAACAGTGACATTCGGCGTATTATGTGTAGTGAATTTGTAGCTGAATGGTTTAGGAAGAGATCTGTAGTGTCGGTAAAGCACAAGATTTGAAACGGGGTGATTCAGAAGTGAGGAAACACCAAACGAAAACTGTCCAGAAATGTATTTTAGTAAACGTGAGTTCTAAGCGACGGAAATGTAAGGAGTATCATCAATAACATGAAAAGCATTGCCAAATTCGTCCCAGGCAATATTGGGATGTTACCTACCTGGAAACCGTGAGTACCTATTCTACGTTGGGAAGGGAAGTAAAATGTTAATGGATATGAACCATTACTTTTGTGACAGGTCGCAATCCTATCCATGTTACTATTCTTGATGTCTTATAATTGCCTTGTTTAATTTGTTGTTCTGTTTGTCATTCTGTCCTGTGTCCATATGTTCAATCCTTTTAAACGATCTTTGTAGCCTGATACTTGCAATGATGACAACCCGCTCGTGTTAGTATCACGAAAACGACGAATAGGTGGTGTGCACAAATGAAACAGAAAACAGATATGGTTTGTTCCGTTCGTACCCTTCAATTTTTCTTCCTTGTAATCAAGTGGTCCCGGGATCAATTACCGGTAGGACACAAGTGGTTCGGATCCCACGTGGAGGACTTCATTAGCATCCCATGAAAGACAATGACCAACCACCGTAGTTGTACCTTACCCAGGAACCTTCGAATCAAAGACCTGCTTTCATGCAGAACACCATATCAGCACCATCATCATCGGTTATTATTTCCAAGGGAAGCGAGACAAGTGAAGGGAGAAAAGCCATCTGCACTGGTGAGCCCATGTAACTCGATGGCAGCGTGGTGTGCAATTACCACTATGAAAGAACCGATCCCAAAGGCGAAAACGCATAGTCAGAGGTGTGCAGAACTACACCCGAAAATGACGCTATGCAATGAGAGTAGGCTGAGAATGCTTGTACCAACTGTGTGGTCACCTGCGTGATTTTACGTGGGTTCTAACCAAAGTGGTCATAATCCATACCTACGAAGTAAAATTTCTCTCGTTTTTATCAGTTCTCGACCAGGATACTGGCGAGCTACTCTACCCACGAGCTTACCGATATGCATCTCGTCTGTGAGCAGGCACAGAAAAACAGTCTGGAAGTACGACGTTTGTATCCGGAACGTTTTCCAAATAGGTGGCTACCAACACATACACTCTTTGAACGATTTGATGCTCGACTACGTGAAACTGGCTCTCTACTACCCCGTAAGTTGGATTGTGAGAAACTCCTCAATGTGCGTGGTACAGGATAATCCTGGCACTAGCACACGTGGTATTGCTCATCCGAGACAAACCTACCATGCTTATATGTTTAGCGCTCTGCAGGAGGAAAGTTTGTACCCATACAAATTACAGAAGTTGCAATACATATTATCTACTGACTTTCTCCTCAGCGCATGGATTTCGGTCAACTTAAATGCAAGAAAAACGTGTCAGTCCAGATTTATCAGCAATAGTGTCAGAGACAGCCTCAAAACAGCCCCAATAATCACATCTGAGATATGGGCAATCCCCACACAATCCTTGTGCTCCACCATCCACATCGGTAATGAATGTGTGGAGTGGCATAGTAGGTTATCATTTGTTAGGCCCATACATTTTGCTTACTACTTTGAATGGTGAGAATTATTGGATATTGCCACAAGACGTTTTATCTGGACTGTTGGAATACGTGCCACTCGCAGATAGACAACCTAAACGGATCTGGTGTTAACAGGGCTTCATTGCCGCGTATTTAGACTAGAAAACTATGGTCGTAGTGTATGTTTTGTTCAGCGATCACTGGATTGGCAGGGGTGGAACTAGTCCATGGCCACCTTCCCTCCCCGATGTCACATCAGTATATTTCTTTTTGTGGAGAAAAGTGAAAGGACTCTTGTATGACACCCCCTTGAAAAGTGCGGAGGATCTCGTTGGTAGTGATACTGCCGCTGTTGGGACCATTACTGATATGCCACATAGATTTGCGCCTACTAGACAATCTGTGCTTCGCTGATGTCAGCTTTGTATTGACGTCAATGGTGATTATTTTCAACAACGTCTCTGAGTATCCCATTGTTTGTATACCTTTCCCAGCAGTGCGTAGTACAAATCCTGGAACTTGCTGTTAATTGACTTCTATGTACGGCGGTGATTCGCTTCTCAGAGGCATTCCTTCCAAATCTTCTATTCTTGGAAATGTTACCTGCCATCGTGAGTGTTTCTGCAACTTTCTTCATCTTCATTACTTTGCGGATTACCCCTTTGCTTTGGAACACGCTATTGTCCAACCTGACGACATGTGTGTTTGACTTGTTATTCCTACTGCAACGTAGTCTGGACAATATCAGGGATTTTCGACGTTGTTTTACCTGTTCTTCCTGTTGTTTTCTTTTTCTTTGGAAACGTGTTTCCACAATAGTGCAACATGTGACAAAAGGTTTTCTTTACTTCTTCATTCTCGACTTTGTACCAACGCAACATACGAATTTACGAAGAACTTCTTATTTCGATGCTCCGTGCTACCATCTCCGTATAAGTGGAGCATGATAAACATTGATTATGTTCAAGCTGTATCAGATTTGGAGCATGTACGATAGAAACATTTAGAGACGTACTTTCCTAAGTTTCGACTATGGGATTTACTGTTTTAAAACACTTCTATATCCAAGCTGAACTGGTAGTAACAATTTATTATTTTAAAATTTCCTATTATTATTATTTTAAATTATAATTTTATTTAAACAATTTATTATTTTATTATTTCCTAACCTAGTTCTTAAATCTAAATACAGTGTTCAACTTTCAACGAATACCGCTATGCTCAATGACTCAATCTTTTTATTTTTGTTTACAACGGCTGCTTGTGGTTTCTCACCTGTGTTTTGTATATTTCTTTCTGTGTCGTCTATTTTTGTCTATTATTGTCTTGAATTTTCCCATGTATTAATCTTTATTTTCTTATATGTTTTTTTTTTTTTTTTTTTGTAAAATAACTAAATCTGCTCTATCTCTCTTTCCTCCAAGGCCTTTAACTTCATCCATAACTATTTTGCATCCCATTATATTTAGTTGTATGTGTTATTTTATCTCCTGTACATAATTAATTAATTTGTTACGAGATTTTCATTATTTCGAAAGGAATTCTGTTTATGTTTAGCGTTTAAAAATCAATTTTTGCAAGTGGCCACTCATATAATATCTTACAAGATTGCACAGTCTTGTTCGTTCTTTGTGTTTACAATTTGTTTGTTCATTATTTTCGTTTCAGCAGTGTAGGTAGATTTTATCTTCTTCTTTCCAGAACTTTCTCATGTGCAAATAATTTCCATATGGAAAACACTTGGGAAGTGATATAAAATCTTTCATGGCATGTGTCTCATACATTAAGTATACTTTACCATTTTCTACTTTCTTTCTCCTTTTGTACTTTTTTCTAATTTGTCTCTATCGAAGTTTTGTTTTATGAGAGTTTCAATGATTTTGTCATCCTTAAAATGAGATGTAACACTATAGATACTTAATAGGTTCCTTATTTTCTTGTTTCCTCCACTGTACGTCGTGTAGAAGCGTAGGTATGTGAAACATAGGCGCTTCCACAAGTTAAGATGTGTAGGAATGGTGGTGAAGGACCATTGAGACTTTCATTCACCAAAAGATATATTGGAAGAGGTAGTGTGCACCACTCACAGTGTCTCGTAAATTTTGACAAAAGGTGTTAATTATCTCCTTGGTCCTAGACTGTAGCCTATTGATTTATGAAATCAAATCATTAGCTAATTTCTAGAACCAAATGGTAGTAGATTGATACCAAAAATCGACTCGTGCTCAACGTTGTGAATCTCATTAAAAAGAAAGAGAAACAGAAGATGCTTTCCTCGGTGAAAGTGAAATAAATGTCTTATCGGTAATTTGTAATTAATAGCATCCGATTATATATTATAGGATGGAATTTGTAACTGTTTCTTGAACAGACTCGGACGAAGAATTCAACTATAACATTTTTTTATTACAAATAAAATTGAAAATGTTGATTTACATAAACCTACAATGTTGTTTTTGCCTTATGTATTAACATTGGATTCGTTTTACACTTAGATTATAAAAAAATATTTAAAATTTCAACTCTTTTTGTCAATAAAGCATCTCATCTTCAGTATTGAGTCCTTATCAATAGTCAAGTCAACTCACTAGGTGTAATCAAACACTGAACTAATTTAGTTATCGATTAGTTTCTCTTTCCTTTTTTCGTACTAGTAAACTATGAGAAAGCTCAAAAAAAAGAGTAAATAATTTCCGAAAATAAACCATTTAAATTAAGTTTGACTCTCACAGAGTAGCTAGAAATACAAGTCCATGCTCACTAATTTCTATAGGAAATTATTTTTCAAAATCCATGTTCCATTAGTAGTAAGTGCGTAACCGATGGTATATGAAATGTTTAATGGCTAATGTCTGCATGTCTCAGAATCGCAGGTCCCATCGGGCTTGGGGCTTGTCCCAAAACGCCTGCTGCATACTGAGCAAACGGTGTCGGCATTCCTAGAAGGCATCTTCCAAAACGTCTGTGTTTTTCATCGCTAAACTAAGTGTGAAAGAATCCCAGTGATTCCAATTTTCCTGACTAACAAGAAACACTTCCTACATGTAACGCTCCGATTTTGATAAAATTTGGTACGTATATAATACACATGAAATAAATGAATACGAGTTTTTTTTATTTTCTGCGGAAAGAGATTTAAAGGGGCAAAAGCCCCCATACAAAATTTTGAAAGTTGACACCCCAAAGGCAAAAACAAGTGGCCCGAAGTGAACGAAATTGTGCACAGATATTGTAAACGTAAAATGAGGGAATACTTGTTTCGTATTTTCCTGGAAAAAGGGGTTAGGTGGGGCAGAACCCCTCCAAAGCTTTGATCACGAAATATCAGAAGTGCTAATAACAGTACGTCAGATGTGTGTAAAGGACATGAAGAATTGCAACGAAACTTTGTGTAAGGACAATATGAAAAAAATAAACGAATGCGGTTTTTTTTATTTTCTGCGGAAAAACGGTTTCAGGGAGCAAAAGCTCCAACCCCAAAATTTTGCAAAATTTTGGAATTTGACGCCGGAAAGGCAAGAAGAAGTGGACCGAAGTGAACGAAATTGTGCACAAATATTGTAGACACAAGATGAGGGAATATGGGTTTCGTATTTCCCTAACAAAAAAAACGTTTGCGTGGGGCACAGACCCCTCCAAAAATTCCTCATGAAATATCAAAAGTGCTAATAATAATATGTCAGAAGTGCTTAAAGGACATGAAGAATTGGAACGAAACTTTGGGAGTGACAATACGCAAAAAATAAACGAATACTTTTTTTTTTAATTTTCTGCGGTAAAACAGTTTTAGGGGGCAGAAGCCCTCATCCAAAAGTTTTGAACTTAGACGTCCGAAAGGCAAGAAATGGACCGAAATGAATGAAATTGTGCACAGATATTGTAGACATAAAATGAAGGGAATACGAGTTTCGTATTTTCCTGAAAAAAAAAAATATTAGGTGGGGCACAGTCCCCTCCAAACCTTTGATCACGAAATATCAAAAGTGCTAATAACAGTATGTTAGATGTATGTAAAGGACATGAAGAATTGCAACGAAACTTCGTGTAGTGGCAATACGCAAAAAGTAAACGAATATGGGTTTTCTATTTTCTACGGAAAAACGGTTTTAGGGGGGAAAAGCCCTCACCCAAAATTTTGAAATCTGACGCCCGAAAGACAAGAAGAAGTGGGCCAAAGTGAATGAAATTGTGCACAGATATCGTGGACATAGGTATTATGGGTTTTGCTTTTTTTTTTTTTTTTAAGTGGTTGGCTGGGTCACGTACCTTCTAAACCATTGATTACGAAATATCAAAAGGGCAAATAAGTATACGTAGGAAGTTCCCAAACAATAAGGATAATTGCAACAAAACTATGTATAGAGACAATTTGCAAAACAATAAACGAAACGTGTTTTAATTTGTGCAGAAAAACAGTGTTGGGGCCTAGGCCCCTTCCGAAACAAAAAGTAAATATCACCGTAATTGCGCAGGAAGGAGTGTACCGAAGCAAATGAAAGTAAATGTATATATTGTATATGTAAAATAAGGCCTTTCGTGTTGCTCAAGTGTCCGTATCTGATTTGCTTCGTATTTGGCACATCAACAGTTAACAGGAAATAAATCGACACGTTTTTTTGTTTATGCAGAAAAACATTGTAAGAGTTAAAGGCGCCCCCTCAAATACTATAAAATACACTATACTGTTTGTGCTGTTGATCTGCGAAATTTGAAGAAATCGGACGCAAACAGTTGTGAAATACAAAAGGACTTATTTTACATATCCAATATCTACATACAATTCCATTCGCTACGATCCACTCCTCCCGCCATCCAACGCCTCGGTCTACTTCAGAAAAATACGAAACACCTATTCTCTCATCTTACCTCTACTTTATTTGTGAACAATTTCATTCACTTGGGTTTACTTTTTCTTGCCTTTCGGACGACAACTATCAAAATTTTGGGTGCAGGCTTTTGCTCCTAAAACCGTTCCTTCGCAGAAAATAAAAAAATCCTTATTCGTTTGTTTCTTGAGTATTGTCCCTACACAAATTTTCGTTGCAATTTTTCATATTCTTTACACACATCTGACGTACTGTTATTAGCACTTTTGATATTTCGTGACCAATGGTTTGGAGGAGACCGTGCCGCCCGCAAACTTTTTTTGTCAAGAAAATATGAAACCCGTATTCCCTCATTTTGTATCTACAATGTTTGTGCACAATTTGGCTCACTTCGGTCCACTTCTTCTTGCCTTTAGGGCGTCAAATTCCAAAATGTTGGATGGGGTCTTTTGCAACCTGAAACCGTTTTTCCGCTGAAAATAAAAAAACCTATGTTCGTTTATTTTTATTATTATTATTATTTGTGATGTCACTACACAAAGTTTTGTTGCAATTCTCATGTCCTTTACACAAATCTGACATACTGTTATTAACACTTTTGATATTTCGTGATCAAAGTTTTGGAGATGTCCGTGCCCAACCTAACCTTTTTTTTTTTTTTTTCAGGAAAATACGAAACCCGTATTCCCTCATTTTGTGTCTACAATATCTGTGCACAACTTCATTCACTTTGGTCCACTTGTTTTTGCCTTTCGGGCGTCAGTTTTCAAAATTTTGGGTGAAGGCTTTTGTCCCCTAAAACCGTTTTTCCGCAGTATACAAAAAAACACCTATTCGTTTTTTAATGTTTTTTAAATGTTTTTTAGTATTTACTAGTGCTGTCGAAATTGGTTTTTGAAAAAAGTTAAATTTCATATAACCGAAATGTCGGTTTTGAAAACCGCCTTTGCGGTTTTGGTTTTCAAAACCGCTTTTGCGGTTTTGGTTTTCAAAACCTCATTTGCGGCTTTCGGTTTTCAGAAAAACGTTTTTTTCAAAAACCGAAAACCGCAAATGTCACAAAAATTCAACAGCTCTAATATCAAGTAACGACGAGAAAACAGCAAAAAATCTTTCCCTACTTCAGCTCACAGTTGCCAGATGGAGGGAAATTTCCCTAGGCGTAGGGAAAAAATGCTCAAAATTTGCAGAGGGGAAAGAAGGTATTTTTTTCCTTTAAACGTCTTTAAGTGTAGGGAAATTCTTGTTGAGTGTACTTTTACAATTGACAGAATAAAAAAATAAGTTGCAATTTCTCACAAAGAGGCACGGCCATCGTTATTGAGAAGTAAAAAGATACAGAATAAAACATGATCGGTGTTTCCATCACGTATAAACTATTGCCGGTATCTGAGACTTGCGATAAGAAACCAGTCAGCACATGCAAAACCACAACATTCACATTTATCGGAGTGGCAACAAATCAACAATAAAATTGTATACTGCGATCTAGATTTTCTTTCTTTCTTTTTCTTTTTTTTTTTAAGAGAGGGAGGTGGCTTTTTTGTTAACAAAAGAAAGAGTGGCAGTACTATTTTTAAAAACAAGGGGAAAGAGTAATAATAATATAAAAGATCTCAGTCTAAGTGGATGAGATTTCAACTTGAATTTCATGAATTGCATTTGTTGTGATCTTAAATAGGGATATACATTATTTTCTATTTAGCTTGGTGTTACCATATTAGCCGATTTTAGCGGGTACCATCCGATTTTCAGTTTTATATTCGTCCCCCGCTTAAACATATCTTAATCACGAAAAACGACCCGCTTTTTGGGATTGGAGAAAAATCTAAGACGACTTAGTTGATAAAGTGTTGGTATACTCAACGTAAACCGCTACACCTCTGACAATCTTAATCGCGATTGAGTTAAATTTGGAGTGGCGCTCAGGCTCAAGCTGTGGACTGAGCAGTGCGCGTGTGCAGGACCATTTACTAATAAGAGATCTGCTCTAATGCACAATGGTTTCTTTGTGTAGTTCATGTGTTTTTAATGTAACGTATTGGAGGTTCTATACGAATGAATATTCGTTTGTAGATGTTGTGACAAACATACTTGAATTATTCATGCCTTCGTAAGCTACAAGATTGCCGAACGACAATTTCAAGTGTAAATTTAAAGACTTTTATAGCAGCGAATTTACGGCTGCAGGTAAGCAAGCTGGACCCCAACTGATTTTTATATATTCTGTACATTAGACCACGAGGAACACGAATGTGAAGGAATTTCGACATTTCGAATTTCGTAACTCGAGATATTCGTTCATAAAGTGACCACGGAAGCAAACTGGACCCACCTGATTTTTATATATTTTGTAAATTAGACCACGAGGAACACGAATCTGAAGGAATTTTGACATTTCGAATTTCCGATATTGAAACTTAAAGTTTAATATAGACGCTATGTATCTATATGGAAAAAAATATTCTCTATACGGTCCTGTGAGATATATAAAAGTAACCAAGAAAGTTCCATCGCTTTTTGTGGAGGTGTGTGTTCAATTGACCCTCACACCGTGAGTTGAATGCGGATGGAGATAAGGCGAAAGTCAGTTGTTGGTGTGGGTATATCCAACATTCTACCTGGTTGTGGCAGTTCAGTTACAATGTGAACTTGTATAAGGACAGAGTGAATATGGGACCTTCACAGAGCGTCATAAGGGCGTGTATGCTGTACGAGTTCAAACTTGGGTCAAACGCCACTGCAGCGGGCCGGAAGATATCTCAGGCCTTTCGCGAGGGTATCGTGATCACGCAGACAGTGCAAGGGTGGTTTAGCAAGTTTAAGGACGGTGACGAAACACTCACGAAAGACGCACCACGTGTCGAAAGACCAACACATGTTCAAAATGAAGATCTTCAGGTAGCAATACGTGAGGAAATGGGGCTAACATTCAATGTGTGTGGAGAAACCATTCGCCAGTACCTTCCTCAACTTGGGAAGCACTATAAGTTGGGTCTATGGGTCCTACATGATTTGACTCCGGGTCAGAAGGCTACTCGAGCAGACACTTGAGTTTCTTTGCTGTTTCGTCTGAAGAAGGAGCCATTTCTGGACAGGATGTTGACATGTGATGAGAAGTGGGTCCTGTACGAAGCTCTACGGCGTCTTCATCATTGGTTAAAATCCCATGAACCGGTTCCAAAACAGCTGAAACCAGCAATGCAGCAGAAAGTCCTCCTGTGTGTTTGGTGGACTGCTCGCGACATCGTGCATCGGGAACTGCTACCGGCTGGTCAGAACAAAACATCAATGCAACTGTCTACTGTCAGCAGTTGAGCCGTGTTCAAGAAAACTCAGAACCCTTGATCCAGCACTTCTCAATCGCTAAGGGGTTGAACCGTTACGGGACAACGCTAAGCCCCACATGGCTAGAATGACCCGGGACACCATCCTACGCCTTGGATGGGAAACACTATTGCACCTCCCATACTCCCCGGACATTGCACCGTCCAATTATCACCTGTTCCATTCCTTGGACACTCACCTTAGAGTACTCTAGTTCAACTCCGTAGTAGAAGTGCGAAATGCACTTGATACCTTCTTCGCTTCATGGCAAACCAAGTTCTAACGCGAAGGAATTCATGCCCATACCGAACGGGTCAGCAGAATTGTACATGTCTTTGCTTTTCTTCAATTACAAAATAATTAGAAACGCCATGAATTGTTTTCCCCGACTGGAAATTCAAGTGTCACACTACTTTTCTTTCCTTTTTCTTTCCATTAATCATAATTTTCATATTTATTAACCAAGGAAAATGACCAGCTGCTAATTAATTATTATGTCTCTCGGAATATGTATTTATATATGCTAACTACATATTGCACTGCGCGATCACACCAATGTTTTGGTCTTGGAAGGCCTCGGAGCATAATACCTTTTGGACCTTCATGACCACAGTAGCATGATCGTGCTCTTTGTACACGATTAGACAAATATTAAAATGTATAACAGCAATCCCCATCACAAGGATGTACTTTTGTTTCTTATTTAGTTTAATATATATACATATATAATTAGTGTAATATATAGCATACAGTGTAATGTATATGATTGTTATATTAGTGTAATATATATATATATAACAATCATCAGATACAGCTCAGGGCCATTTTATACTGGAAGTCTAACAACAACAATAACAATGGAAAGGACTTTGGGAAGGTATCGGCCAGGTGTGTGTGTGTACGTACATGATCAGCCTGAACATAATAAATGGTTATAATAATTCACCAGGCAATATATCACTAGGAATGCAATGGATATACTCGATTGCAATGAAATGAGCTGAGCGAGCTTAAACTACGTAATCATGACTTTTTTCCCATGTTAAGTCTATGCAAGCGTTTTTCGGTGATTATTCCTCGATGGTACATCGGAGTTTTGATTTCGACCTATGTTCTCACTCAGCACGACATACTCTATCAGCGTGCTAAGTTTGGTTGAGATCGGCCAAACGGTCTAGGAGGAAGCGTTTTTCGGTGATTATTCCTCGATGGTACATCGGATTTTTGATTTCGACCTATGTTGTCACTCAGCACGACATACTCTATCAGCGTGCTAAGTTTGGTTGAGATCGCCCAAACGGTCTAGGAGGAGTTCGCGGACAACCAAACGGCTAACCCGAGTATAAGAGCTTCGCTTCGCTCAGCTCAATAAATAAACGTGATTTGCTTTTTTTTGGCCTTCTTCGTTTTATATTATACACTTCACCTTTTCTGAGTCATCTTTCTCTAATCTTACACTTAAGGGAGGAAAAATACATTTCCGTGTTGTACGTCGCTATGTAGAGCAGAGGAAGAACTTGTACATTGATAACCTAATTTCTAAAGTTCTTTGCTCTTTCAATGCCTGTTAGCTGTTTCATTTTCTCGTTCAATTTGCTCATTATTATTATTATTATTATTATTATTATTATTATTATTATTATTATTATTATTATTATTATTATTATTATTATTATTATTATTATTATTAACTAACTAACTAACTAACTAACTCTATGGCCTATGGAACCCGGAGGTTCAGTGCCGCGTTCACAAAAGCTCTCCACTGACTTCTATCCTTAGCTAATTGCATCCAGTTTCTACTTTGTATTCCTATCTCTGCGAGATCCATCTTAATATTATCCTCCCATCTGCGCCTAGGTCTTCCTAATGGTCGTTTTCCTATGGGTCTACCAGTCAAGACTTTGAAAGCGTTTCTACTTTCTTCCATTCTAGCTACATGACCTGCCCACCTAAGCCTCCTAGACTTGACGACCCTAACAATGTTGGGTAAACCGTATAAACTATGTAGTTCCTCGTTATGGAGCTTCCGCCATTCCCCATTCTCGTTCCTCTTGGGTCCGAATATTCTTCTCAGGATCCTGTTCTCAAATACTTTCAGTCTATGTTCTTCCCTCAGAGTAAGCGACCATGTTTCGCAACCATACAGAACAACAGGCATGATTATCGTTTTATATATTTTAAGCTTCAAATTCCTCGACAGAATTCGCGACGACAAGAGATTTTGAACCGAGTAGTAACACGAATTCCCTGCTTTTAGTCGACATTTAATTTCTTCGTGAATATGATTTTCGTCTGTTAACATTGATCCTAAATATTTGAAAGTATCCACTTTATCAAAAGCATTATTTAATATTTTAACGCCTCCACAATTTGCCGTATTACGGTCCCGACGTACTTCCATGTATTTAGTTTTCTCTGCATTTACTTCTAAACCCATGTCCCTGCAAGCGTTTAATAAGATCTCTGCATTTATTTCTACTGTTCTCTTATCCTCCCCTATTAAATTTACATCATCAGCATATGCCATAACCTGGTGAATGCCGTTCAACTCTAAGCCCTGGTTGCTATCTTTGATTTTCCTTATGGCGTATTCCAGCACAAAGTTAAATAATAATGGCGACAACGCATCTCCTTGTTTTAGGCCATTTTCCACGTGGAAGCTCGTGGACAAAAATTTTCCTACCCGGACTTTACTTTGGGATTCACTTAAACATATCTTAATTAATCTAATTAGCTTTCTCGGTATTCCAAGTTCTGTAAGAACGTTGTATAATGTTTCTCTCCTAACCGAGTCGTAAGCCTTTCTAAAATCAATAAATAGTTGATGTACCGGGGTATTGTATTCCCACTTCTTTTCGAGTATTTGGCGAATGGTAAATATTTGGTCGATAGTTGATCGATTTCGTCTAAATCCGCACTGATAATCTCCAATGATTTCATCCGCGTATGGGGTCAATCTTGCTAACAGAATATTTGAAAGGATTTTATAGGATGTTGACAGAAGAGAAATGACTCGATAATTATTACAGTCAGTTTTGTCGCCTTTCTTGTGAATTGGAACAATGATTGACTCTTTCCACTCTTGTGGCAATTCTTCCTTGTTCCAGATAAGGAGAATGAGTTTGTGTATCTTGTTCCACAATTTTTCGCCTCCAGCTAAAATTAACTCAGCCGGGATTTCATCTACACCCGGAGATTTGTGTTTCTTTAATTTCTTTATAGCGGCTTCCACTTCTATTCGATTGGGTTCTGGAATATACGGTTCTGCGGTGTGTATCTCCTTTTCTCCACGCACATTAGTTTTTGGCTGCGTGTTAAGCAAATCGTCAAAGAAATCTTTCCATCTATTTAAGATGCTATCCGTATCAGTGAGAACTGTTCCGTCAGATTTCTTTAATATATAAGCACGAGGTTGATAGCCTTTCTTAAAATCGTTGATCCCCTTATACATGTCCCGAATATTTTTATTTTTACTATTATCTTCAAGTTCCTTAATTTTAGCTTTCAAAAAATCCCGTTTCTTTGTTCTAAAAGTTTTGGAAGTTTCCCGCCTGATATCTGCGAAATTTTGTGTAGTTATTTCATTCGGATTTTGTAGCCACCGTAATTTTGCCTGTTTTCTCTTCTCTGCTAGTTTAATGCATTCTTGGTCGAACCATGGTTTGTTCCTACGTATTTCCGCGTGTCCCAATTTTTCTATTGCTGAACTTTTAATGCTATTTCTAATTTCAATCCAAGTATCCTCAACACTAGTGCACTCCGAGTCTTCTAAGACCGAGAATCTATTCGAGACTTCAATCTGGTATTTCTCTCTTACCTGGCTCTCTTCTAATTTCTTTAAATTAAATCTCTCCGTTTTCGGACATTGAATATTACCTTTATTCAACGATAATCTCTCCCGTATTATCGCTACTACCAGGTAGTGATCAGTGTCACAATCAGCCCCTCTAAACGACCGGACGTCAATTATGCTAGATTGTCTTCTTCTATCTACTAAAACGTGATCAATTTGATTATGTGTTTTTCCGTCTGGTGATGTCCAAGTGTATTTATGAACGTCGCGATGTGGGAATTTTGTACTCTTCACGATTAGGTTTTTGGATGTTGCGAAGTTCACGAGTTCAACACCGTTGTCATTACTTTCCTTATGCAAACTTTCGTTCCCTATAATCGGTTTGAAAATATCCTCTCGTCCTACCTTCGCATTGAAATCCCCTAATAGAATCTTCATATGGTATCGCGGGAGTTGGTCAAATATCCGTTCCACTTCTTCGTAAAAACTATCTTTTATATCGTCACCCTTATCTTCAGTTGGAGCATGTACATTTAAAACAATAATATCACACCACCGTCCCTTAAGAGTAATAAAAGAAAGTCTGTCAGTAACAAATTCAACCCGTTTAATTGCTGGTAATATTCGTTTGTGAACGAAGAACCCTGTTCCTAACTGGTGATTTTTATTTCCTTCCCCGTAAAAGAACGTAAAATTTCCGGAATTCTCAGATCCATTTCCTTCCCACCTAACTTCCTGAACTCCTACTAAGTCCATCCTGTATTTCTCTAACTCACTCGTTACAGATTTTAACGCGCCTGCCCTATAAAGACTTCTAATATTCCATGTTCCAAATCTCATGTCCATTTTCTTTTGCTGATGTCGTGCCAAGTTATCAGTCCTTGTCCGAGGCTTTTGTGAATGTTTCTGAACAAGTACCTTTTTTTACAGGATGAGGGTGTTAGCCTTACCCAAACCCCCAAGCTGGAGGACCACTCCTAGTCGTCTGTCCGCGACTGCTTATTCAGTATATTCGCAGCTAACCTCTATATCTAGAGGCCTTCTCCTCGATCCGCAACCTGAGGACGCGCCATGCCGTGGTGACAGGAACCCACGTTACACGGATTATTATTATTATTATTATTATTATTATTATTATTATTAATATTATTATTATTATTATTATTATTTAATCTGTACAAATTATCGTATATCAACTGTTAAAACTTCCTGTAGATTCTTATTTTTCGTTATTTTCTCCATGTCTTCTTCAGTGGCGGTCTCCACAATTAAGGTGTTTTTTAATTTGTTTCATCTTTGTAATGTTAATATTTCTTCGCGGGGTTTACTCTTTTGCATAGTTTTCTGAGTACTTTTACTATTTTGTTTGTATTCTTCGCTTTTAAAAATATTGTGGGTTTCTTCTTTGTTAGTATTTGACGTTACGCTTTTGTCCACTTGCTTGCTTGTACTGGGGTTTGTGATGTTGTAATTATTGGTGAATACGTTCTTATACTGATGAATACTGGTGAATACTTATTCTTATTATGATATCCTCATTCTGTTTTTAGTTGTGCTAGCTCGGTTTTAAGTTTTTCGTTTTCTTGTTTTAGTTTGCCATTTTCCACATTCAGGAATCTTATTTTTGTTTTTCGTTAATGCCTTCTGTCTTCAGTTGTTGGATAAGAAAATTTGTAAGATTTAATTAATATTTTTGGGAATAGCACTATTATCCTGCTTCTTTTCGTCTGTTAAATCTACTAAGTTTAGTGCAGATTCTTATATTTGCGTGAGATCTTCTTCTTGTAACCAACCTGTTACAGTATATCTACTGTCATAAAATTTTCTTTTTAATCCTGGTCCCTATGCCGATAACTTTCGGAACGCACTGTGTAACATTGGAAGTTATAGTTAGTTTTTACTGTATAAATTTTTCTTCGGTTTTAATTGGCGACCGTGAACAAGGACGGTTACGATGGAAACAGCAACTTTCCTGAGTAACAGATCTGAATATATTTATTAAATTATAAAATGTTGAGAATTAAGATTGAACATACTTGAAGTCAATCATATTGAAAATTTAAAAGCAAATTGTTTTCACAAATAATATTTGGATATTGTCACTGTTTGTTTGATTGTCCTTCTTTCTTCAAACAGTGGGAGATAGAGGAGTGGAACACAAAGTTCAAACACTAAACTAGCCAAGCCAAAAGTGTGAAGGAGTTTTCCCTGCTAAGAATAGAAATTCATATTTGCATGATCGCAAGCGATAAAGACGCGTGTCGCGGAGGCTCGTAAGATGTAGCGGCTGCATGGTCAAATGGATACACTTCGTATGTACTGACCTGGACGACACGCAAGAAGTTGAAGAAAAGGTTATAAATAAAGAAATAGTAAAGTACTGCAGCGACTGCAAAGGAAAAATATAAGAAGTCTCGCGACGAAGCAAATGTGTCAGATTATAAAGACACTGACACAAATCTTGAAGATTCCGACCCTGAAAACAAAGACGGCCATTCGACGACAAAAGGTCGATCCCAAATATCTCCGCTCGACATGTCTGACCCCGAAGATGTAGAAAAGGACAGTGACAAAATAGGTGATTCCCCACCTAATATAAATAGTGACGAAACGGTGGTGGGAAGAAAGGAAAATGTGCCACCTGGCGACAATTGTGTTTTCCCTCTATTACAACAGATGAACAAAATGAATGAAAATTTTAACAAGATGAGTCAGAACATGAATGAAAAATTTAGTAATAAGGAGCACAAACTTGACTTGAAACGAGAGACCGACACTCAACTCAAAGCATTAGGCCACCAAATAAATCAAATATGTTACGACTTCCCTTCCTCCTTAAGTCAGATCAAGAAGAAAATGATAAGTCGAACAGATAGGGTGGAACAGAAAACCCGGCGCTGTATAGACGAACTTCAAAAGGAGACCGAAAATAAGTTAGCAAAGGTGAAAACAAAATTGAAAGGGTCGATGATAAATTCGAAAAGGTTGATAATAAGTTTGACGAGGTTGAAATGAACATTGCCCAGCACCAAGCTGAAATAGGAAAATTACATGAAAAATTTAGTAGCTTACGAGACAAAGTAAAAGGTTATGAATGAAACTATGAGCGGAATGAAAGATGAAATATCCATATTACAAAATCAGTGTCAAGATGTGAAAGAGTACCATACTGAAGAAGCACCCTCTACATTCTTGCGGAATAATGAGTCCATGATTCAATCTAATGAAAATAGTAAGAAACGTGCAAGGATAGAAAGTCGAGCGTCGACTGATGCGGAGGATATGACACTTCGTTATCCCATGCAACAGTTGATCTCGATGCATCCTTTGAATTTTTACAGTACCGTTTCACAGAAAAATGTGGTTACGACACAGTAACAGAAGCGAATGTCCTGTCGTTATCAAACGTTAACAAGGATTTAAATTGATCATTTAAAGGAAATGAGACGTTTCATGTTCGTTCAGGATATTCGGCGATGTCGTGCACAATGACCACGTTGTCCATGACTAAGCGTGTGCCAACTCCAGCTGTCTAAAATAGTGCTTTGGTCCCGTTGATTTTCCGTCTCTTCTAAGTATGAGCACTAAAGTTGGACTTTGAGATATAGAACGTTTCCCAACCTTTGACGGGGACATTACAAAGGGTTTACCCCGTATTTGCTTACGGAGACAACAGTAACATCTCAGGATATTTCAATGGTTGAGTTATCAACTGTTCTATGGTTATAAAAGATTTTTAGAAGTTCACCTAGGATTTCATAAAAAAAAAAGAAAAAGAAGAAAAAGATACATCGTGTGTTCAGATATTTTCTCAACTATGAAGTATGTTGCGTGATAAGTCAGATTCTGTGGACTATCACTATCAGTATTTAGTAAATTGTCGTCTGTTCTATACTTGTGTAGACAATTTGAAAAAAAAAATCTCATTCGGGATTTCATAATGAACAATAATTTGTGAAATGGTTTATTTCTATACTTTATGTTCTACTGGAAAATACATTGTAAATTTCTTGACTATGGTTATCATAGTACTAATAAGAAATGCATGACTGAGCAAGTGAATGAGTGTGCATGTCTAATATACACTTATGAATACATGTTAGATGAGATCTTAGCAAAATTTTGTTATCCTGACAAAATTTATTTAATGAACCGGGGGAATTGTAACCAACCTGTTACAGTGTATCTACTGTCATAAAATTTTCTTTTTAATCCTGGTCCCTAAGCTGATAACTTTCGAAACACACTTATAACAATGGAAGGTATAACTAGTTTTTACTCTATACTTTTTTCTTAATTCTGATTCCTCATAGATGTAAGTGGAGATAGGCGATTCCACCGGTTAATACAGCAGTGGTTCTCAACCTAATTCCTATCACGACCCCATTTTACCACATCCTTTTGCTAGCGACCCCCTTATCATTGCTGGTTCGTAATAAGCTTATGTGAGATTTTTATTATACCTATTGCGGAGATCCCACGATATCCACCAATTTCTATAATAGTAGAATCCATTTCTTGTATATAGTGAATACAGTAATTTCCCTACAAGCGAATGGATTAGAATCGAATTTGGTTAGTCCGTTCATATTACAAATATCGAATCCGATCCCTCATACTGTTTCAAAATGGAGGCAGATTGAAAATTTTAAAACTCTATAAGTCCCTTAATTTTGGGTCATAAGATAAGAAAAAATGTGATTTTTAATTTTGCTTTAAAAAGCTTGGACAGTTGTTACAAAAGTTATTGAGTATTTTAAATGTCTTGACAATGTGTGTCACAAAGATTAAACACTAGTGACATTGCCGCACTAGTGAAATCACACCATGCTCAGTTATCGCATTAGGTTTCAATTTTAATTGTATTTGAGTATGCAGGCTTTGTTGCATTTGTATTTTTTTGCTATTTCAATATGCTGTTCTCATTAGTTTCATATCGTAAATCTTTCATTTAAATTGATTTTAAACAACTCTGCACCTGTTGAAAATGTTTAGTAGACTTATTTTTGTTGTTGTTGTTGTTGTTGTTCTTAACAGTATGCATAAAAATATGTCTATGAGAAGAAAATTCAAAACAATATTTAAAAATATTTTCTGGTATTAGATTCTAATTATATTTACCTCTTTCGCTTACCTTCGCGACCCCCAGGTTGAGAAACGCTATAATAAATCGTGAGAGGCAAAAACTATGTAAACACCTGGCGCCTCTACAAGTTACGTCGTCATGAAACGGCGCTTCCACTCATTGTGTTCTGCGATTCCTAGCTAGATCTAAATTTAGACCGACTCAATAAATTTATTAACCTATCTATTGATAAATCGAATTATCGGCCCAAAGTTCCCAGATTATCCGTTATGACCGGGAAATCAATATAGTCGTGTTCTATTATGCATCTTTTCCTGTGGTTGAAAAACAGATATTTTACATCGGTGAATCTGAAACTCGTTTAAAGTAAAATAAATACATTTGGACACTTAATCTTAAATCCGAGATAAATATCAATATATGTGGTTGGTAACAGACTTCAACGACTGAAATTAATATTTAAATTATTTATTAGGTTATTAAGAAAAATCTTTTACATCCAATTGTATAAGGCCGATTGTTTGTCATTCCTTGATTCTTTATCTTGTGCAATGCTAACTACTCTTACACTACCTAAAAACGTTTTATTCAGAGCTCACAAAAGCAAAAAATTCAACCAGAATAAAAACTCATTTTTCGCCAGATTAGGCCGGTTAATATTGAAATACTTTTTCATAATTATTGACTTATAATTCAAAATTCACAGTATATTCTTACCACCTATTTCTGTATGTCAAGCGGCAATAATATCACAATTCTTTCGTAGAAGTGGAATAAATCAGGCTAAAAGTGAGAAATTTAGTCAATAACTTCAGAGATTTCTTGATTAATTCAAAATAATGCAATAATTCAATGATTATATACATCAGTTCCGCAACTTCGATCAAAAGTGTTAAAAACAGAAAAATAAAGTCCTTGATGGTTTGTTCAAAGCAGTTGCAAAAAAATAAATAAAATAACAACAAAATGAAATGAAATATTTCACTTTAAGTCCCACAGTTACGCCGGCGAGGCTAAAGGAGACGATGATGATGAGAAATGAAGAAAGTGGAAGGAAACGGAAGTACCCCGAGAAAACCCATGCACATGTTGTTTGTCCATCACCACGTTCACTTGACACAAGCAGGGATCGAACCAGAGATCCCATGCACCAGAGATGATCGCTCTACCACTGAGCCACTTCGGTCCCTAAAAAATAAATAAATAAATAAATTCACTTTTGTTGAAATTTCCTCAAATTTGTAAAATTAATTAGAAAATTGGAAGGTGACTACAAGTTCGATTGAGATTTGTTAGGAAAACATTCACTGGCAAGTACAAATTTATTCTCCGTGTATCGCCTTATCCCTGTGACGCGCATTGCTAAACAAAGTATGTTACCCAGGTAAAGCAAATATCATATCGGTTCACCTCACCGGCGGTTATCCGAGGCTTCACATCAAAGTCATAGCCGAATCCCGGGATTTTCTGAGCCCTCATGAGTGCCACCTTACGAGCTTAGGAAAAGGAACATTCTTACTGAGATATGCTCTTCTCATTGTCAACTGTCTGGGAAAATACGCCGAAAGGATGTTCGTGAAATCCCTGCATGCGCTAAAATCCTGAGCAATACTTTTATCATTAGCACTTTTTTTTTTTAAAAATCGAATCAAGGTTCCTTCGTCATTCACGTAGTTCCATTCAACTTTTATACAATTCTAAGGTTACGCTTTCTTTGGCTTTATTCTTACAATTTACGTGAAACTACATAGTTGTTTTTCTCAATTCAGAGAATTCTGACGTAACAAAGAATAAATTACGCATTTCCTTCCTATATGGATTTTTGTTAACGGAATACCTGTGGCTCCTTCCGAATCTGTTAATTAAAAATTTAGAAAGTTCACAGATAACTTTCTTAAACTGAAAATCCCCGTAATTAGCTCCTAATTTATCACCCAGTTTTGTTTTCCTTTCTCTTTATCACGAACACAACAAGCTTATTACTTCCACTAACTTGTTTTCATTACACAAGGAAAATAGCACCATGCTTTCTATTCTTTAAGCTCGCCTTTCCCTGAATAATTTTCTCCTTTCCCTAACATATGCAGTTATGTACTTCTCATACAGTGTTTGCGAGTAATATTTCAATCCAATGCCAAGGACTCACGTCAGCATTCAGAGTTGGCGAGGTACATTTCAACCCAATGCCAGGGCCTCATCATTCAGGATTTGCAAGGTTATTTCAACCCAATGCCAGGGACTCATCGTTCAGATTTTCAAGGTTATTTCAATCCAATGCCAGGGACTCATCATTCAGAGTTTGCAAGGTTATTTCAACCCAATGCCAGGGACTCATCGTTCAGGATTTGCAAGGTTATTTCAATCCAATGCCAGGGACTCATCATTCAGAGTTTGCAAGGTTATTTCAACCCAATGCCACGGACTCATCATTCAGAGTTTGCAAGGTTATTTCAACCCAATGCCAGGGACTCATCATTCAGAGTTTGCAAGGTTATTTCAACCCAATGCCAGGGACTCATCATTCAGATTTTGCAAGGTTATTTCAACCCAATGCCAGGGACTAATCATTCAAACAGAATTTGCAGGGTCTTATCTCAGGGAAAGGGCCACGATCTTCTGCACCACAGACATTCCCAACATGAACATCAGGTTTTGGAAAGAAAAACATACTTCTATAATTTCCGCTATCTTTTTAAGAATAAAATGTAACGAAAAATGTGATAACCTACTTTTTGATATTTACAGGGTGTCCGAGAAGTCCTTCCCTGATTACAGAAATTGATAACTCAGGCTAGAAATAAGATAAAAATATGAAACTGGTGTTGAATTGTTTACAAACTATAAAAGTTTTTGTCTGTGTTAGGTTTGTTCTGTTTTACCAAGTCTCAATTTTGTTTGTTTTAGGTTTGTAGTACGTAAGTAAGAAGCCCAAGAAACCATGCCAACCAACCAGGAGATGGCACAGTGTGTCCTGTGGTACCATGAGACACGATCACCAACCACGGTGCAGAGACAGTTCCAGACAAAATTTGGGAGGACTCCACCTGATGTCAAGAGCATTAAAGCCTGGTATGAGAAGTTCAAGAACACAGGGTCGGTTGCTGACCTTTCGAGGTCTGGTCGACCAAGAACCTCAGCAGACACGATGGATTGAATATCGCCTAGATGTGCTACGTGCTGCCAAGGGTGCTCATGTGGAAGTGTACTGATGTGACCAAAATTTTTATAGTTTGTAAACAATTCAACACCAGTTTCATATTTCTATCTTATTTCTAGCCTGAGTTATCAATTTCTGTAATCAGAGAAGGACTTCTCGGACACCCTGTATTACCCTTGAAAATAATTCAACAGTAACGGAAAAGAAATATGCGTATTCATATCGTTTTCCTCCACGCTGTACACATGTATTTGCATCTATCATCCCGTTTAACTTTATTTCGTCTTGCAGCTTCACTCTCAGGTCGCCAGACTAAGTTCCATTATCATCTCTTCTATTATGACTTTTGTTTTCAGTTAAAGTACTATATTTTTCGTTTTGCCATTTTTATCTTTCTCAGCAGGGAACGATACTATTCCTTTTTAATCTCTCCCTTTTTTCCTCTTGTTCTTCTCTTGAAAGAAAGTTTAGTTGTTATTTGTTTACACTGGGTTACTATAAATCTTCCCTGCGTTTGCTCTGATGGGCCTAGTACTTCACTGTAGGATCCACCTGTATATTGAGGTGCTCTGTCCATTGTTTTATGACCCTGTGTGCACCTTTGCCATGCAGGGACACCGTTGATGAAATGCACTTATTGGTCGGATATATGTGTTATGAGCAGAGCCGTAACTTGTGGGGGACAGGGGGCAACTGCCCCCGGGGAAGCTTCCCGCCGTTCGAAGGGGGCCCACTTTAAGACAAAATTTTCTTACTCCATATACGATACGAATATGAAATTCTAAATGAAGCATCAAACAGGTTCACTATATTACATAAACAAAACAGCACACAAAAGGTAAATAAAACAAAAATGAGACGTGGGCCCATTTCAGTAAAAAAAAAAAAAGTCTACTATTAGAGACCCTAGAAATAATATTTATTCGTATAACTGAGATTTGTCAATATTGGCCCCTTAATTAATTTGTCAAGTATGGAAGGTGCTCAGGGGCGCAACCTTGCAATGCAGGAGGGCCCACAGGCTCCGGAGGGCTCATAAAGAGTAATAGAAAGATGGAGAGAGGGGGCCAAAGAATTAGAAAAACAACTTTTTCTAGGGGGGCAAATACACGTATTAATGCTTCCCCCAGAAGAAAATCTAAGTTACGGCGCTGGTTATGAGAGAAACTTTTTTACATCGTGGTGAAATACGCCGCTGCTCACATTTATAGACTTCCCCTAATAGAGCATTTTGAAAGCTGAAATGTAAGTTGTAAAACCTCAGATCTGGATGAACTCCACGAGATAATAAGCATTGCAATGCTAGTTACAGTACATGTCAAAATGAGAATGTGGAAGTACCTTTCAAAATATAGTTCACCAATATAATATGAATTTATTATTTTTGATGATTGTGTTTTATTTTTGTGGGCATTATAGTCCTAAACAAGCACATGAGTCCTGAATACTAATTAAACAATTAAAAATTGTAAATTATTTACAGAACAATGGTACACAGTGTTGGTGAAGAATCGAAAGTGGATAATGGAGTTTGGGAGAAAGACGTCCAACGAAAGCAAGCGTCCAGGGAAGGCCAACATGTGCAGTGAAGTGTTTTGCATGGAAGGGAGGTTCTGACAGTTAACTGTTGATTAATTATTTGGCTTGTTTTGTTCAACATATACATACTGAACTTCAAATTTCTTTTATACAATTGAAAAATAAGATGCTACATTGTTTGCGTTTCTTGAAATTTATACATATATAAAATATTATACCTTTATTTTTAAGTAGCTTGTAGAACCTTCATACGAGAAAATTATATTACTATATTTTTGATGAAATATACCTAGGTACAAATGTACTTACATACACTAGAAAGCATATATCATATATTTTATTGTTTAAAAAAATAATTTACAGTCTGCTGTGCACTGAGTATTTTAGTCGAGAAGCCTTTCCTATTAAGATATTAATGGGTTGACTCCAATAACTAACTTGTTTCAGATAACTGCTCAAGCTATCCATTGCAAAAAAAAAAAAAAAAAAAAAAAAAAAAAAAAAAAAAAAAAAAAAAAAACTGAACTAAAAAATTTAACTTCGTTCAAGAGTTATCGTGTAGAGTAACAGATCGACCTGAGCCATCATTATCCCTTAAGTTATTAATGGATTTGGTCAATTTAGTAACTCGGACGAGGTTCTACCTATCTATTTATTGCAAAAACAAAATTTAAAAATTCCTTTTCGTTTAAAGGTTATCATGTGGAGTAACTAACGGTCGTAAGCCACCGTTACCAGTCAAAATTTTAACAGATTCACTCCTTTAATGAAATAGAACGAAAAAGTTGCTCTAGGTATCTATTTCGAAAACAAAATTCAAAACTATATTTTCGTTCAAGAGTTATGGAGTAGCTGAAGGATTTAAGCCACTACTACCCATTATTTACTCCTCTAATAAGCTCTTGCTCTATCAATTTATTTATTTCTTACAAAAGCAGTATTTAAAATTCGCTTCTATTTAAAGATTATCGTGTTGAGTAACAAACGGGCTTAAGCCGTTACCCGTCAAAATGTTCACGGATTGAATCCATTGAGAAAACTGTTTTAGCTATATATTTCAAACAATTGAAAAATTGTTCGAGAGATATTGTGTTGAATAACGGTCTACGTATATCCGTACTAATATTACAATCTTACAAGGTCTACTTGTGTGATGCTAACATGTTACTAAGTTGTGTTTATTCTAACGGAATATATTGAACAAAACGCCACCTACACGTTAAGCAGAAGGCACTTTATATTAGCAGTGCAACAAACTCAGTCCGTTAATTACTATTCTCATAAAATTAGTTTATTATATCTTATCTGATTTAAATAACTTAGGCGATGTGCAATTTGTACATAGGATAGAGCTTATGAAACCGAAATCACTGCTTACTTAAATCATCCTTGATTTAAACCACATGGAGACCTAACATACGTAATAAACAAACGATTTCTGATAAAATACTTACTATTTGCACCTCTAGTTGATCTTACTCCTAATGAAGATAATAGATCTAATGCATATGAAGTAAAAACTTTCTAACTCTACGCCACACAAACATATACTGACAGTAAAACACTTCATGGAGCAATTCTTCCGGTTAATGAAGAGTACCGCAAAATCTCTTGACTATGAAAAACATAACTAATAATACTTAGATCGTGATAACTTCACATTAGAAGTAATAGGGTATCCAAATCTAGGTTACACAATAATGTAATTTATTTACGTTTACGAGAAAGAATAATAGCCTTTAAATAATAATTTGTTCTAAATACTGTGTAATAACAGTGTTCAAGATATATATATATATATATATATATATATATATATATATATATATATATATATATATATACTAAGAATAAGAATATTTAGATTTCTTTATTAGTTTAAATTTTATTCACAAAATAGAAAAATAAAAACAGAAACACATAAAAATAGAAAAAATCTTTGAGAAGTAATCAATTGAGTTATTCTATACATAAATACCAGCATTCAAATGTTAAATACTCTAGCTCAATTATCACTTTCCTGACCCATACTCGCATTTTGAATTAATTGAGTTGTTGAGTTGAGTTGTTGTTTACGTCCCGTTCAGCAACGAGGCTATATGAGACGTGGACCTACTGACTAACGTGGAATCCGAACCACATGAGCTTCCGCCGGGAGCATTTGAATTAAGTCCAACACCACCCCAGAGAAGTTGAATCAAATAGAATCTAATATTAGATTATCACACATTTTCCTTAGTCAATTATCAGAAATGTGAGAAGTAGTTAAATCACATATTATTGTCCATTATGATTAAGCTTACCTCATTCAAGTTTTAAAACTATACGAAGAGGGTGAAATGTTATATGATTATTTGTACAGACAAGCAAATTACAACCTTATAAATTAAGTTTCAGTTCACTGATAAACAAGAAATATACGCGTATCGCACACCCTGTGGAAGAGCGTTACAACTCAAAAAATGAAAATTTTCCATTATCATCACTCAAAAGAGAATAGAGAAGAGAATACTACCTCTATCTGCTGGTATTTTCACATAAACGTAATTAAATAAATTAACCCCTAGATGCCAGAAATACCAGTATTCCAGGAAGCGATTTTAGTACAATAACAAACTTTAAAGGCCAAATACCCACAAATGTGTAATTCTGACTTGTAACAGTCTTCCACCGGGTGTACGATATATACTGCTTAGTAGGGAATTTTTAATCAAGCTAATAACAACTTTCTCCAAGTCATAGGTCTCAGTGTGACCAACTAGTTGATGACTTCTAATTTACTAGATGACCAAAAAGTGGCATTTATTTTGCCACCCTAATATAGAAATAATTCAAGAACCTTCAGATAGTTCTCACTGAATAGCTGAAAGTCAGCAATTGTATCTTAAAAGAAGTAAATTAACAATTATTTTCAATGGGTAAAAATAATTAGTTAATAGAAATGTAAAGCTATGCCAAGCTCAACTTATGATACAAGGAGAATTCAAAAAGTAAAGGCACATTTGAGAAAAGCTGTACTTATTCTAATGATAGAAAACTGAAACATACCTTATTTTTCTACGTAACCTCACTAGACTTCAATGCATGTTTCCCAACGTTTCACGTGTTTTTTGATTCCGTCAGAAAGAAAAAAGCTTTTTGGTTGCTTCTGTAACCAATTTAGCACAGCATCAATGACTAGCTGATGGTTGACATTTAAATATCTTAGCTTCTGGTGATGGTGGGTGTTTCCAAAATCATGCTCGCAGCCTTATTTTCCGGTTCGGTATGATGTACCCAAGTTCCTCAGTCGTTGAGGTCGATGGCCTGCCGGATCTTTCATCGTCACATAAAAGAAGTTCTTCCTTGTTTGAAACGCTCTATCCATACGTAGATCTTTCTTCGCGATAAACAGCTTTTACCATACTGTGCTTGCATTCGACGAATAATGTCCGCAGGTTTCACACGTTCCGCAAACAAAAAAACAAAAAGCGAATCACTGGTCTCATTTCCTCTTTGGTGCAGATCGCCAATGGAGCTGCCATGTTTAACGGTCTGCTACACTCCAACGACTAATACAGGAATACGAGCAACACGTTGTCTCGATGTGTTGCCAACTACACACACTCCGCGCTGGTTGCTAGCAGCGTTGCCAATACCTGGAAAGAGAAATTGCAAATGTGCCTTTACTTTTTGAATTCTCCTCATAAATACAGTAATTTCCAAATAGCAAGTTCCACGCATTAAAATATTTATTATTCCTAATATTCTCAGTATTTTGTATCTTACTTGCGTATATTGGATATTTTAATCTTAGCTCAGCTCAATCTAACCCGAAATATAAAGATAGAAAATAAGCGATTCGTTTCTACTTGATTCACGTCACCAACCATAAAAAGTTACTTAATCTGATCAAAATCACTAATTGCATTGTTCATAATCCCAACCCCATTCTCATTCTTTCCTCCACTTTTATACGAGTTCAAGAGTATCAATCAACTACAAAGTATATACTCCAATAGACAATCGAAAAACATATATACAGGGTGGTAGGTAACTCCACCGACAAACTTTGGGAGGTGATTCCTTATATGAAATGAAAGGAAAAAGTTCTAATAAACATAGGTCGCAAAACGTCTTCTTTCAGAGTTATGAACCGCCGAAAATTCGGAAAATCATGTTTCGAAACGGCCTGCCTTAAAAACTATAGGACCTATCCCAAGAGGTTTAAGGAATTACATATGAACTTGTATGTGATCTATCTAAATATCCATGTTTTACCATCCTCCGTTATCGGCGAGATGAACGCACCATTAGTACTTAAAGGAGTATCCCTATACCTCAACTTCCTTTTTACAGTTCGTTTCGCCGATAACGGACCACGGTAGAACATAGATATTTAGATAGAGCGCACACTAGTTCCTTTGTAATTCCTTAAACCGCTTGGGATCGGTCCTGTAGTTTCTAAGGCAGAGCGTTTCGAAACCTGAATTTACGAATTTTCGGCGGTTCATAACTCTGAAAGGAGACTTTTTCGTCCCATGTTTATTAGAACTTTTTTCTTTCATTTCATATAAGGAATCACGTTCCAAAGTTTGTCGATGGAGTTACCTACCACCCTATATATATACATATAACAAAATGGGAAAAATATGCGTTCATAATGTTTAGTAAGAAGTTTCTACATAAGTAAACATAAATATATAATGAAATATACATGAATTTAAAGGAAAGTTTGTGCACAAAATGCATGTAAACGAATTTTTTAAAATTTTGTTTCTTGTACAGTTAGCTAGGACGATTATATCGGTCGAGTTCGATAATTGAGTCGATTCGTTAACAACTTAACGGTTAACGGTGGCTAATAGTGGTTATCCATATATTATGCATGGAAATATTTCGAGTATTCCTCTCTACTGTCTTTACTGAAATTTTTAGGATCACATAGTGAAACATAATATTGTGTTGTTAGTCCATTTGTCCATACATTACTCTGTATAGTAGATGTGGAATTGATGGAAATTTTAAAGTTCCATTATATATATATATATATATATATATATATATATATATATATATATATATATATATATATATATATATGGCGATTATTTGAACCGAGTATGTTAATGGATGATAGTGACTTTAACTCTGGCTATCTATAGCTCATATGCGTACATGTAAGCGAATTTTTTAAAGTTTTTTGCAACAGATTGTTGCTATAATGACAATGCGCTCGTGGAACGAGGATGGCGAGGTAACTATGATAGATTCAAACCCCATTAAAAGCATAGCAGGAAGTATGAGTGTAGTTTCAAAATTTCCTCTCCTCTCTATCACTTGAATCTCCTGTTCTCTCCAAAATCAAACAAATTCTTCCTTTGTACAACTGTTTCTCTGGACATCAAATTAACGTTCCTATGAGTATGAAATATAATCATCCCCAAGATATCAAGTTCTTTTATGTCAAAGAACAAAACAGAATATTTCCCTATCCTTTCTCCCGATTGTCTGTTTCTCCTCACAGTAATTACATCTGCCAGAGAATTTAACTTTTATGACGACGTAAGAATGGCTCCTTCAATTTCAGAGGTTAAACCTTTCTTGGATCCAACCCGGGACGTGTCAAGTTCTGTGATCGATATTTATTGTTTTATGTTGAGCAGATACATAAACGATAACGGACATTCGAATAATTGGGTGACCGTTTTCACTCAGCTCTATAATATTTATTGTCTTCGACGAAGTTTGCTGATGAAATTGTACAATGTTTCGACATTCGAGTACAGTGATATACATCAATATTGTGATGAAAGAATGCTCCAGTCACAATTGATCTTCTTCGCCAATGCCGATGATGGACACTTTTATTTCCGTTTTAAAGATCAACGACATGATAGAGTTCGAATAATTGGGTCGTAAGGTATGCTAGACAACACACGCATCGAACGATTGAAGCAACTAATTCACAAATTGTATCACAGACCAAGACCTGGAATACCTGTCCCTCAACCCAGCTTTTTTTTTACAAACATAGATGGCAACATAACGCAACGGACTGTGGGATATATTATGCCCTTTTCTCAACTTTTTAGCTACTGGTCGTGAAATACCTTTCTCACTAAATGATAACCAGATGTATGAGTATCGTCTCAAAATAATGTAACAAATTTCTACTGGTACGATACAACTGATAACGTGATGCTTTTATATTCCTTAGTGAATGTATATAATATTTGTTAACTTGAAAATCATCTGTTATCTTTATCTTATTGTAAACACTTATTAATATTTGACACTAAATAAAAAAAACTTTTCAACCAGAAGTAGTGATCTCCTAGAAAAAATAATTTTCCTATTCTTCAATGTGAACTATGGGTGTTTGTATTTTGTGCAGGTAAGTGTTTGTATCCTTTTTAAGATCACTGTAACGTATAGGTATCTTTATACAGATTTTTAAAAAATCAATAATTTGACCTTGACACTGATCCTGGATGGCTGGTTCGGTTATTGGATCTCGATATCCCATACATGTAATCAAAATTTATTTTTCTGCAATAGATAGCTAGTGCGATTGTCTTGGACGATTTCGTTAATGGAGTCAATCCGTTAATTTACTAACGGCTGACGGCAACGAATTTAACGAAAGCTATCTGCAACCAATATCCCATACATGTAATCGAAATTTCTTTTTCTGCAATAGATAGCTAGTGCAATTGGCTTGGCCGATTTCGTTAATGGAGTCAATCCGTTAATTTACTAACGGATGACGGAGACGACTTTAACAAAAACTTCTCTGCAATCCATATCCCGTACATATAAGCAATTTGAATATATATTTTTTGCAGTAGATAGCTTGAGTGATTTTCTCGGTCGATTTCGTCAATGGAGTTAATCTGTGAACATGTTAACGGGTAACAGTGACTCAACTTTTTTTCTTTCCTGGAAAAGAATGACTGATTCCTATAGAACTGTTTACGCTGATTACAGTGATGTAATTGGAATTTCTGTATTAGGCTCCAATTCTGAGAAATATCCGATTAAATTTTAATACAGTTATATGATTATTAATATGTTAGGTTAAACATTACAGTGCTCGTAAAGACCGTGTAAATTTTGAAGGAACCCTGTAAAATTTAGAGGACACCTTGCAGATAAAAATTCCATTTGCCCCCTGAATTGTCATTTAGAGAAACTAGTTTAATGCAATTTTAACTACAGTTGGTACGATATTGTGACAAAATTGCCTACTTTTCACGGATTTGCTTCCTTGGGAAAGATCGTACAAACTGATATTCCTGTAGGCATCCATGCGCCTGAGATTTTTTTTAATGGACAAATTGGAGAGTAGATTCATCCAGGCACCTCATAGTTACATTACAACGAGTCAAAGACCTAAATGTAAATATCAACATTAACTTAAAATGCACAAAAAATTGTATTGAAACAAAATTAGTGAAGCAGAACATAGAAGCAATTATCTCTTTGATGTAACATTCACCTATGTGACGCAATCATAAGACCTATAAAATTAAAAATTGCTGCCAAAACATGAAATTAACAACCAATTAGTAAAAATGAGACAGAATATTACTATAGCGGAAAATGGAGAAAAGGATCCGTTACACACTTGCTGGAGGTGAACGCGTTATTCAATAAATAAACACTTTACAAATAATATGTGAGTTACTTGCTCTTTAATTTATTTATTTATATTTTCAAATATTCTATACTGTGTTCAAGTTAATCAGTACTTTTTTTTTAATGTGAAATGAAGTTTAGGAAAGATCCTTCAAATTTATTTACATCCAATTCCAACAAAATTCAGTACAGTTAAATTTAGCACAGTCATCTTGACGTTGTATAATAATATATTAAACTATGCAAAATTAATTATAAGCACTATCTTTGTGTAGTTTTATGAAAGTACAGAATGAATAGAGTTGCACTTGGGTAATTCCCGACTAAAGACATCGTTTAATTACAAACTTCAGAAATTTAATTTGTAGGGAGAAGTGAAAGTTGCCATTTCCTTTGTTACTGGACATAGTCGCGAAACAAAAGCATTTTGATTTCTTTTAAAGATCAAAATTTCCCATAGGTATAGAAAAAAAGAGTGAACAATATCATTAAATTCTAACGTAAGGATGTGAGAAAGATTATGCAAATGTTAACCTATGACATTTTGAAGAAAACTTCCGAACAGTAAGTAATCATGTAATTATAATTCTTTGCATCAATAAGTGCTGGAAAGCGGAATATACCACTGAAAATAATTAATGTTATGTTTAACGTCACAAAACATAAACACGTGATTATTGCATGTGAGAGAGCCAATGACATGAACACGTGGACGTTTCTGGCATATGAAAATTCGGGGAACGACTACAGCAAATAATGCTTCTTGACCTCCCTAAATTTATATCAAAATTGTGTGGTAAATGGGAAGCCACTTGAACTAAGAGCTAATGACATTTGGTTTCTATGTTCACTACTACAATTAATCAAAATATTGGAGGCCACGGTGGCTCAGTGGCAGAGCGTTCACTTCTGGTGTGTGATGTCCCTGGTTCGATCCCAGCTCGCGTCAAATGGGCTATGTGATAGACAAACACCGTATTCGTGGGTTTTCTCTGGTTTCTCCCGTTTCTTCTCACTTTATTCATTCATTTCTCATCATCACCATCTCCTTTAGCCTAGCACGCATAATCGTGGGACGTAAATCTCCATCAGTGGTAGATTACTTGTTACATATCGTAGAGAATTGCTAGAGCAATAACGTTAGTTCTCCTTGTGAATACTCTGCTGGGAAATAATGCAACGTGCTCAGAGTCTTCTTGTTCACCATGTTTTATATAATTCACTTTTGTGTAAATTTCCTGATTTTTGGATACATATTCACTCTCTCCAAGGAAGCCAAAATCTGATGTAAGACCAAAGATTAACATATTATAAGAAATGTGAGAAAGACCCTAGTATATCTCTCATTGCATCTCTGAGTTAAAGACGTACGAAAAGCATAAAACGACACGTCTTTGGTGGAAATGGTGAACGAGAGAAACACAAACGCTACTAAAATTGAAAACTATTGAAGCACTTTGCTTTTTAGAAAAATTTCATTGTCTACTTAACGCCCCGTAGTACGTGCGGAGAGTAACCCTTTCTGAATAATGAACAAAACGCTTTAAAGAAAGAAAGAATTGCAATCTTAAATTCATAATTGCAAGATAACTCATAGTAAATTTACAGAATTTACAGATACACACACGTCGTAAATACTATATTTCCAAATCCCAACTAGTGTTTCAAATAATCTTCATCTAATTCTGCAAAATTACCACCTGGTAGTTGGTTTCCCAACCCTTTGATCAATTTTTAAAAGTTTGGATACCATTAATACAGTATGTTTGCTTACACACACTCCTATCTTAGAATCTAATGTAGAGCATTAGCAGGTAAGCCTGTTATGTTGTTTTTACGGAGTAAATAAAATGAAACAAATGAATTCCACAGCTACGATTAGTTCTTTAATTCTAAATCAATGTGGCTAAGCACATGAGACAGTTTAACTTTACAATTAATGATTTTCTCGGCCAAAGCAGAATAGAATTTCTTATTTATACAATTCGTCACTAACATTATCAAATTGTCACCAATAGACTTTATGGGACATAGGAGCTACAGATTTGTATACTTACTTACCGACCTGAAAGTATTACTTGAAATTCTTTCATTTAAAACAAATAGTTCTATACAATATTAGTTTAAACCTTGTAGGCTTAAAGTATCTTCACATTTCACATATATACGCGCAAAATATCTATAAAACATGACAAAACACAGAATAGTACCTAATTTATTTAGTTAGCCACTAAAATCACCACACTTATTCCGAGTAGTCCTCATGGGATGTGGGAGTCGTAGTTTTATGCGCTCACTTACTTACCACCTGACAGTATTAGCTATTTGAAATTCTTTCATTTAAGGCAAATAAGTCTATACGATGTTTAAACTTCGTGATCTTAACGCGTCTTTGCATCTCACAGATTTGCAAAATAGCTACATTTTCCAGACTAATTATAGAGAAATTCAAATGAAGCCCTGAGACAATCATTATATCCATTTATTATAATCAACATTTAGTACCTTCTTCACTGGCGTTTTAAAACTACAACTGATCAGTCTAAATATTACGATCATCTACTTAATTTCTCGTAAATCAACATTTGGTTCTCAGAATAACACGAATGCTGTTTGGAATGGATGCAATAAGACCATGGAAAGTGAGTGGAGGCATGACACACCAAATTTGCACACATTAGTCAATTAATTCCTGTAAATTCAACGATGAGCTGGGATCTGAGGCTGAATGACATCCTAAAGGTGTTCAATTGAGTTAAGATCGGGTGAGTTAGGGGTCTTTACAGCAATTGAAATTCGCCCGCCTGATCTTCAAAACACTCTAGCATAACTCTGGGCTTGTAAAAAGAAGCGTTGTCCTGCTGAAAGATCTCATTGCCAGTTTGAAATATGACCGACCTAAATCGGTTACAATGATCCGCAATGACTAGCCGGTAAGTAGAAATAATCACGGTGCCAACCACACGCGCCATTGGGTCCAGAAATGACCATGTAAAGTTTCCCAAACCATGATGGAGCCACTATCGTTCTGTCGTAGTAATACTATGCATGTATCGAGCAGCTGTTCCCTTAAAAGACGACGTATGTTGGCCAAATCATAGAAGTGATGAAAGGAGAATTGTGATTCATCGGAGCATGCAACATTGTGTCATTACTTGACTGTCTAATGACGAAGGCATGTGCCCATTTCAGTCGTAATCGAAGATGCCATGCAGGCAACATTGGTGTGGCACCAGCTGCACAGGCAGATATTTAACAGTGCACGATGCATTATGTGCTCAGACACACTCGTGCTTTGTAAATGTTTAAGTCTGTTAAATGATGCTGTTAATTGTAGAGCCACAGTTTGTATCCTATCCTGTTGTACCAGTTCCGACAATTTACGACGTCCGACATCTTTAGCCTTCCCAAGCCTTGTCGTTTGGTGGTCGTTTCACCATCATTTTCCCACCTTTCGAAGACACTAATCACGGCAGTTCGCGAACACCCGAAAATGCGAATTGTTTTCAAGACGTCCGTTTCCAATTGTTTGACCACTACTTTCTTGCTCCTACCAAACTGATATATCACCGACCTTTCCAATTCTACGCACCCTGACTAATCGAAAAGAAATGAAATGAAATCTTTGAGTTTAACGTCCCACGCTTATGCCTGTTAGGCTAAAGGAAACGGATGATTTAGGTAAGTGAATGATAATGGAAGAATTGGTTGAATGAAAAATGGGAGGAAACGAGAATACATCAAGAAAACCCAAGAACACAATGTTGTACTACCATGAGCAAAGTAAATGACGCGTCTCTTTATTTTGAAGTTTTTTGAAAATATCTCCGTTTTCTTTATATGTTCGAAATTTCGGAAGGTTTCCCCAGCAGGACAGGTTAATAACAAACCCGTTTTTAATATTTGTGTTAGATATTAGCTTAAAATAAAGAAATTAGAAGCAAAAAACATTAAATCGACAGAAATCTCGAGAATTACCAACTCTGCTAAAGTGGGAAATTTTCAAGAACACGAGGGAATTCTGCATTTCAACACGAAGCAGCGACATCTATGTCATTGAGAGAAATGTGGATTAAATCTACAAACTAAACTTTTAACGAATATTTCTAGTATGTCTTATTATATGCATTATCTGCAAACTCCAAATATATGAATATATGCTAAGTATTAACATAAAGATAGAGCAAATAGTGGAAATTATCTATGGAAAAGGACGAATTGGTAGGACGATCGTAATGAAATATCGCCTTTACCGGAACAGGCTCAGTTCACGTAAAAAAACAAATAGCTCAGTTAGTTAAAGCAATGAGTCTGTATGCTGAAGGTAGCGGGTTCGATCCCATGGAAGTGCCGTTGTCATTTTTATCTCTACACTACGGTTATTTTATTTATTTTTTTATGTGCGAAAGAATTAAATTGTATCGTATGTGTAAAACTCATGACGATACCAAAAAAAGAAAAAAATGCCGTTGTCGCACTTGCATTAGCGTCCCTAATTTTGTTTGCAAACAGTTTCGTAATTATTTCCCCTGTGCTCACTGCTCACCATATGCTCGCTGGCGCATAACGAATGTTTCCCAGTAAATGTTAATTCTAATTTGGAGAATTTTATAAAGTTTCACAATATTTCTCACTAGATACTCTTCTATCTACGTGTTTGGATATTTTGATAACAGATGTCCCTATTAAATGTTAATTTTCCCTAGATGTTTAATTACGGAAAAGTTTTACAATGTATTTGTATTGAATTGAAATTGTTTTGAATTTACAACATAAGGTAAGTAGACCGAAGGAGGAGAACTCAAGTAATTGATATTCTACGTAAGAGCAACCTATTGTAGAATGATGATGCTTCTTACCTTCAGCACATAATCTTTACGTTAGAGAGTCAGACAGAGAAAAATCCTGGTTTTTCCTCCTCTATGACCACCCATCTTAAACCTCTACATATCATTGTTCGTCTCACAAAATTTCGGTGCTCCAAAAACATTCAAATAATAATAATAATAATAATAATAATAATAATAATAATAATAATAATAATAATAATAATAATAATAATAATAATAATAATAATAATCCTGAATATGCCATCCTTACATAATGTAAGGATATCTTAGTTTCCTAGTTTAAATCTTAAATATCTTAGTTTAAAATGCTTTCTTTACTACTTATTTGAGCAACCATGTAGGAGGGGGTACGACTTTTTATTTTGCCCCTCTCATTTCAGTACCCTTCCAACAGAAAGTAATTTTTGATAAGCAGGACAGACAAAATGAATAAGAAATATATTTACAGCATCCTCTCCCCTTTCATGATTGGAATATCACGTAATATTTTTTATTCTACGAAAGATGGCCCTGTGCGGTTAGGGGTAGGTAACTAAAAAAATACCTAATATATAGCGCCCCTTGATTGTAATATTACCGCTTCTTTATTTGTACGAGGGAGCCCCTACACAATCAAGGGTGACAAAAAGAATAGGAAGAGTGTCTATTGATTCCAGTGGTGGATCCAGCACGAACTCCTGGGGGAGGGGAGGGGAAGTGAAACCTTCTTTTGATGATGTGAAGCTGTCACAAATTACCACTTAACTAAACTAAACAATAGTGGGGGGAACCGGAACCCAGTCAGTTTAAATTGATGTAAAAGTTTAATTTTTGGCTTCATATTAAAAGTTGTGGTTTCAAATGAGAATTTCAGTCCAAGTGGTCTATCATCAAATCTCGTGGGGCTCTTCAGTGTAGGCTAATACGGCCCCCTTATGAGAAAAGGCAAAATTATTAACATGTTTATAACTTTCGAATTTTTCGTCTATTTTAAAGAAATATTTTGCTTCGTATTAAAGTGTTGGTTCCAAATGACAAATTCAGTCCGAGTGGACAATGATCAAATCTCCGGGGGGGGGCTCTTCAGTATAGGGGGCTACGGCTCCCTTATAAGAAAAGGCAAAAATATGAAAATGCTTATAACTTCCGAATTTTCCGTCTATTTTAAAGAAATTATTGGCTTCATATTAAAGCCTTGGCTTCAAATGACAATTTCAGTCCGTGTGGACAATGATCAAATCTCGGAGTGCTCTTCGGTGTAGGGGTTTTGGCTTCTTTATGGGACAAGATTCACGTAGTTGACATTGCAAAATTGTTTTGTATATATAAGTGGAAACTTGCACCATTTGGTTAATTTTACCTCTTATGTTTTGCAGATTCATATTCCAAGCAATAGTTACTTCGCAGAGCTAAAAGAAGGCACTTACTAGTTTCATTAAAATGAAATGTCTTTTATGAGAAGTTCTCATGGAGCCGACGAACGAATAGGCACCCAAACGTTGGTTAAGTCGAACGGTTGAAACCCGTTGAGCTCGCTACAATTTTTATTATTATTATTATTATTATTATTATTATTATTATTATTATTAATAATAATAATAATAATAATAATAATAATAATAATAATAATAGAGCATTCACCTTTGGTGCATGGGGTCCGTGGCTCGATTCCACTTCGCGCCAAGTGAAATTTGAGGTGGACAAATACCGTGTGCATGGGTATGTGTTTTCTTGAGATTTTCCATTTTCCTCCCACTTTCTTCATTTCACCATTTCATTCATCATCATTCTCCCTTAGCGTAGGTGCACAATCGACCAACGTTAAACTAGATATTGCAATTTCAATAATAATAATAATAAAAATTAATTCAACTGAAAGGACTGTAATTTATGTGGACAGCAATTATCATAAATATGCAACCATTATAAAAACAATGCTTTGAGTAGAAAGATAATCCTTTCCAAATGTTAACGAATGCGCACGAGATAAGACATGTCTCGAGAAAGAGACAAGACGCGCTTTGTGACATCCAAGATAATACGAGGCAAATGTTTTGGACACGAGATAGCTTGTAAAATGTCTCGTCTTGTCTGGAATGTCTCGAAAACAAAAGTCTAAGTTTTAATATTATCTTTCAAGATCTATTCTCTCAGAAGTAGTTCTCTGCCTTAAAATTAATAACGACATTTGTGATTTAAAAAAAGATAAACAATGCCTAAAGTTAATAGTTAACTTTTCGAAAAGAAGCTTCATTAAGGGTGAACCTGAAAGATGTCCACAAACTTCGGGAGGTGATTCGTGACATCAAAAGGAGACAAATGGTCCTCTTGCAGTTTTCGAATTCAGCTTCGTTGTCGAGATACAGGGTTGCCAACTGGTCGTGTTTGAGAAACTCACTGAGAATAAATTCAAGTCCAAGAATAAACTACTACTCATATATTTTTCAGGTCAATTGACTTATACCATGTTGTAAGGTCAAATATTTATTTATGAAGTGTGTACAAAATTCGCCAGGGTCTTTTCTGAGAAAATCGTCGAGAAAAAGTCACCTCCAAGAATAAACTACCCCTTGTAAATTTTTCTAAGAGAAATATCTGATACTGCAATATAGGGTTGTTAATTAAATATTGATTAATGAAAAATAAACAAAATTGTTAAAACCATTTTTGAGAAAATAGCGTTTTTCGATTTTCGGCTGTTTGTAAACCACACTTATTTTAGGTGGTAGGAAAAAATGGAAAAGCTCCTGTAAGAATACTAAGTAAACCCTAAGTTTTAAAATTTGGTGTAGATAAGTTGAACGGTATGGCCTCTAGGCGAGTGCATAGAAAAGTGTGCCGAACGGACGGACCGGAAGGACGGGTGTCGAAAAGTCACATTTTCGGTATGTAGACGCCATGAAACATGTAAATCCGTTGAAATCTGAATTTGATATTATTTTCACAATCACTATATTTTCTTCTCTCTTTTGTCGCTCGAAAAAGAAAAGCCTAAGTTTACCACAAAAAGCTAGGGAGTTTCTCAAAAAATATTCAATTACAGGGCCACCGCACTAAACTTTTTCAATTCAATTTCTTAACTGTGTTAGGCCGCAGTTGTTACTGAAGTGTGCATTTGGATAATACGAATAAAATTATCGTATTATTCAAATACATCGAATGTCAGATTATCGAATAAAAAACTTCGATTGAAGAAAATCCACACTACAAAACTAACTCACACTTTGAGCACATTTTCATTAGACATATAATAGACCAATTAATGCAATCATTGTTTATGAAATATGAAAAAAATCAAATGAGTCACTTGGGAAAGTCGTTCAAAAAGAACACGTCAAGAGTAACCTACCTCTTGTGAATTGTTTTGAACAATGAGTTAAGATATACTTTTGGTTATTAATGAAATATTTATTTGCGAAATTTGAACAAAAATCGCCTGTCGTTCGAGAAAATTGTCGGGGAAATAACCTTGACCCCAAAAATAAACTATCCGTTGTAATTGTTTTTCATAGAAATGACTTATACTAAAATATAGGGTTATTAATGAAATACTTATTTATGAATTATCAATAAAATTGTCCGAGTAATTTTTGAGAAAATCGTGAGGGAAAAATAACTCCCCGAATAAACTATCTCTTGAGGATTCTTTCAGGGTAAGCGAGTTATTCCATATTACTAGGTTTTTAATGAAATATTTATTTCTGAGTACGAACAAAATTGCTTGACTCATTTTTGAGAAAACCGTGGAGGAAAAACACCCCCAAGAGTAAACTACCCCTCGCATATTTTTTCAGGACAAACGAGTTTTGCCATATTGTTCGGTTATTAACGAAATATTTATTTTTGAAATATGAATAAACTCTTTTGAGTCGTTTTTGAGAAAATCGCCCAGACAACACTCCACCAAGAATAAACTACCCCTCGCATTTTTTTAGGACAAACGAGTTATGCCATATTGATAAGTTATTAATGAAATCTTTATTTATGAAATATGAACGAAAACATTTGAGTCCATTTTGAGAAAATCACTGAGAAAAAACTCACCCCCTTAGTATAAACTACCCCTTGTAGATTTTTCTCAGATAAATACCTTATACCACAAAATAGGGTTGCTAAATAAATATTGATTTATAAAAAAAGAAAGAAAACAAGATCGTTAGAGCCAGTTACGAGAAAATATCTTTTTTCTATTTTCATCGTACAGGAAACTACCCTTGTTTTGGGAGTAGGAGGGAAATAAAAAAACTATAGGAAATACTATGAAAATATTAAACTAAAATTTGGTGCAGATAAGTTGAACGGTATGGCCTCTAGGCGAGTGCACAGAAAAGTGTAGCGAACGGACGGACGAACAGATAGACATGTATCGAAAAATAACTTTTTCGGTGTTAGGGGCTATAATACGTGTAAATTCGTTGAAATCTCAAATTTGATTTTTTTTTTCGAACACCATACTTTCTTCTCTCATTTGTCACTTCAAAGTAAAAGGAACTCAGAACTACAGATAAAAGACACCTACTTTTACACATAGACATTATTTATTGATTTAAAACTGTTTTAGTTTGTGTCATTTCACTTTCAATTGAAAGGTTTTACAATGATTAACGGCATACCAATGACGAGACGGAAGTTTTCAGGAAGTAAATGCATTCAGAAGTCTAGATTGCATTACAGCTATCAGCCTGTTTTTATTTCTGCAATTGTTAACAGCTGTAATTTCGTCCAAACGCTACATGAAATAATTTTTGGTTGACGTCATTGTGTTACTATTTTAGTATTGTTCTCTTCAGACTTGGTTGAAGTTTTGTCTTAACGGTTATACATTTTTTTCTTATTTCATCGTTACACATAAGAATAAAATGTTGTGGTGACTGGATAGATTCGAACCTACGAACATTGAGTTTTTATTCTTCAAACAATTTACCAATGGACCAAGCTTTGTCCTCACGTTAACGTACGGTTACAGGGTTTATTGCGATTTAAATAAAATGGCTGGCTGTTAGAGTTTCCTGCCCAAATATTTCGATAAAAAATTTTCATTGCTTCGTACATTGTTTAGATACACATTTTAGGAGAGTGAATTTTGGTGTATATAATAATTTCATGCCAGATAAAAGCTGGATAAGTTTTAATAACATGTTTCATATGTAGTTCTCAATAATAGACTTGTTGTTCGGGATGACGTTCCAAGGTTTAGCATTGACTAGCAGTTTTTGCTATTAATATCCCTTCTAGCAATATTGGCAGTAGACAAAAGTTAGCCCGTGTTAAAGCTTTTTGCTCCTAATTTAGTTATTTTACTTTATTATTTAACGAATATATTGAAAATTGTCAGAGACACGTATGCAGTAATTTATTTCGGGAGGGGTCCGACTTCAATATTAGGATAAATTATAATAAAATTTTAAAAGATAATCCCCAAAATTAGGCTAAATTTACAGAAAAGTTGGGGTTTCAGAGGGAGTCCGGACCCCCTAGACCCACCCCTAAATGCGTTCTTGTTTGTCAGTAACATTTCCTCATTTTGAAACCCTCAAAAACTTCGGATAGACTATATAAAGGAAAACGAGTTATTTTCGATGAAATATCACTTCAAGGAGACGCGTCAGTTTTATTGCACAGTGTGGTATCCCACGTTCACAATGGCAAGAGTTTCTTTCCTCTGATTCTCTGTCATTGTGCTCTATCGAAAGGTTAGGTTTGTAACATATTACTCCTACGAACAAGCATGACTGGCAGATAGGAATACTGAACACAACTCCAGAGAAATGCATGCTGGAACTTACGTTTATAGCTACGCTTTGGTGATTAACCCTCAAGGTCAATCGAGTGGTAATTCAGTTCCGTCTCTGTTCTTAAGCTATGTTCGTATTACTTCGAACAGTTTTGATAATGAAAAGTATGCCTCTTAATATAACAGACTTCTTTCGCGTAAGAAATCGAAACTCAGTTGGTCAGAGCAACTAGTCTGTAAGAATTAGGTTGTTAGTTAGTTAGGAGCCCAGTACGAGTAAGGGTTTTTATTACTATTGTTTTTATCTTTTTTATGTGAGGAAAAATCAAATTGTGACATCGCGATATCAAATGTATTTGATTAGGTAGCTTTGTCTTACCTAAACTTTAAACATCAGTAACCGTCGAAATTATTTCACTAACCGATCACTTACTGAACATTTCAAACACGTCAAACCAGTGGCATAACATGAAGGTTAACCTCTCCTCCGCAGTCCTTAGTTATGCGTCCGTACTTTCAAGGGCGGACTAAGGGCCGGGCGACTGCCCGGGGTGCCAGAGAAAGAGGGGCACCAAAACGAGCCTCAAAAAGTAAATTTTACAATGTGCTTTCTACTGACGTTTTTGGTTTATATTCTTGTAAAGTAGTGGCAATTATATGATCTTTTTACATTTCACTATGGAAGAAGAGAGTTTCATAGTACTAAGGGGGCTGTATCGAAAAATTGAGAGATGGCATGTAGAATAAAGAGTGCCGGGAATTAAGTATTGTTTGTTTGTTTGCTTGAGTTTAGCGTTCCACGGTTATGCCTTAATGGGCAAGGGAGATGTGGATACTAATTATAGTGGAATCCGAACCACTTTTATCGTTCAACAGTAATCCACCGGGAATTGGACCCAGTACCACAGAGGGCAGGCGTGCTAGCCACTAGACCAGAGGGGGTGGAGTTGGTATTGTTTATAGCGGGCCATATTCTTTGTGAAGTTTTCCTAGGTAATGGATTTCTTTTTGAAAATGGGTTTAAAACAGGGGCGTCATTTAGGGAGTGCAGGGAGGGGCATTTGCCCCCCTGAGTTTGAGATGTATATAGATTTTATCATTAGAATAGTAGTAAATCAGTGAAAAACGCGAAATTTTACTTATATCAAGAGGTCTTGCCCCCCCCCCCCAAAGCAAAATCTGAAATGACGCTCCTGGTTTAAACTATTAAAAACACTATGATAAAATGTAAAATATAGGCTACTACTAGGGGAAGAGCGCCAAAAAGTCACTTTGCCCGTGTGAAAATTTGGCCTGCTCCGCCCCGGCGTACTTTCTGTATATTTTTTGGCCTTGCAGGTTGTGCGGTCCCCACGCCACATTGTTGCGGGGGCGCTATTTACGCCTACCTTTCGAACGTAATTCAATAACTGTTTAAGAAATTCTACCATCAGCGTGGAAACGGGAATATATTTTTCTAATAGTCCCATAGAACTTTCACTCAGAACGCCAGATGCAATTTTTCAGAGTGGGCTCTGGCTCATATTCAGGAATAATAATAATAATAATAATAATAATAATAATAATAATAATAATAATAATAATAATAATAATAATAATAATAATAATAATAAATATGAATGTCTTTGGAGAGCCGAAATTATGTGACACGAATCATTATAGATAGAGCTTTAAGATGAGTGGTCATAGGGGAGGAAAAACAGGATTTTTCTCTCTCTGACTCTCTAACGTTAAGATTATGTGCTGAAGGTAAGAAGCATCATCATTCTACAATAGGTTGCTTTTACGTAGAATATCTATTACTTGAGCTCTCCTCCTTCGGGCAACTTTGCTTATGTAGTAAATTCAAAACAATTTCAATTTAAGACAAATATTTATAGAGAAAATTAAACATTTAATAGGGAAATCTGTTATCAAAATATCCAAACTTTTTTTTTTTTTTGGTATCGTCATGAGTTTTACACATATGTTACATTTTGATTCTTTCCCAAATAAAAAATAAATAAAATAACCTTAGTGATAAAAACGACAACAGTACTTCCACGGGATTCGAACCGTCTACCTTCGGTATACAAACTCGTTGCTTTATCTAACTGAGCTACTTGCTTTCTTACGTAAGCTGAACCTGTTCTACAGTAAAGACGATTTTTCATTACGATTGGGCTAACAATTCGTCTTTTTCCATAGGTAATTTCCACTATTTGCACTATCTATACGTTAATACTTAGCATAGATTCATATATTTGGAGTTCGCTGATAATGCATATAATAAGACATACTAGAAATATTTCGTTAAAATTTTCGTTTGTAGATCTAATCCACGCTTCTCTCAATGACATAGATGTCGCTGCTTCGTGTTGAACTGCAGAATTCCCTCGCGTTCTTGAAAATTTCCCACTTTAGCAGAGTTGGTAATTCTCGAGATTTCTGTCGATTTAATGTTTTTTGCTTCTAATTTCTTTATTTTAAGCTAATATCTAACACAAATATTAAAAACGGGTTTGTTATTAACCTGTCCTGCTCGGGAAACCTTCCGAAATTTCGAACATATAAAGAAAACGGAGATATTTTCAATAAACTTCAAAATAAAGAGACGCGTCATTTATTTTGCTCATAGTAGTACATCACAAACTTACTTGGTCGGGGATTGAAGCAGGAATCCCACGCATTAGTGGTAAGCGCTGAGTAGCCGTTATTCCCCCCTGACTAATCGAGTAAGAGTTTCCGTCACGGTCTGATCAGCATTCATATTGTCCCATGACTCTTATGTCAGTCCAACGACTTTGAACAAAAAGTAGTGGGTGGTTATAATATTTTAACAGGTCAATGTGCAGTATATCTACAGTAAAATGATTACGAATAAAGAAACAAAAAAGATTCCATCATTGGTGCATAGCACTGTACGAAACTTTCCTAGGAAAATGACCTGTTTGCAAAAAGAAAATAAATGTAATTATACGAGTATTACATAATATCCTGAATGCAAATCCTTTATCTTAGAAATGTCAAGGCTACTTTAGAATCATGACTAACTCATTATCTCTTTTTGAAAAAAAAGTAATAATAACATAGCAAAAGCGAAGTGAAACCTGTTGAGAATGCTAAAAGAGCATTGCCACGACGAACTTAAAAAGAATTATCTTTTTTATGAACTTCTACAGGCTTTATGCCAATTGTTTCATGTACTTTATTACTGCATTCATTAAACGATTCTTGTAATATATCTATCCATTTATAATTTCCTTGAGTACTAATTTTTTTCCACATGTTCTTCTTTAAGAGTTCTGTTAAAAAGTTTTACGATACGTTGTTTTACAAAGATACATGCTCAAAATAGATTGCTCAAAATTGAAACATTCGCAAAATATCATCTCTCTATGACGTACATTTCCCGAGATATGATTCCTTAAACCTCCCGAAATCGGAACCTTTTCGGCCAATATTTGGGGACGATAAGAGTGACGCGAAAAAATCCACCACTTCTTTCATATAGTTTTAATGCTCTATCGAATGGAGGGCTCAAATTGGAAAATTCGCAAATAACAGGTACATACACACAAACAAACAAACAAACAAACATAGGGGGCCGTATTCAGAGACAATTCGTTAATCGAAGGTTAGTCACAGACTAGTTAGTAAGCATACTAAATCTTTACTAAGGAAGGTGCACTTTTTGGTATTCAGAGTCTACTTTGAGTACAACTAAAATGCTGTTTTGGGTATGATTAACTTATAGAACCCCAATGCATCGGTGAGTAAAATAAATGTGGCAACTACGGAAAAGTAGATGAGCGCATGCGTAGTCTGTTTATGAAAATACATGAATTACGAAATACGAAATGTTGTGTCGCGCGCTAAATCATGGGTAGAAGATTAGTCTCTGCTCTAGTTTAATTAGTCACATGTGATTAACTTGGTCCAATACTACGTCCTAATCGGAGACTCTGAATACAATTTTGAGAACCATCCGTTAGTCAACCCCTTAGTATGGTGTTAATCAGACGTCAAAACGACTCTGCATAAGGCACAGAGAATTCAGTAACGAACTTTTAAAGTTTGTTGAATGTTTAAGTAATACCATGGTAATGAAATTATTTGGTTCTGTAAGCGAATTATTACTTGGTATCCTAATAAATAATAAACATTTCAACCTGTGTGTCAAGCTAATCCTAATAATATAAACACTCACACTAATAGATGTCACTACTTGTGCTATCGCCTGCACGTGTAAAGGAACCCATACACGCAGACAAATGCATGAAGAAATCTTTGAACATCATGAAAAATGACAAAACTACAGGTAAGTCGATAGTGTATGGCCTCGTTCATGCATGTGGAAAGTTTTCAAAATCTAATGTAAATATGCATGATGGTTTTGCCGTTCTTTATGTATGTTTACCGTCTATGTGCTCGTTCATGCAAGTTGGTTGTTCTATATTTAGGTCCGCCAATCACGACAGTACAAAAAATCACGTGACACTTTCCTCCGTAATGCCAAGGTCGTTAAATTGGACAACAAGTTGGTACGTGTGTAGACAAAAAAATTCTTCCAACATGCATGATGAAACAAATCTTGCATGCAAGTGTGTGCGTCTATGGCTCCCCTCACAAAATTCTTGAGTATTTACATAAATATGGTACGCAACTAGAGGGTATTAAAGGGCAAGCTCAAAAATATATTTGTTAGATATAAACAATTAGAACTTCTAGTTAAGCACGATTTTAATCTATAGTGTACAGCAGAGTTGGCGTTGGTCAATGTAAACTTAACCACGACCCATTTACCCACCACCCACTGTGACCTACTCTCCACGACCCACTGTGATCCACCACACACCATATGAACCACTGTGACCCATTCCGACCAACCACACACCAAAATCCATCTTCATTAATTCTCACCCATGATCCACTCCCTCCTCTCCATCGACTAAAGAGTTTATATTTGAAATAAAATAAGGCTGTGAAATTATCACTAATCGGAGGTCGAATTCCTACGGTCAATCGCTTAAACACCGCTCTGTTACAACACCAGTGGATCTGACCTTTACGGTATAAAATGGTAAAGTGTTTGTCATGGGCCTATTACGATGATTTTCAATTTTATTATCATATATAATTTTTTGTTGTAGAATTACGATACTTTTCAGTGGAAAATAGGATGAAGTTTGAAAGTCTCAAATCAAGGTAAAATAGGCTACCTGAAGTTCCTTTTCACTTAAATATTCCCATCTCAGGTAACTAAATAGAAGCAAATAAAAAGAAAGAAAAATTGAGTCTTTGAAAGTAAAACGTAGACAATTCACCAATGTTCAGAATATGCTGTCTACAATGCACTGAGTAGAGTAGGTAGGTGGGTCAGAGTGGATCGATGGGTGAGAGTGGATGGTGGTCACAGTGGGTCACGGCCTGTTGACCCATGACCCACTGACCCACTCACAAATCCTGACCCATTTGACCCACGACCCACTCCATCTCTGGTGTACAGCGGTCAACGCTAGAGTGAAACAACTATTAGTATAGTTTTAGTGATACTAAGTTCTCCGATCCTAGTTCCCACAATAAATTATTAAATAAATAAATGACACTTAGCTCAACCATCCCTTACTCTTTCATCCCACAATTCCTTCACTTCTCTCACCTAAGAGAGTGTATAGTCCTCTAAAAGTACACTAGCCTCTGGCTAATACAAAAAAAAAAAAAAAAAAAATCTCCGATGAACTAATTGTATAAATATTTCTTAACATGTTTGTTAAAAACCATAACAAAAGGTATTTGACGACATAATAGTTTCTCTTCATTGTGTGCTGCAGTATAGTTACATAATGAGTTATACACTGGTTAAAAGAGATTATCATTATTCTCTGAAAGTGCTCTACATGTGCAATTAAAATTTCTCATGACCTTGACGTTTTGATGAGCCTGTGAAATCTAACAAACAGAAAAAAAAAAAACGCCTTCTTTATTCTGCAACGCACATCGGATGAAAGTTACCATAAATGTTGGCAGAGTCAAATTTCCAGCTTGTGAGTAGTTTGTAAGTACAATCATATTACATTATTAAAATATTCTAATACTTATTTGCATGTGTTCTTAAATTTGTCAGCACCTGTAGGCACGTATTGAATTAGAAAATACGTTAATGAGGGCAGACTATAAAAAGTTTTTACGGTGTGTATAATAATATAATTTTTCTCCTTAAAAATAATTATAATGTTTTATAACGTTTGGCCCATTTTCTTGAGTGAGGAAACAGTGTTTAGTACTTATCCCATCTTCAACTTTAAAACTCATTGATATATGGGGGACGTTGGGAATATAACACAATCAGGTCCATTATCGAAGTACTGAGAAAAAAAAAAGACAAAGTTTGTACATTACGAGTACACTTAAGCATAGTATGTCCGGGAAGTTTGTACATTCCTATACCTTACTAGTTTCTTACTAGAACTACTTAGTAATAAAGTTACGGTCAGTTTTCCAAGGGATCCATATGTGCTCTATCATGTTGGATACATAATTGAATGCACCTCTAAGTTCTTTGTGACTTTTTTTTTTTTTTTTTGACAAGACTGCAGATGCAATTGTACTGGAGGCATACCATATTGTTTGTTCAAAGTTCGTTCGTTGGTTCTTTAGCGACGCTTGGACATGTGCATCTTGATAGTATACTATAACGAGTTATCGGGTGTCTTCAGATCAGGGCTATGTCTCGCCTATGCGAGGACATTTTTCATCCCACACACTCCTGATCAACTTTTCTTCGACAGAAAATCAATGACCTTGTATCTGCCATTTGAATTCATAGAATAACTAAGTGAGACAAACACAGATCACTAGCAATATACTACTACTACTACTACTACTACTACTACTACTACTAATAATAATAATAATAATAATAATAATAATAATAATAATAATAATAAAATGACTACAAGATCAGCTGTAACAACATCAACAAACATTAATATTACTTATATTATTAACAAATATAATAAGATACGCTAGTAGAAAACTAGTAAGGTATCTTAGGGATACACGGACTTTCCGACCATTCTGCACACGGGAAAGCTAACACCGATCTTTACGTTAGAAGAATTATTTACAATTTCTGGAAATGAAGCTTTTAAAGTCTGAAAAGAGTTTCAGATAGAGATCTTAAAGATGAAATGTGTACAAAATAACCCCCCAAAAATGGACTTGATTCCCTTGTGCGCTGATCGCTTAATAGGCCCTATGAGGAAATAATAATAATAATAATAATAATAATAATAATAATTATTATTATTATTATTATTATTATTATTATTATTATTATTATTATTATTGAAAAAAATGAAATGAAATCTTTGAATTTTACGTCCCACGGTTATGCCGGTTAGGCTAAAGGAGACGGTGATGATGAGTGATGAATGAAATGAAGAAAGTGGGAGGAAACGGGAGAACCCCGAGAAAACCCACGCACACGGTGTTTGTCCACCACAAAGTTCACTTGGCGGGGGCTAGGATCGAACCCGGGACCCCAAGCACCAGAGGTGAACGCTCTACCACTGAGCCACCGTGGCCCCTATTATTGTTATTGTTATTATTATTATTATTATTATTATTATTATTATTATTATTATTATTATTATTATTATTATTATTATTATTATTATTATTATTATCATCATCTTTCAAATGAGCTAGTCTTTTAACAATGTGATTGTATTGATTTCTTCTTTAAGATTAGAATATAAGTTTCTTCTTTAAGATGTTCTCTGAAAATCAACTTGCAATACATATAAATTTAATATTATTTAAATTATACTGCTAAAGCTTTAAATTATAAATAAGATAACTTAATTTTCCCGAATTAAAAAATCCTAGAACAGATATGAAGAAAAAATCAGTAAAGTCTAACTATTAAAATTACAGTACATCTCAAACAAAACAGAAAAATAAAAAATCCTCATATAAATAAATGGGCTAAAACAATGTTTCTTAATCTTTTTTCAAGCGAGGACCAATTGTATTAAAATAATTTGCGTACTACCCTACTCCCTTAACAGCACAAGATGTACTAGGCATTTGCCATTTAGGTGTCCCAGCTACTTTTTAGGTACCCTACACTTGGCACATGACATGATATTCAGGTGCTAAGTATGTACTTCAGCTACTTACAGTTTTAGGTATTTGTTACACCTAATTAATATTTGCAACTATGTACCACAAATATAGCATTTATATACCTAACTCAGTTTCGCACTCTAACAGTCATTTGTTTCTATGTCGTCACTTGGGGCATATATCTGTCATTTTCTAGGTACATCCTTTAGGTACATACTGTTTCAGATACCCTAACAGCACAAGATGTGGTAGGCATGCGCCATTTAGGTGTTCTAAATTCATCTCCCACATTCGATGCATTTGTTGCTTCTTTTTCTAAGCGATTGTGTACTAGAAGCAATAAACGCATCAACTTTATTAGATGGCAACTGTCGCCGATCATTTGAAAGTGAATATGGGAGTACCATAAAATAAAGTAAATAGACACTCGTAATTTGTTATAAAATTTAATGGCAAGCAGCTTTTATCTGATCCCAAACGGTTATCGTTGAATGTACGCGGTTAAAGGAGCACTCTGATTAGCCAAATTCAAAAGACTTCAGCAATTTATCCTTCTACAAGCAATGTTGTCTTTATTGCCTCCATGGCCAAGTCAGAAGAGCACGCGGCTAGTAATCCAAAGGTTGGTGTTTCGTGCGCAGCCTTTTTTTTTTATATTTATTATATTTATTTTTTATTTATTTTTTTTATACTGTTTAAAATGTTGTTTAGACTTACCTTAATGTAAACACATTACGCATATAGACGATTTAACATATTTAAGGGGAGTAATTTTGTGGTTCGTTGACGCTTACGGCATGGGGAACATACTTAGAACATACTAGACACGTTCTCCAGGTACAGTCAGACATGTGCCTAGGGGCGGACATAGACTGTGACTATCACTTGCCATCCATGTGATTTCTCTCTCAGAGGTACATAGGGCACATACTGGACACATTCCCATGTACCTGAGGGAACATGATAGGCATATGCCTGCTATGTAATTGTTTTGTTAGGTCCTGCCGTTCCAAAGTAAACTCATAATTTTATTTATTTATTTATTTATTTATTTTTGTATTTTAAGCATATTCAAATATATAGCGTGATATTATAGTTTAAAAATAGAAGTAATTAATTTTTTCTTAATTCATGTTAGTATTAACAGAAGAAAATATATAATATATCGGTTTTTATTAATCATTGAAAGCTATGAAAAAATTTTTATAATAATACACCAATATATAATATTGCAGTTTGTATTATATTTATCTCTCTCAGATCCTCTCTATAATATTATACACAATTTGCTTGAATTTTTTTCGCTCTTTTTTTTACCATTGTTGAATCTATAAGAACCACAAGGGCAAACTCCGACGATTACCTGTGCTCTGCGGTCCACAGTTTGAGAAAGGATGATCTTAACAAGCAGCAGTGTCACAGTAGACACAACGTTAAAATTGAAGTTTTTTTTTTTTTTTTTTTCATTTGCTCTTACGCTTCATTCCACTTTCGAAACCTTTACTGAGTTAAAGGAATATTTGAAAAGAAAAATATTTTTAGTGTTTTATTCTACAGATTACTATTTTGCACGGTGAGCGATATACTAACCTGTTATTGTCAACTGTATTGCGGGTAGTGTATCCGTATTATTCCCATCGGAATACACGGAGAAGTAATATCTGATTTCCCATATCTCCAAGTGTCCTCCGTTAACCTTAACGAACTCTATGTCTAACTTTTGACTCTCTACAACCTTGCACGGTGAGCGATATACTAACCTGTCATTGTCAACTGTATTGCGGGTAGTGTATCCATATTATTCCCATCGGAATACACGGAGAAGTAATATCTGATTTCCCATATCTCCAAGTGTCCTCCGTTAACCTTAACGAACTCTAGGTCTAACTTTTGACTCTCTACAACCTTGCACGGTGAGCGATATACTAACCTGTTATTGTCAACTGTATTGCGGGTAGTGTATCCATATTATTCCCATCGGAATACACGGAGAAGTAATATCTGATTTCCCATATCTCCAAGTGTCCTCCGCTAACCTTAACGAACTCTAGGTCTAACTTTTGACTCTCTACAACCTTGCACGGTGAGCGATATACTAACCTGTTATTGTCAACTGTATTGCGGGTAGTGTATCCATATTATTCCCATCGGAATACACGGAGAAGTAATATCTGATTCCCCATATCTCCAAGTGTCCTCCGCTAACCTTAACGAACTCTAGGTCTAACTTTTGACTCTCTACAACCTTGCACGGTGAGCGATATACTAACCTGTTATTGTCAACTGTATTGCGGGTAGTGTATCCATATTATTCCCATCGGAATACATTGAGAAGTAATATCTGATTTCCCATATTTACAAGTGTCCTCCGCTAACCTTAACGAACTCTAGGTCTAACTTTTGACTCTCTACAACCTTGCACCGTGAGCGATATACTAACCTGTTATTGTCAACTGTATTGCGGGTAGTGTATCCATATTATTCCCATCGGAATACACGGAGAAGTAATATCTGATTTCCCATATCTCCAAGTGTCCTCCGCTAACCTTAACGAACACTATGGCTAACTTTTGACTCTCTACAACCTTGCACAGTGAGCGATATACTAACCTGTTATTGTCAACAGTATTGCGGGTAGCGTATCCGTATTATTCCTTTCGGAATACACGGAGAACTAATATCTGATTTCCCATATCTCCAAGTGTCCTCCGTTAACCTTAACGAACACTATGGCTAACTTTTGACTCTCTACAACCTGGCCTAAATCAGGGGTGCCCACAAAGGGGGGCTATGACGCAAACTGCGTCATTGAAATATTTGGGGGGGGTTAAAAATCTATATAAATATGTTAGAGGGGGTGTGAAAATTAGTCGGAAAGATTTTTTTTCATGGAAGAACATCTATGGATAGACAATTCGGGGAGGTGCGTCATGGATATAAGGGGGGTGGGCACCACTGCCTAAATTGATGATAATCCAACAGGTACTTAGTTCTTGAGACTTTCTTGTCTCCCGGACGGAGACACAAACATAAAGAGTAAATATATAAATGAGCTCTGGTAAATCAAAATCATTGAAAAAAATGGGATAGTGCAGGCATTCAGCTTCTTTGACGCAGGCATTCTTCAGTTGATGGTCTGTCGCTGCAGGAAACTTGTCAATAGATAGTGTAATGTTTCGAGATATTGTAGTCTATTTTGTACTTCTCTTTCTCATGCCATCTTGCTTTGGTATTACAGTAGAGCGTCGATTATCCGAAGTAATTGGGGGGCATGGGTGTTCGGAAAACTGGTTTGTTCGGATAATCGAACTGTACTGTACTGGACTGGACTGTACTTCTACAGCCAGTGCCAAACCGACAGAAGTGTGCTGATTGTTGAAACACAGCGACTGGCGGCTTGGCCGGTCAGCAGCGCCTTATGAAGGCCCCATTAGAAGCAATGTTCGCCAGCGGTGGCTCAGTGCGGGGACTACTGTGGGAAACTTGGTTTAGGAGTGAGGGGGATGATGGACGGTAGGGTGGGAGAGTAACAGGTGCGAGCGAGTACACAGTTCGGTTAAGCGGTCGTTCGGTTGACCGACGTTCGGATAATCGACGCTCTACTGTATTTTCTTCATAATAGGATTCCAGAGGACTGCATGCATCGTACCCACCTTTCCCAAGTAAATGACGTGTCTTAGGTGTCTCAACTTTATTATCTGTATTATATTCAAAAACAAGTTCTATGAATGGCCAGAACTTTTCGGATCTGAGCTACTCAGTTCAAAAAATACCCGATTCTGGATATAGTGAGAATTGAGTACTCGGAAACGGAACCGAGAATCGAGTACCCAGCTCCAGAACCGAAAATTGAGTGTCTGACTCCAGAGCTAGAATCAGGTAGTAGAAATCGAGAGCTGGATATCTCGAAACTCCAAAGAAGAATTAGAAATCTGAAAGTGCACCTGTTTAACTGACAGTACTTTATTTTACTAAACTTGACATTGCAAAATAATGCACACAGAGTAAGATCCTGTTCAAAACAATAGTGGGAGCTAGGGTGCGAATTACCGGGGGAATGAGGGGAATATTCCCCCGCAATCACATTTCTTTTTTTCAAAGAAATCAACTGAAGTATCGCACCGGGGATGCTGGCGTTCGCCCCCCCCCCCTTCTACCGGAAGTATGCTTATTTCATTAATTTTTATCATTTCAAAGTATACCATATACCGAACTATACCCGACCCGTGCTAAATGCACATTTTTACAATAGAAATTCACAATCGTCAGTAGGGTGACCAATATTTAGATTCATGTTGAGAAAAGAGTTCTTCGTCGCGTAAAAAATTACACTATTTGTGAAGGGCTATGATTAAATAGCAACTTGCATGATATCCAGTAAATAGAACAAGTGGACTTAATAGAACATAGATAAGTGGACTATTATTGCCTGGACATCACTGTCTTTTACAGTTAACAGAAATAAATTTCTGAAACTGTACTCTCTCGTGGCTATACAATGTGGCGTGCTGTATGTTGACGCACACGCTGGGGGAGCAGACACGTTATAGTGTAGGTGAGTAAGCGCATAATTGAAGATTACTCTAAGCACTTGCTAATACGCCGGTTTCTCCGTATCACTGTCCGTGTCTGTATAAGCACTTCAACTGGAGCGGGGTTTTTAAAGCGGCCATTCATTTTTCCGTCCATTTTATTCATTTCTCATTTTTCGCTGTACAGTTTGCTGTCCACGCCAATAATTCTGTCTGGAGAAACTTCCTAACAGTAACTTAACAGTAAAGTACTTGTAAGCGTTGACTTCCTGAGCTCCGTCACGGAATAGATTTTTGAAAGAAACAAATGTGGAGAGCACAGCATTAGCGGGGAGTAGAAGCGCAAGCTCGAAATTTGAATTAATAATTTTAAAATATTTGGCCCTCCTTGTCAGAAATCAGGACTAGGAACAATCCATTTCTCGTATGATAGGCTAATACGTAATTTTTTTTAAGTAAATCCGGTGTAACTAATAATTTTAGTGGTTTTCATAATACTGAAGTACACTGAGAAAAATCCGTTCTCCGGACAACGCTATGTTGTATAAATATACGGAATCCTCTTGCTTACTACAGAAATCAGTATGGAGCATACGTTATCCATATGCTACATACGCACTGCCCTTAGACATGTCGTTGCAGGATGTCTGACGTCTAACAGTTTTCCGTATGTCACATGCATATACTTATGTTACATTCCTCAGCTATATATTACATACGTCCATTTGTATGTGAGATCCGGACTGCCTATATTATTTCATAGGGAAAATACTTATAGATGGAACACATACGGAAAGTATTATAAAACATGCCTTTTCAGTTGCATGTCTGCTGTACGTTGTCCAAAAACTACAGGAATTACGCATGTAACCTGCCTTTTCAAGTACGCTACCTACAATTTTTTTTCAGTGTAGGTTTTCTTTTCCAAGGCTGTGTGTAATAACGTAAAGTGGAAGATTTCAATACGAGCGGAAAAATTAACATATGCTTGTGATCACGGCTATCACTCAGGCCAATTATTAAGTAAATAAACCTTAGAGAGCTATGGGCACAAGAGTGAGTACAACATTAAAACACGTTCAGAAAAGTTAGGTGTGGTGTGTGCATGTCACACAATATATTCATAGTTATTGTCGGTAAATTTATTGAATTAATAAATCTCTTGTTTTTTTACAGATGTCATAATCATATTTATGTTTGTTTGTGTGAGGGGGTAAGGCATTATTGTCTCATTTTGAATTATTGCACCTTCAGACTCTACATTTTGTTGGTCTAATTTTATCCCCCCTCCAATATAAATTATCTAATTCGCACACTAGTGGGGACTAATCATATGTATTGAACATGATTTTTGGTACCATGGCTGTTGGAGTAAAATGCTCTGCCATAATTTCTGTTAGGAGAAGGATAAGTAATGAGGTCGTCTATGGCATTTATATTTCATCACTTTTCTCCCACCAACTACCATACAGCTTTCTCTTTCTCTTTTCGTCCCAGGTGTTCCCTACTCACAGGATTCCTATCCAATGTACTTCCAGCTCAATGCTTGTGTTAGCCACAAGGAAGTGCTGGGCTGAAGGAACAATAGTTAACGCAACACAAGCAAGCAGGAGATCAGTGTTGAGTTCAGAACTTCTTGTAGAGGCGCGCCAAGAAAATTTAAGAGGTTTGGGTGTTGACAAAGTTCACATTCACGAAAATTAATATTAATAAAATCGTCACTTTTCTGGGAGGGGAAAAATCGCACAAAACCAAAAATTTAAGGGTATCAATTTATGAAGTGTGTGTAATTAAAACCATGTATTCGTTTTTAGATCGTTCTCTCACAAACATTCAACAAATGCTTAATTACACGATTTTCAGTATTAAAATTTCGGATGTTGCAATTTTTAGTTTTGGCTTTAGAATTATTTTTACTAATTGCTTTTATGTAAATTAAGAAAAAAATGTATTTCGTAAGAATCAATCTGACCAAGAAACAAAGAACATACGCTGATCGGGCCCGATAGGTTATTCTCGCTTCACCCAAATAAAACCCGTTCTGTACGGGAGTAGCCTTTCAAGGTTGTAGTTCCATTGGGGTAGGAATGTGTGCAGAGAATGGGTTGTGTGGATATGGAGCCTCCTCCCCAAATTCCTACTTTCTTGCAAATTTAGTGTAATTTTAGAGGTGGTTTTACAATTTTTATTATAAAGTATCCTCATATTGAATTTGGGGCTGCCCAAAAGCATTGGATCTATCCAGAAATAAATTTCTGCGTACGTACTTCCATTAAGGTACTTAAAGACGGCAACTACCTTTGACAAAGTAACGTTTCTTTTGTTGAGTTGGTGTATTTAAACATCTAATCTTTGTTAGTGTCCGTATACAGATTTTTTTTTTTTTCTGTGGGTAAGCTAGTTCCAGAATGAAGATATCCTACATAAGGAAGATTATGTTGGTTCATTTGACAAGAAACAATGAATTTTCTCCCTAGAACTTAGAACATTTGAATAGATTTCAACGTCTTTAGCAGTATCGACTTTCATCACTATATGTACAAACATGTTTTTCTGGAAATTAAAGGGCTTTGAAGAAACCTACGGAGACTTTTCTCTTTCATGAAGGTGCTTGAATTCAACACTGTAGAAGATAGAGCAAGAAGCCAGAACTTATACATAGATCTGAAAATGTTCTGGTATGCTGTTGTAGGATAAAAGACAGATGAATAACGTAAGGTTGAAAATTAAAATTTGATTATCAGTTGATACAGAAAGCCGGATATTAATTATACAGGGTGTTAATGAACTATACCGACAACTGTAAGAGGTGATTCCTCATATCAGAATAAGTCAAAAAGTTCCTATGGATATGTGGGGAAATATGCATAGTTTCAGAGCTAGGGCTGTCCAAAATCGCGAAAAAGCTGCACTTCAAGAGACCCTATTTCGAATTCGAAAAATTGTGGAGTGGTGGCCCTTATCAGTGTAAAGGAGGTAATGCATACACAATCCAAAAATGTATATTTCATTAATGTTCAATGGGTGTGCATAGTATTTCCTGCAGGGTGAAATTTCCAGAATTGCCATCAACCGAATTTTGAGATACGCTCTGACTTTATGATTGGTCCAAAGTAGGAAAACGATAAGCTTTGACAGCAGTGAACGCAATCCATTGGCGCTATGTCCGAAGTGTTAAGGATCGTCAACAGTGAGGTCTCTCGTGCTCGGGAAAAAGCATGCTGCGATGTTTTCTTTCACGCTTATAAGTGAAGACAACGTAAAATATACAGTGACGAAATACATCACATCACACGTTGTTCCGAACACGAAGAACATGGAGCTGCCGGGTAGTGTCTCCACGAGACGATACGATACGAGACTTCAGGCTGTCTCGTCTCGTCTCGTGAAAAGCATGTCTCGTCTCGGAAAGATATGCTCGTCTCGTCTCGAAGGGTTCTGTCTCGTCTCGTATCGTTTTGTCTCGTCTTGTCTCGTAAAATATTGTGGCATGTCATACGAATGAAAGTAAAATGTAGCAGACTTCACCATGTTTATCAAGAGACAACAAAGTTATTACCCAGAACACACAAGACAAGAAATGTCACGGTAGCTAAAAAAAAAAAGTACACCGTGAAGCATTCACCTTTGGTGCGCGTGTGGTAATCGGTTCGATCTCGGTTAGTGCCATGTGAGCTTTGTGGTTAAAAAAAAAACGAGTATGTCTGTTTTCTAGGAGTTGCCTCGTATCGTACCACTTTCTTCATTCTACTAATTTTCCCATCATCATCCATTCAGCGTGAGCCAAATTTGCCTAAACGTCTTAAAAATAAATTCAAAAAAGCTCACAAGGCAAGGACAAATAGTTTACAAGATAATATTTCTCTGCTGTTAATTGTCTGATTCTCCTCGATCCTAACTTCTTTATTTTTTACATTCTGAAACATTGAAATTTATTTCACGAGTTTCAATACACGAATATACAGTAAATTGCTCATAGGTACATCGAAGACGAAGACACTTGATTTCAAATATTCCAGAAAGATATACCTAGGTATATACTTTGATTTCATATATTCCAGCTTTTAGGTTTTGCAGTGTTAACCCAGACCAATCCAAACACTACTTTCCAATTTAGCATGTTTAGATTTGTTGCAATTATTAAAAAAAAAAATAGCTTGGAATAAAATAATTTTATTGAGTAATAAAAGTAAGATCAGTATTAACAGAGGAAAATCGTATTCACGAAGAAATTAAATGTCGACTAAAAGCAGGGAATTCGTGTTACTATTCGGTTAAAATCTTTTGTCGTCGCGAATTCTGTCGAGAAATTTGAAGCTTAAAATGTACAAAATGATAATCATGCCTGTTCTTCTGTATGGTTGCGAAACATGGTCGCTTACTCTGAGGGGAGAACATACACTGCAAGTATTTTGGAACAAGATCCTGAGACAAATATTCGGATCCAAGAGGAACGGGAATAGGGAATGGCGGAAACTTCATAACGAGGAACTACATAATTTATACGGTTTACCCAACATTGTTAAGGTCGTCAAGTCTAGGAGGCTTAGGTGGGCGGATCATGTAGCTAGAATGGAAGAAAGTAGAAACGCTTTCAAAGTCTTGACCGGAAAACCAATCGGAAAACGACCATTAGGAAGACCTAGGCGCAGGTAGGAGGACAATATTAAGATGGATCTTGCAGAGATTGGAATACAAAGTAAAAACTGGATGCAGTTAGCTAAGGATAGAAGTCAGTAGAGAGCTTTTGTGAACGCGGCATTGAACCTCCAGGTTCTATAGGCCATAGAGTTAGTTAGTTTTTTAATAAAAGTAAAATGCCATAGTACTGGAAGCTGAACGACAAATCGGAGGAAAGAATGCTTGGGGGACATTCTACACCCCCATTTTACAAATCTGTCCCCATACCCGCGGAGTCTGTGCCCCTATATGGTGTTCGCCCCGTTTGTGTAACTTACTCATGACGGTACATCCAGATTAGCTAGTGGTGTAAAAAATGATTTTTGGGTGGCCATTTTCGATTAATGATGTCGACTTTTTTTTAAACATTTTCTTTTATTGTCGTGATCTATTCGTGATCGTACAACGTACACATTCATACAAAGCCCAGGGGTCTACGGCGATATACCACCGGTTGAGTCCCGGAAGGGTCATGTGTATGGATTTTAACAGCACTTGTCTTTTCGTATCAGTGTCAGGGAGCGAAATCGTGGGGATAAGAGGATTTCAGTCTGAAAAATTTGGGGAGAATATGGTTTGGTATCCTATTTCTTTTATGTTAATTATGTTCTTCAGTGTTCGAATTTTGCCCGTTCTCATGATATTTTCTGCTTTCAACGGAGTTCCATGAATATTATACCAAATGTTCTTTACACTTATCAAGTTCGTAGGGTTTTATGTGCCTGTAGGAAACCGTTTCTGAAGATAATTCAGGTTCTAATTAATATTATTCAATAGGAAAGGAAAGTATTCCCCTCCTCTCAACATGGAAGGAGAGGGCAATTTCGCACTCTGGTCAGATCCAGCATTTCCGCGGAACAAAACAAATACCCTCTGTAAAACCTCTTCACCTCCAGTGTTATCGTTAGTATTATAAGTCTACTGAATGCAAACAACAATTTGAAGGGTTCGTCGACATATCTAGGCTTTCTTCGTCCTTCGCCCGGCTTCCAAAGGAAGAGCTGAATTTTACAACTGCTGTATATTGTAGACGCCCCTAAGGTAGCGATTGGTAAAATGGTAAAAGTCTGTGTGTATGTTTGTATGTGTGCACGCACGCGAGAGAGAGAGAGAGAGAGAGAGAGAGAGGAGAAAAAAGTTTTAGTTGCAATATGACGTCTTTCAATTGCCGTTTTCGGTGCATTTAGCAAAAAGAATAAAGACCACTGTGAAGAGTGTACCCAGTTTTCAAATTGAATGGATGGTGGTAGTAGTTCGGTTTCTTAAGCTTGTAAAAATCTTCCCTGTCTTTGTTTTGTTTTCATCATTCCAGGTAGAAATGAGAAAAAATAGAGAATTCCTCAGTTTACAGCAAGAGGAATTTGGACAAGACATTAAGGATGATATTTCTGGAAGCTCATGTATCACGATTGTTTCATTCAATAGACAGAGGACACTTTTCTATTAAGGCCTTTCAAAATCTTTTCTCACAAAGGGGATTTTCCTTTTGCAATCCTTATGACCACTGGCAACTTCAATCTTGGCCTTTCCCGCCAGCATTTGCATTTTCGAGACACGAGACGAGACGAGACATTTCACGAGACGTCTCGTCTCGTCTTGTGTTGGCGAGACGAGAAGAGACATGAGAAATGTCTCGTCTCGTGGCAACACTGCTGCCGGGTTTTAACAATTCCGACTTCCTTAAAAGAACTTCGGGGTTCCCTATAACCTAGCAAGTAATCTTTATTTTCCTTTAAGGAGTGCCTCGCACACATCTTGCGCAGGTTTGAAACACACATTTTTCAATCGAGTAGGTATGACTTCAATTGTCATGTTCTAAATTGCACTCTCTATGTTGCGTTGTTTTTGAATTACAGTCCTCTGAAGTTCATTTCCCCACGCTTCCGGCACCTTACATCGCCGAAACTATCCGTCACTGACCAAAGTTCCACAGGACTTTTTTGCTGTTTTCGGTGTCAGGCATCAGCTCCCGAAGTTTGTTCAAATAGTTTCTTATCACCCTGTATATATATATATATATATATATATATATATATATATATATATATATATATATATGTGGGGGGGTGCGTGTGTGTGTGTGCAAAGTGCAGAGAACATACATCGAGTTCCTAGAGTATAAATATCCCATTCTATTATTTAAAATTTCAATTTATTAAATGTCATGAATATTTTCCGATTCATAAAAACATACTCCACTTATTTCTGCATCGTTGTTTAGCCGTTAAATTTATTGGTAATAAATATTATCTTAAAAAGTTTCAAGAAGTGAAAATCTAACGATTCTTCATTTCAAGAATGTTTCAAAAACTTCAATGCGTTCTTCCCTCAGAATCCACCTTTGATCTTAAAATATTACATTTCGTCAGTTTAATACGCATAAGACGGTTTTCTCATAGCTTTACTACTTTTATAGATTTACATACTGCAACATTTATAAATAAGTAAATATAATATAAAGTGCCTACTGTAAATTTTTGACTACCCAAAATTCGAGTTTAAGTAACTCATGAAAACAAATACTGACCATTTTCTGGAAATAAACATTTATTTATTCATATATTAATTCAGAAGAGAAAGTGAAATATAACTAATAAGGAAGCTATTTTGTTTAGTTGTTCTTCCATTAAAATAATAAAAGAAACATAAAAAGCTGCACTATTAGCGCTGCGTTCTAAAAGCAACAAGTAATTTAATTTTAATTTACAAAATAAGAAACACATTTCTTACATATATGTATCGAATCGTCATTATCTCTAATACATTTTTATACATAATAATGGTAGTTTTACATTACAAATTTCTGCTCTAAGATGTTGATTATACAAAATTCCAATATTGAAATTATGATTTACGAGTGTTAAACACAATAAAAACATTTTTTTCTTATTTTCTGTTACAAAAATAATCTTCATAAGGAACTTTTGTGTAGTTATTTCATTACATAGGCAGGTCTACATGTGAAGAAATAGTGGAATCTTCTGTTTCAGAAATTGATAAATTCACAAAGGTTTCTTTTCAATTTCCTGTTGCATTTTAAATATTGGAATGGGATATTTGTTCTCTACGAACTCGATGTATGTTTCCTGTACTTTACACACACACACACACACACACACACACACACACACACACACACACATAGAGAGAGAGAGAAAGAGAGAGAGAGAAAACACTGTATATTTTTACTTTCTAACTTGAAATAGAAAATTTTCTGGTTTCCGAAAGCTAATTGGAAAATGATAATTTGTTGCTGTTTAACTTTCCTCTATAGAGTTGAATTTTATAGCTGAATGTGCAGTTAAATATAGTGGAAAATTTTCCACCAAACATCACTATACATAATATCCAAAATTCTCCGGATTATGAAAATTCCTTTCACTTGTTTCTACAGAGCAATAAAACTTTCCGGTTCACAAAAAGTTGATTTACTTTTTGCTTCAAAATGATGAAAATTTTCCGACTAATAAAGAGTTCTTCAATTTTTCCATACAAGACAGAAAATATTTCGATGTATGAAAAATTGTTTCACTTGTTCCTACATAGTACTGAAAATTGTATGAGCCATGAAAATTTTCAGACTCTTTAAATGATCTTTCACTTTTTAACATTTCTATACATTAATTCAATCAATTTTATGAATACTGAGGAATTGTTACTTGATCACTGATATTTGTTAAGAACGGAAAATTTTCCAGAAAAATATAGAAGAAAATGTTCCACCTCACATTTCGGCTAAACAACGATGTAGGAAAAGTGGAGTATGTTTTTATAAATCGGAAAATTTTCTGTTTGAAAATTTTCTGGAAAATTTTCATCACTTGAGACATCATGATGAGCAATGAATGAAAGGTTGGAATAAAGAAAGTGGAAGGAAAAGGAAAAACCCGAGGAAACCCACGTACACGATGTTTGTCCACCACAAAGCTTACTTGCCGCGAGCTGGAATCGAATCAAGGACTCCATACACCAGAGGTAAACGCTCTACCACTGATCCACCGCGACTCCTTCTAAATGGAAGAAAAAGGACAATCTCTAAATTATTAAAATTTTCCACTATAATATCAAGATCTCAGAAAATGCTTAATTCAAGTCGGAAGTTCCTAATTCCTTATATAAACTCCTAACTTCCTTATATTCCTTATTTCAACGGCAACGTGTATTTCAACATATTTAAAGATTTCGCTGCTGAAAGAGAAACAGGGGCAATCTGATGTGAAAGAATGAAAGTGACTCACAATGTACATTCGTGAAGTGCCCCCTCGGGATTCGTATAAAATTGATTCAAATGCAAAGTTCTCCGCGGCCCAATGTGCATTGTAATAATTTTAGCGGCCAATACTGTTAATTTGCATATTTATGGGCCTTCATTTATCTGGAATTCAATCTACACTACTATAACACTCGGACACAAAAATTCTTTTAGTTTCTTTAGATGTAACTGGACATGAATGTGAGCATACGCGAAACAAGCTGGATTAAGTACTGCTTGCCTGACACATGTTACCCACCCCGGCCACCATATTGGATCCGCCATATTGGATTACACTTTCGATTTTTAAATGAGAATAGGTGCAAGTGATACATCAAATTCATGTACAATTCTCTCGGAAATTTACTGGTGTAGTGAGTTTTACCGTACTTTGTACCATTTGCAAGGTATTGCATATTAAATGTCCGGAACTTCACTAATATTGAATCAATTAGAAAATTGTGCAGGACCCCGTGTGTATATGTAATCTCTTACGTGATTTATCGTTGACGAAATATGCTCTGAACGCACGTACATACAGACACACAGACGTCAATACGGAAATGGTAGGTCTTCACCCAAATTTGGTCGTATCTGGATTTAGATTAAAATTTTTGACCGTAATACAATACTTCTTTGTTATAGTATAACATGGAAGTAATAACAATCACAGAAATGTAAAAAGATTGTGACACCAATGTTGTAAAGAGTTTGTTTATACCTACAGTATTTTTCCACTTAGAAATTGTTTTCATTTTTCAACATGAAAAACGTAAGCATAACTGATATTACTCTACAATGTCTATTCACGAAGTGCCTGAAGGGGTTTAACATGCAATATCTTCCAATCGGTACAAGCTACAGTAAAATTCACTACAGTGAATTTCCGAGAAAATTGTACATGGATTTGATATATCACCTTCACCTATTCCCATTTGAAAAATCGAAAGTTGAATCCAGTATGGCGTATCCAAGATGGTGGCCGGGCTGGGTAACATGTGTCAGAGAAGGAGTACTTGATCCAATTTGTTTCGCATATGCCCACATTCATGACCAGTTACATTAAAAAAAAAAAAAAAAAAAACTGAAAGCAATTTTGTGCCCGAGCGTTATAGTAGTGAGTGATTAAATTCCGGGTATATGGAGGCCCATAAATATGCAAATTACCCGTATGGGCCGCTAAAATTAGTACAAAGTATATTGTGTCGCGGAGAACGTTTGCATTTGAATCAATTTTACACAAATCCAAAGGGGACACTTCGTGATTGCATCTTGTCAGTCGTAGACGTCCAGCTCATACCAATATATCTGAATTGGACAGACAGAAAATTCCTTTTTTTTCGATTGCAATGATTATTTCAAAAAGAATTTTTTTTAAAAAAAAATGCGTATGCTAAGAGAAATAAAAGAAATTACAACAGAACACCACATCAATTCCTGAAGTTAGGAAGATGAAACTCGGCATATATGCTCCTCATTAAAAAGTAAGTGCAGACATACCACAACGTTTTCCAAAATTCCGGTTGAAAGTAGGGGAGGAGAAATCTTAATATATTCGCTACATTGAACCTAACTTTGGCTTTTATTTGTGATTGCATAATGGAAAATGGCTTAACCGATTGGAAGGAATTTCGAGGCATAGTACCTACCTAAATCTGAGTATCTATCATGCCATTGACTGTAATTTTTTTTTTTTTTTTTTGTATGTACAAACTTTGCTTTTAACAGATTAAATCTGATTTAAAGAACTCGCTTAGCAAAACAATACGTTTATTGTTAAAAAATATTACGTGTAACAGTTTCGCTAACTATTCACTTTGACTTCATCAGACACTATGAATACACAGGTAGTGACAGATTCATTATGAGACAGCGAAAAATTTCCTGATTCCTGATAAAAATAAATATATCTCTAAATGTGTATTTATAGTGTCTGATGAAGCCTAACTAGATAGTTGGCGAAATTGTTACACGTTAATATTTCTTACAATAAAAGATTGGCTGTAGTAGCATATGGTAGCTAATCAGGAATCAGGGAATTTTTTCGTTGTCTGTTATATTGACTCTGTCACTACCTATGTATTCATAATATCTGATGAAGCCAAAGTGGATAATCGGCGAAATTGTTACACGTTAATATTTCTTGCAATAAAAGATTGGCTGTAGAAGCATATGGTAGCCAATCAGGAATTAGGAAATTTTTTCCTTGTCTGTTATATTGAATAATGTCTTAATAGTGTTTGATGAAGCCAATGTGGATAGTTGTTACACGTTAATATTTCTTACAATAAAAGATTGGCTAGCAGCATATGGTAGCCAATCATTAATCAGGGAATTTTTTTGCTGTCTCTCGTATTGACTCTGTCACTACCTGTGTATTCATAGTATCTGATGAAGTCAAAGTAGATAGTTCGCGAAACTGTTAGACGTTAATATCTTTTTAACAATAAACGTATTGTTTTACTCAGCGAGTTGTTTAAATCAGATCATGTCATTAAGACTAAAGGACGTATACAAAGGACGATAGGAGAGCTCAAAAATTTGTGCTAATACGGGTATACTGTATTATGAGTTTTTTTTATAACTACACTTTCATTGGAATACGGATGGGGAAAGGGGTACCTATGGGGAAAACGATTCAAAGATTTTCATTAACTCTGTTCTCCCCATGGGAAGTACTGGCATTTCAGTTAATAATAATAATAATAATAATAATAATAATAATAATAATAATAATAATAATAATAATAATAATAATAATAATAATAATAATAATAATAACTTTTGTCACTTATATACACACACGCGTAGTTATATTTATTATTTTTAATGAAGTTCAAATCTTGAAGAATAACAGGAAGTATAAACATGTGACATCTGTGAAGTTGAGTAAAGCGAATGGTTATCACAAGTAGTGTCTCATTTATATTTCACAGTTTATTTCTGTCAATAGTTTGCGGCTCTATGTTATTAACTACGGTTCTATGATATATATATATATATATATATATATATATATATATATATATATATATATATATATATATATATATATTCCAAGTTTCATTAGAATACGACCAGAATGTATGAAAATGAAAAAAGTAAAAATTGAAACATTTTGTGAGATTTAACAGGGTGGGCGGAGACTAACTTCCATTTGAAAATTGTTTATAACTTTTCTAATTCTTAACTAATTTTAATTGAACAAAAACATCATTATTTATCCACCATTTTCATTTACGTTTGGGGATGTTTGCGACAGAGTTCTGCAGGTACTCGAAGAATACGTTTGCAAAAGCTTGGTGAATTCACTCCTCCGACTCATCAAGAGATTTTGGTTATCTGCGGTAAACTTTTTCTTTCGCCGATCACAGACGAAGAAGGTACAGGATGTTAGGTCAAAACTTCTTGCTGAAAACTGCGTATTGAACCACGCACCGACATAAATGAGGCGGATTCAATCTTGCGTAAAGATTAGGTCATTTTAATTGTCTCACGTTGATACAGTACCATGAGTATAATATTCAAGCATAGCAACCTACCGTTCTGCGTCCATTCTGTCCCGAATGACGTTTGTACCCACAACTTTTGTGGATACCATGCCTCACCACACACTGACCTTTGAGGGATGTTGGCTTTATTCCACAACCACCCTCGGATCCTCTCCCGCCTAACAATTGTGCAGGTTAACCAATACCCATGTAAGATATGCCATCATCTGAATACATGATATTACCCAAAAAGATCGGACCAGATTTTATACCAAGCAAATATCGTCTTCTCATACTCCAACTGATTATCACAGTCTTCCAGCGATAATTCCTTGCAGTAATATTGTAAGGATCCCCGAATCACAACAAAAGCACATGTATGACGACACGTGCCATTATTTACAAGTAGCAGACGATATACAAAGACCCGAAGGAAACCGAAAGAAGACGGACCACATGAAAGGATCCGAAGGAGGACGAGCCACACGAGGAGGACACATAAAAGAGGGACCACCGATGGACCTGGCATCAGTCGACCAACTGATCGCAACCTATCCTAAACCCTGGAGGCTGTTATAAAGCTAAGATTTTATTCTAACTACAACTAGACCCTGGAGGCTGCTATGAAATGTAAGGGCTTCACCTTAAACAGTACTGTACCTCGTGAAGGCTACTATGAGCTGAGGTTTCCTAGAACCGAATCCTTGAGAACTCTGGAGGCTGCACAGAGAAACATTAGTTCTCCAGACAGCGGTATATTGTACAAATATACGGTATCCTCTTGCTTACTATAGAAATCAGTACGGAGCATACGTTATCCGTATGCTACATAGGCACTACCCTTAAATGTTACATCATGCCGTTGCAGGATGTATAACATCTAACAACTTTCCGTATATCACACGCGTTTACTTATGTTACCTTCATCGGCTATATGTTATATACGTCCATTTGTATGTGAGATCCTGACCGCCTACATTGTCTCATACGGAAAGTGCGTATAGACGGAACACTTATACAGCAGGTATTATAAAACATGCGTTTTCAGTTATATGTCTGCTATACCTTAAGTCCAAAAACTACAGGAATTACGCATGTAACCTATCTTTTTAAGTACGCCACCTACAATTTTTTTTCTCAGTATGGTATGAAGCTAAGGTGTTACCCGTACAGAACATTATAACCTACAAACCTTGGTCATTATAGAGAAACTTTGTTATTAGTACTTTTGTACACACAAAAGAATTAATTTTATAATAAAATTGGTGAAGGGATATATCTCGATCCATCATTGACTCTACCCGTAAATATTACAATATGGTTTCAACTTGTGAAAATTCAGTTCTTCCCCATTCCTGTCTTTGAATTTTTCAAGGACTTTGAGTGGACATTTCTCGAACCATTTGCACATTTTCCTTCGTCCTGGGTGTTAAGAGGCGACCGTGTCTCCTAAAATCTGCTACAGATCTTTTATCCATTAGCTTTAAAAGGCAATTCCTTACGGCCTTTGCATCTACCGAAGCACGGGGTGTTTTCACACTTCGCTACTATCTGTGCACTTGTAACACGGACCTACCGTATTCGCACCGGAATGTTAACTGAGCCTGCTCACGCAGGGTTAGACGTTGGGCTGAAGAAATGTTCTGCAACTAATACCTGTAATGACACAAATGAGATATCATGTAATAAATTTTATCATTGTAAGATATAAAATGCTTTTTGTTTCATGAAAATTCGCTAAGTATTAAAAAGTTTATAAACAATTTTCAATAGGGAGTTAACCCCGATGAGGGTTGAGAAGTAAGTCAATGCAACTCAGTAATATTTAGACAATCAAAGGATGTATTAAAAATGTGTTATAACAACTGAAATTGTATCCATAATGTAGGGATAGGCATGAGTGAGTTCGAGGAGTTTTACTTGAAACTCTACTAGACTCCAAGTAGACATCTCTGAGCTCGACTCGAGAAATTTTTTCCAACTCGACTCGAAATTTGACTCGAATTTGGGTTGAGTTTCGAGTCGAGTCGAGCTAAATCGGGCTAAATCCTATGTGTAGTTTCACGCACTCTCTTCAAATATACATACAAGACAATATAGTTATTATAAATGACACTACTACTACTACAATAACTTATTATTATTATTATTATTATTATTATTATTATTATTATTATTATTATTATAACACCGCGTATAAACATGAAAGATAGGCAGTTTGTATCTGAATACTTAAAACTAGTTGTCTGCCAACCTCGATTGTCGTGAAGTCTAGAAGGCAAGGATATAATTTACAAAATTCTAAATTTGAGTTCCGGAGCAAGTATTCGGACTCGAGCCAAAATTGTCAAAAGTTATAGGGCGCCGGCCAAGCATATTCAAAACTGCGCGGTCCGGGTTTAGGGTTTTCAACGGCTCGAGCGGCTCGGCTCACAGCTCATTCACTATCGAGCTGAGCCGAGAAGTAAGCCAAGCCAACAGCTTACCCAACTTAGTCGGCTCGAGCCCTCGGCTTAGTTAAGCCGAATCGAGCCGATGGCTCATCCCAACTAAGCTGGCTCGAGCCGAACTAAACCGAGCCATTATCTCAGTTGAACCGAGCCGATGGACTCGTTTCAACCGAGCCATTCGCTCAATTGAACCGAGTTGGTTATTCATCCGAACCGGGTCGTCTTGAGCCATCAGCTTGTAATGGACCCGTCTGGTCTCCATTACAGTAAAAGATTATTTTTCTTTGTATGCGCCCTTATTGTTTACCTTTACCATTTGCAAGGGCATATTAGTTATTGTTAATATTGCATTCATGCCATTATTTCTGTTATTTTGTTATATAAGTTCATGTTGGGTTATATTTAATCTGCGCCACCGGTGTATTGGCATTAATGGCCGAGAAATTATAACCAGTTATCTTCTTTTTCCTCTGTTAAATTGATATTTTCTGCTATGTATTATTAGTGATTGAAATAGAAATAACCGTGTATATATAATAATGTCGTTCAGAAGGAAAGACCACATAAATATGCTGTACTAGATCTAACAGTCTGGAATACATGAGGATTCCGTAAGTGGATTATCTTCTCTCTCCTGGTTATAAATAACGTCTTTCGCATCAGGAAGAATAAGGTATATGTATTGCTAAATTCATCACAAAGTTGACAACAGATGCCTATTCACATTCATACTTGTTTAATCGGTTATTATATGTGTATGTTTTAGCCATCTCAAATGATTCGTTTGCTTCCTGTAATTAAGTGATCATCCTTCTGCTGTTAGTATAAATATAATATAAATGTTTATTGATATATACAGTATGTATGATGAAAATGCGACAATTTGAAGAATTAATTGATGATGTACAATGAATAAATATTAATTAGGTGCATTGGGATGAGTCAGATCTAGAACAGGAATGCTATTAAGTAACCTAGATGTTAATGGGGATAACTTTGGAAATATATGAATATTTACATATAATTGTATTGGCATAACTATACCGAGGTGATGAGAGGACAACTGTTTGTGTACTATATACATTAATGATAATAAAAGCAGGTCAATATTCTATACTTGTATTCGATTTCCATTGTCATCTTATGGAATGCATTGCGTATTTATTCCTGATGTGCTAAGGTCCTGTTTCCTTCCTTGTTAGCCTGTCCTACGTTGGCAACGAATCAGCTCTTGTAAGTCCGATGCTCTAATGTTAACCGAGCGGTATTTCTAGATGATCTTATGATAAGCAACACATATTGTGGGATTGCCTGCGCCGTACCAGCGGCGGAAGAAAGGGCACTACAAGCTCAATTGAGCCGAGTCGATGGCTAAACCCAACCGAGCCGGATCGAGCCGAGCAGGTTGACATCATTATTCGGGATAGGTTTCTGTTTGAGCTAAAAAAAAAAAAAAAAAAAATTGATTGTGCAGGTCTCAGCCTTGATTATAAGGACTACAGTATATACTTATATTGGTGCTCATGACATTTGAGGCTGTCTCGTTATCAAGACGAGACGAAATGCGAGCGATGTCTCCTCTCGTGAGCGACGCTAAAAGTATACCATATTACTGCTTACACGTCTCATGGCTTTAGCTTTCCAGTCAAATCAGGCCATGATTTAGAAACGAGTTAAAACGAGTTGAACGAGCTAGCCATTTATGAAACTTGACTCGACTCGACTCTAAAGTCGATCTCAGAAACAGCGACTCGGCTCGGAACTCAACTCGAGAAAATTGCCTTTGACTCGTCTCGTGCCCATCCCTACCACATTGGATATTTTGTTGGTAGGAATAATGAAAAAAAGCCCAAGCAAACGTGTGGCATAGACATGTATTAATTCATATGTTACAAAAACTCGTCTCGTTATGATGAACCCTCAAAATAATATCACTGTCCACAATATATGCATTAACACTGTCATCGATGTGAAAGACACCGAATACTATAAATAAAACAGAACCATCCTCTCCGGCATGCCTGAAGTGGATGATCTGTTAGCGCACAGCATTTTCAATGTCCAGGCAGGTCGCATATCATCTACCACGCAGTGGTTTCTTCACCTAGAGAATGAGGTCAAAATCACATAGTGAAAAATCCGGTGAATACGCTGGGTGATCGAACTCTTCCCATCCCATCGCCACAGTAGGTTCCATACACAAACTGGTTTAAGTGGCTTTGAATTATCGTGCAGCAGTATGATTTAATTTTGCAATAGATCTGGACGCTTCTTCCTAACATAATGACATAGACATCGCTGCAAGGAATCTTTGTAGTAAGCTTACGTAACTGTAATACCATGAGGAACAAAGTGACAAACGAGTACTACCCTTGTCTCATGTACCGCACTCACCATCAATCGTGTGGCGTTCTATTCTGCAACTCAAAGCGAAAATATTATATAATGGTATACCTTCCGGGATTTTCTTCAAACGCTACAGGGAATCAAATATTTCATTATGTGGCAACGTCGTAGATTAACTTGGAACGTTAGCAATGCTCTACGAACTCACCAAGCTATTACATCAACTGTTATGTCAATAAGTGGTGTTAGTGCCAACGCCTATCGACTTTAACTCTCATCTGGAAAGAATCGATGTAACAGTTTGATGGATTGGTAGATCTACTCTATGGTTTACTTTATCTAATATTGTTGCTATCTGCATCTCCAGACCAGGACCCAAAAGGTATATACTGTATATACGCGCGCGCGTATGTGTGTGTGTCTGTGTACTAACTTTGCCATCCTGTAGAGTGTGTAAGGTGGTGATTGGTTTTCAGCACGTTCATTGGTTTTCTATTATGTCCTAAATTTTGTAATACCGTCAAGAAACGGAGATTTGAAAGTATGCAGTCTTGGAAGTGAACTTTGATTCTTATGACAAAAACAGAATAACTAAATTTTAAAAAACATAATGCTCATATCCAAACTGATGTTGCAAAACTCTGACCCAGTTCATTTTCCCATTCTCTGTTAAGTTCTAAACTTTACACTGTTTCTCATTTTTCATTTTCAATGAAAAATATATGGGTTTAGCCAATAGATTTTCTAGTCTAATGCTATGAAATAACTGCGTATGTCACTTATGAACTCTATACCAAAGCATGGAACAACCACGAAAATGTAAAAAAACAGAAAAAGTACTACTGAGTCTCATGTTTTTCTTATTGTCCGAAAAATTAGCTGGAATCTTGCACCTCGAAAGCTAATTAAGGCACTTGATTTCAATATAATATTAAAGTGCATAAGGCATCTTCGGCATCAACTCTATTGCTAGTGCCAGGAAGCGGAGTGTCTCCGTGGTAGAGCTTGACCACTAGTGCGTCGGGTCTCTGGTTCGATCCCAGCTCGTGTTAAGTGGACAGTATGGGGGACAAACACCGTGTACGTGGGTTTTCTCGTTTTTTTAGGTTTCCTCTCACTTTATTCATTCTACCATTAGATTCATTTCTTATTACTACCGTCTCCTTTCACTTAACCGCCATAACTGTGTGACGTAAAACTGAAAGATTACATTTTCTGTTGCCAGTGACCAGAAATTTGGTGTATGCTACGTATTGGATAGGATTTACTTCTCGGATGTAAGAGGTACCTAAAGGAAAATGTTGAGTTTTCAAGCGAGTATTTATAACTGAACTGTAATGATATACATGAAGAGAAAACTGTTTTAACATAGAGGAAACAATTATGTACTGTTTCTTGTTGCAAAAATAGCTTAGTTTGTTAAGAAATTATAAATATAAATACATCGCATTTTGCGTTCAAGTTTGTTTTTTTTTCGTCGCATTTTACGAATTTGTAGGAAACTGTGATATAATACAGCTTTGAAAATGAAATGAAATGAAATATTTTAGTATAACCTCCCTCGATTATACTCTTTAGGCTAAGAGGGACGATAATTAAGGTAAATGAATGGAGATGAAACAAATTGGTGGAATGAGAAAGTGGGAGTATCCTGAGGAAACTCACGGGCATGATGTTGTCCACCACAAGCTTGCTTGGCCGAGGATCGAACCAAAGACCCCACACCAGAGGTAAGCGCTCTACCACCGAACTACCGTTTCCGCCCCACTATAGAGCTTTAAAAAAAAACTGATATATCTTCGGAGTGAAGTCTCAAAGTTCAGCATTAGGTAGAAAATTACGTTTTTACTAGTTTATACAATTATGCACCAAGGCTAAGGAAGATGATAATGATGAATTCCCTGATAATCACAGAATAACGAAAGTAAGAGGAAACCCCGATAAAAGCCATATATACTGTGTTTGTCTACAACAAAACTCACTTTGAGGCACTGAGAAAAATCTGTAATCCGGACAGCAGTATATTGTATAAATATATGGAATCCTTATGTTTACTACAGAAATTAGTACGTTATCCATATGCTACATACGCACTGCCCTTCTTCCTGCTTAGATGTCACATCAAGCCGTTGCAGGATGTCTGACATCTAACAATCTTCTGTATATTACACACGTATGTGTATGTTGTATACGTCAGTTATATGTTACATACGTCCATCTGTATGTGAGATACTGACCGCCTATATACAGTTCTTTCGTTCTTCTGTAAATTACGTTTATTCGGAACACTTATGCAGAAAGTACTTATAAAATATACTTTTTCAGTTATACGTTTGCTGTATGTTAATTCTAAAAACTACAGGATTTACACATGCAAACTACTTTTTTACGCACGCCACATACCTTTTTTTCTCAGTGCGGTACATAGATCGAATCACGGACCCCACACGCCAGAGGTGAGCGCTTTACCATTGAAAACATTTGTCGATATTTAAATATGGTGCTTATAACTTTTATATTTTTAGGGTAATATTGATTAAAATAAAATGTTGAGAACATAATTTTGACACTAATTTTCTTCATACTAAAATATTTAAATATATAAAGATTATGGAGATATTTTTGCCAAATTTTAATTACAGCCCTAGTAGCAGAGACAACTTACAAATCGCTTGCTGTAAGCTTGCATTGGAAGTCAGCAAGCTTGCATCCAGCTTGCTTTGAAAGCGTGCAAGCGTGCCGCAAGCTGGATTCCAGTAACGAAGTTACAAGGGGGCAACCTTGCATTCAAGCTTGACGCAAGTATTTTACGCTGGCGACAAGTCAATAGCCAATGAACGGCCAGTGATACTATGACGGTCTGCGAAGAATCTAAAGTACTGCAACAAAATGTAAATTGTATGAAAGCACGCGTTGAAAGTGCAAGAGTAGAAAACAAAAAGCCAAGCACGTGCCAACTAGCTGAAAGCTTTCTTGCTACTTCGGAGTATTTTTGGTTTATTTATTTATTTGCATATTTATTTTCACTTTCTTTCTTCTAGGTGAAGCCAGTGGCGGATCTAGAAGGTAAAAGCTGGGGGGGAGGGGCAGGCAGAACCCAGACTATGATAGGTATATCATGAGTTTACTATAAACTTTCAAAAATATATAAATAATAGCTTAAATTATTTTTACCACTCAAAAACTGCGGAGAACGGCCGAACCGAACGGCCCCAGGCTAGGTCCGCCACTGGGTGGAGTTAAGTTTACTGTTAAAATAATTTTGGAGAGTAGCATGTCTTTAGCCACATAAAATGGCTAAAATTATACTATGTACCAGTTTCGTGGCTTAAACCCGTTCTCCCATTGAACAACATACAGTATTATTAAAAGACAAAAAAAATTCTCCACATTAACTTACGTATAAAAACACCTGAAATTATTTCAACTTAAAAGCTTGAATCCTTGACCAACTTCTACGTTCGCATCAGCTATATCTACACATGATTATTATTATTATTATTATTATTATTATTATTATTATTATTATTATTATTATTATTATTATTATTATTATTATTATTATTATTATTATTTAATCTCTAAAATGGTAACAAACGAATTCTTTAATATATCCTAATAGGCTAATTATAGTAGATGAAGTTATATTAGCGTTTCAATCAAGTGCTTCATCAAGTCTACGGTTGCCAGATTTAGTAAGCGCAAACCCGGGACACCCCAATCTCAGGTTATATGTAAGATCACGGTTCCTACTCATTTGGGCAGAATCAATTAATTATAGTAGAGTTACAAACTAAACAAGTTTTCCTTATCTGCATTAAAACTTTGAAAAGAGTAATAGGACAACATACAGGTTGTCAATGAGTCAAATTTTAGCTCAGTTACAAGGAATTGCCACAGTCACATTGTTTCCAGGAGGCTGCAGAAAATTGATATATTTTTGCCTTAAATAATGCCACCCGTAGATCTTTAGTTTCAAAGAGAAAGGTTGGGTTTGTTTATGCTCAGACTATACCTGTCTTTTCTAAGTTCTGCTCACAATTTTCCCCATTTTATATACAGTCAACGCAAATGAAGCCCCAGAAAGGATGTATAAAGAATGTTAAAATGTAACATAAGAAGAGCTCTCTGACATCCCTTATTCCGAATTTCGATTTCTTTTCTTTCGTTCTTCCTTTTTTTTTTTTTTTTTTTTTTTTTTTTTTTGTCTAACAGGCTCTAAATATTGCGCCAATTACGACACATACTCCCATTTATGGTTGAAGAGATACTTTTTTTTTTTAGTTTGTTGCGTCATCATTTGAGTCAGAAACACTACCTTCCGTTTTTAGGTGAGAAACGCTAGTTCTTGCAGGTTGATTTGTTTTTTCAATCTGAAAAACGAAAACCGGGACGACAAAACAGGCGTTTTGAAAGCCTTTTTCGGGACAGTTATTTGTTTTCACTGAAAACCGGATTTGTCCCGGAAAACCCTAATATTCAAGTCTATGTAACACGTTATTTTCTTTGCCTGTGATTTAGAATGCATTTAATACATATGTGTATTCAATACATAACATTTGACTTCTTTGTAACTACCATTGTTAAGGCGGCAGACTACTAAATATTTTTGAAAAACTAATAATTTTTCTTTTGCCCATTTTTCGTAAGTGGAAAGAGGTAATAAAATGTAACTTACTACAATAATAGATAATGTTATTCTACACCCGAAAATACGAATCGGAAGAATTTTCAGTGTTGCCATCCATAGAAATTACAGTGTGACCAGAATATGAATTACTCAAAAATCTAGGTAAAGGCAGCGACTAGAAAAATGAACTCAACGGTAATTGATGACTTATCATGCTGTCTACCTTTCTTGTTTACTACTTTTTAAATAACATTTCTATTTATTTTATAAAACTTACATAAATTATTACAAAATAAATAAGTTATTATAAAATAAGTAGAAACATTTTTTTAAAAAGTAGTAAACAAGAAAGGTAGACAGCATGATAAGTCATCAATTACCGTTGAGTTCATTTTTCTAGTCGCTGCCTTTACCTAGATTTTTGAGTAATTCAAATTCTGGTCACACTGTAATTTCTATGGATGGCAACACTGAAAATTCTTCCGATTCGAATTTTCGGATGTAGAATAACATTGTCTATTATTGTAATAAAATACCTTTTATTACCTCTTTCCACTTACGAAAAACGGGCAAAAGAAAAATTATTAGTTTTTCAAAAATATTTAGTAGTCTGCCCCCTTAAACATTATTTGTTTTTTTCTTTATTATTGATTATTGACCACTATTTCCTTAGCAATACATTTTACAATAAAGTGATTATAATTTATGGTTTGCTCATCAGTAAATATTAATTGCGCGCTTAAACAAACTGAGATTAAACGTCAGGCTTGGATAAATAATAGTTTTTGGCTCTGAACTAGTCACGCAAATGGATCAGATTAGCACAGCATCTGCGAAAATAAGATACGACTGTGACTTAACTTTGAAAAAAGTGTTTAATGATCTAGTTGAGAAATGGACTGAAGATTGCCTTTCGTCACAAGAAATGAAGACAAAACTGTTTAACATCTCGTTTCGCCTAAGAAGATTTATGGAAGATATAGTTAAAGAGGAAATTGGCCAGGTCCCGGAAGAAGAAGGTGTTCGTCAGAATATTTCTCCGAATATTACCGATCTTGCCCCAGAGGCTGAGCGTCTGCTCGTGGAGTCTGTGCACACCGGTAACACTTCTGACGGCACCATTGTTTTTGCGTTTACCAAACATTCAATTCGTTTATTTGATATTAACGTAACTTTCTGTAGGGTTGTATGGTTCCCACAGACAATTCAGCTAACATCATTCAATGCACTGCAACAACTCATTGTTAACTACAAAATAGTAATTCGTCACCTGACAGAATTTGCTCAGCTACATCACCGTTATTTCGAGGTTGTAAGACTAAAAGAATGTGCAGCGACACGTAAAAATGTGCCATCTCTAACAAAGGATGCAATTGAGAAACCGACGGAATCACGTGCAAAATGTTCAAAATCAGCCTTGAGTCAAGCTCCGAGATCTTTACAGTCGATCGCCGGACGAGCAGGGAAATCACATCGCTTAACAAGCGTAATTTCAGATATAAACAACACATCCATGTCTGCTCAACCTACGGCTATTTTGAAACCTCAAGACAATCATAAAGCAAGCATAAATCCTATACAAAATGATCCACTCTGTCCACCAAACTTCACGGGCAAAAGCAATGTGTCTCGGAAATCTGAGAGGAAACAAATGAACCACTGTAGTTCAATGCTGGATTTACCTGGAACCTCTTGCGACATAATTGAACAAGAAACACAAAATTCCGGATACCAAAAACATAGCGCTTGGCATGAAAATTACATTCGCTACAGTGTGGACCTATGCGATAAGACACGTTGCACATACGAATTCACGACATCTGTGTTGCCTGAGTACAGGTCGTGGGAAAGTCCACAACAAGACTTATGTGGCGAAGATGATAAATCAGCTAATTTCGACAAATACATTCACATGTACCCGACTGAGCACGACTGGATCTTGCAAACAAATGAAGCACTGAAGAGTCAGTTTATTCTGCATAATAATACACCTAAGGATGAAGATTCCTCGTCAAAAGAAAAGGATCCAAACAACGAAACCATACTCATATATTTGGAGAAAAATGATAAACTTTTGCCGCTTACGCCGAAAAGAGGTGATTGGAACAAATTGCTAAGCATTTCTACAGTTATGTATAGTGTACCTTCTTCGCAACCAAGATCAAGCGAAAGTAGCAATGATAACTACTATATAGTAAAGCCAGAAGATAATGTGAGTAGTGAAGTGAAAGGAGTATTAGAACAATATCCAGATCCTCCACCTGCTTCCATCATAAAAAGCCTTTTATCTAGTCTTGTTGACGAGATGTCCTTCGAGGTATCCAAAGATGCAGCTCAACTGCTCCAGAAGTCTTATGACCAACTGAACGAACAAGTACAGGCAACAACTACAAAATTGTATGATCAGCTTTCGTGGTATGACTGGTATCCTACTCTTTTCAATCTTTATCGTGAAAACATTCAAATAGAAAAAGAAAGGCTCCTTCGCTCCATCGATAAGTCATTGATGTCCTGCATAAATGTAATTAAGTCCATGATTCCTGATTTGGATGACATAATGACGTCAAAGAATCAATGCAAAATTGTAAAGCAATGGCATAAACAGCAGACCAAGACTGTAAATGATATACTAAAAGAAATAGGCAAAATGTACAGACCTCCCCGCAAAACCACATTACGTAGAAGAGCCTACAATGGCATGAGGAGGATGCTGCAGTGCGTTGCTTCATTAAGCAACTGCTGTTCAGCGGAACCCTCATTCATTTAACCAGCCTTACAAGCATTTAAAAAAAAAAACAAAAAAAAAAAAACTAAATTCTCTGTTTTGTATATTTTGGTTTCCCGCTGTGTTATGTAAACATTCCTTCACGTATAATCAAGTGTGGTTGATCTCTGTTTCGATAATAATCACTCTTGTTACTGATCTTTAAGAATAAAAGTCATCGTTTGGCGCTCCACTTGACAACACAAGGTTTGACCCAACGGATCCCTTGTGTATGCTATTATTAATGTTTCGTTAGAAATGTTATCCTAATATGCTGACTACGTCGCTGACAATGTAAATACAAATAAATCAAATCAGAAAAGTGAATTCCCCTCAAATATTTCGGCATGTAAATGGATGGTTGTGTCTCCGTTTTGGCTTTGGATGGACCACCATTTTCTCAACAAGGTTGAAAGCACCCAGAGAAGCTGCGAGAAGAGTATGAGTAAAATTATCAAGAGAAGATTTCAATGTTCCGAGTGGTATTCTATGTTCATTCCCCAGCAGCTTCCGCCACTCGACGTTTCGATAAATGCTTAGAAAGAAGACTTCGAAGTTGGACAGCATTAAGAAAACGTGAAGGAACGTATCTTCGATATTCACCCGTAAACAAAAATTAAGATTCTTTGGATACTACTTGAACCTTTACATTTCGGATGTTGTTCGCTCTTATGGAGTAAAAACGCTTCTTCATGGAGTATAAACATGTATGGTCATCTCAATTATTAACAGGATCACACATGTAATTTAACGTACCTAACACGTCAAAAACAATGTTTTAGATGTCCCATTGCAGAACACGGAATTTATATCCAGTCAAAGGATCTTCTGTGTATGGTTTAATGTTTCGCTTTATTCTTTGTGTCTATATATATTATGAACATATTTGTTCAAACTACATAGTAAAATCAGTGCTGGATGAAGATTTAACACATTTCGGCGAGATAATGGATGGCTATTTCTCCGTTTTGGCTTGGAATGTACCACCATTTTCTCATCTCTATTGAAAATATCCCCAAGAAGCTGTGTCAAAGGTATAAGTCAAATTTTCAAGAAAGGCAGCAACTTTTTGAGTGAGTGGTCTTCTTCTCTTCACATCCTAACAGCTTCTGCCACTCAGGGTTTCGACACATATATAGAAAGAATACTTGGTATTTGTCATCATAAGACACATGAAGAAGTGCAAAGTTCCTTAAAAATAAACTTAAAAATAAAACACGTAATTTTTAAAACGTTTTAACTGGATAATTTTATTTCTGGCGAACATAAACTTTAGTAGTAGAAAATAGACTAATTCCTTTGTGTTAAAGATTGTGTTTCAGTGATCGTAGGAATAACCTCGCAGAAACCTCAGTCAGAAAGCAAGTTCAGGGAGATTAAAGTCCTCCGAAAATATTCTTGGTCTTGTTTGGCGTAAATTTTTAACTTACTTTTAATCTTAGACGGCATTATTCTATAGGGTAATTCAAAAGTCAGTTTACATACTGGAAGAGGAATATTTCAGTGGTATGTGTACGGAGATGGCGTGGGTCAATGAAAACTTGACCAACGACCTACTGACCCATCACCCATCGTGACCACGACCCATTGATCCATATATAATTATTTCCTTGTTGACTTGCAGATAATTTTCAGTGAAAAATAAGGTAAAACTTGTAAGTCTTAAAGTTAAATAGACCAATGTAAAGAAGAAAAAAAGGGGGGGAACTAAAATTTTCCATATAATTAAGCATCCCGTACAGATTTAACATTTTCATGTACTTAATCGTACAGTACAAATTTTATGCCTATTTTTCTCACAACTTTATGGCTTGATTGCCTTATGCTCTGAACGCCCCATATAATAAAAACAAGGTTCAGCAATTATTATAATAGAAAGCAGTAGATATAAAATGCGAAGCACTACAGCTTTTGTTTCTCAATTTCTTTTTTCAACTAATATCGATCGTTTTTGATTACTTTTACAAATCAATTATATAAAGAAAATCCCCCCAGCCAGGACATATTCTGTTCATTTTTAATAAAGAGTTAATATACTGAATTTTAGATCTTTAAGTTAAACAATCTGTGAGATACTAATTTTTTCGCAAAAATTCGGACCCCACCCCCCTTTACCATGTATATTATAATGAAAGCGATACGCCTATGATAATTTCACAGTTGGGACTGGGGCCTAACTATATACCAAAAGGTATTTCATTTGACTGTCCAATTTGGCCGTGATGATCACGCACACACAGTTACATTGAATATTTTATATAGTAATTCAAATACACCCTGTTTCAAAAAGAATATACGTATTTCGAATGCATATATTTATTAAACTTTAAGACATATGAATATGAAATTTTACACACATATTTACGAACCTCTCAAGTTCAAATTACAGTTCAAAGTTCAAATTACAGATGTTCAATATGTCCTCCATCAGCGACACGAACATTATCACATCGATACTCAAATTCCTCCCATACTCGCGCAAGCATGTCCTGCGTCACTGATGTTATGGCAGTACGGATCCGGTTCTTCAACTCTTCCACGTTCTGTGGGAGTGGTGGTACATAAACGTTGTCTTTAACGAAACCTTACAGGAAGAAGTCACAGGGTGGGAAATACGGTGACCGTGGAGGCCAGCTGAGACATGCTAAGTCGCCAGCTCCTTGACGACAAATTCAACGGTTCGGTAGTTTCATTCAGATATTTACGCACTTGGCGACTCCAGTGAGAGGGTGCCCCGTCTTGTTGAAAAATGAAGTTGTCTCCGTGCAGCCTTGGAAACAACCAGTATTGCAACATAGCGAGATACTGCTGACTGTTAACCGTGCTTCCATTAAAGAAGAATGGGCTGTAAACAGATGATCGGGATATTGCACAAAACACATTGACTTTGGGCGAATCTCGTACATGTTCAATGACTGCATGTGGGTTCTGTAGGACCCAAATTAGAACATTTTGTTTGTTTACCCGACCACTAACACGGAAAGTCGCTTCATCACTGAACACGATGCGTTGTGCAAAAGTGTTATCATTGTCAATAGCATCCAGGATCTCGTTACAAAATGCCACAAGTTTGCGTTTGTGATCAGGACGCGGAGCTTGTAACAGGTGTAACTTGTGCGGCTTCATAACCAACCGACGTCTCAAAACACGCCAAATTGTTGTTGTCGGCATTTGTAACTACCGACTGGTACGACGAGTTGATTTTGAAGGACTACGTTGGAAAGCAGTTTGAATTCGTGCAACATTTTCTTCAGGAACACGAGGGCGGCCAGAACTCTTTCCTTTACATACACATCTTGTATCTACAAACTGTATCTACTATATGCGAATGTTCCACCCATTGGAGGATCAATTTGGTGCCTCAACCTGAAACGTCTTTGCACTGTAATCACGGAATTGCACTTCGCAAACTCGAGAACACAAAATGATTTCTGCTGCGGAGTAGCCATTTTAAACATATGACGGTTACCAAGCAAAACAGAAGACAACTGACATCTAGCGGCTATTAATATAAACTAGACTCTGTATTTGTTTCTCCAATAACCGAGCCGAAGCGCAGCGATAATAGTTTGGACAAAATAATTCTTCGTAATACGTATATTCTTTTTGAAACAGGGTGTATTACAGGTGATTAAAAAAAAAAAATGCCAGTAGTTAGCAACTCTCAAAGCTCACAGGCTGTATCTCAAAAGCCAAATAGTAAGTCCAACTGTTATTATTACAATTACGAATAACAATATCCAAAAGTGCCTAAAGTTCTGTTTTCAATATAAACACGAAAAAAGAAGAAAAGGAAAGATCTTGAAAGTAAAACGTAGGCTGTCTAGAATTCAGTGAGCAGAATAGGTCGGTGGGTCACGATGAGTGGTGGGTCGCAGTGGGTCCCATCCTGTTGACTCATTGTCCACTGACCCACTTGACCCATTGACCCACTAACCCACTCCATTTCTGTATGTATATTCAACATGATGATGGCTTGCTTGAAAAGGTTACGTAACTCAATCCTACGCTTCCATTAGCATAAGATTTTTGTTACTTGACTACATTTTTTTTTTTTTAGAGACGTGTAACACTAATTGGTTTTCACTTTGAGAGTCACTAAAAAAGTGAGGGCATATTGTCAAATTGTTCAAACCAGAGAATATTTGAGAACAGAGATAATAGAAATCACTGTTCAGATTGCCCTTGTGACAATAGAAATTTCGCAAACTGAGAGTTTCTAACATATACATATTCAAGCAGACTTTTATTAGACTTTTAAACTATGTTATCCTGAAGTATGCGACGACTAAAAGCAGCCGCACATGTTCCGGAAATCTCCACAGAGGAACAACTCTATAGGCCAAGTAGTGATGGGCAAAATGATTCATTTCGGGGAATCGGATTATTTACTCTGATTCATTTAAATGATTCGATCATTTGATTCGTTCATATGAATCGCAATTCAACGCAATCCCTTCGCGCAAGTGAATTTGTTGGAAGTGATTAAGTCATTGAATCAGTTAGGTTTGCGGGTATCTGTTTTGCGCAAATGAATTATTCGATCATATGAATCGCTTGGAATACTGCGCTTCTTTTCTGTGCGACTTAATAAATTCATTAGGTCTTATGCAGAGTCGTTCTGACGCGTGATTAGTACCATACTAAAGAGTTCGACTGACATATGTTTCCTGCAGTAGTCAGGCCTTTAGTATGACGCTAATCATACGTCAAAACGGCTCTGCATAAAGCGGGTTGTGACGAAATGCAATATCGTGAATCATCTTTGCCATGTGACACGGACAGCGTTGCATTGTGGTGCGTGAGTGGCTCGGGAAGTCGTTGCAAGCTTCGCTGCGATTATGAAGTTTCAATATGCTATTGTTTTACTTCCAATGTTGTTATTTTTACATCCTGCTTTCATAATAGGGCTTGAGGGAAAAACTAAGTTTCTAGCAACGCAGCTTCTTCTCTCCATTCTCTCAGAATCTACGAAACTAGGAAGAAGGAACACGCGTATTTTTGTTCTTTCCCCATTCCTCGTCAACTGCAAGTGCGTCTGCAGAAACAACGCTACCAATTCCCCTACACAAGTTAGCAGTTTGTGATTCACAATTCAATCCGATCACTACAAGCAATTCAAAAAGGATTCATTAGAAAAATCAATTCATGTGTGAAAAGAATCATAATTCATTTGATTCACGCCATGATTCGTTCATAATGATCGAATCGTTCATGATCACCACAACATTAAGGCCAACCCTTGCGGATATCCGCAGCGTTATGTCGGCGAAAACTGCGCAGTTTAGTTGGACCCGGTAAATTTCCTAAGATTGGTCCGGAGATACAGTACTTAACCCTTAGTTTATTTTAAGTGCCACTCTCTAAATTTGTAAAGTGTACACAAGAAATATCTAATATTATTTCAAAAGATCAATATATGAATAATTTAAATGTATCAGGATCTTATCTCTGACAACCCGAGTAATGTTTTTAAAAAAATTAATCTTAAGTGTTTGCTTCTAAGGAGATAATAGCTTATAAGAAAGCCATTATGGACATATTTTGTATATGAATGCAACGTACTAAGTAATTATTCCTAACGATAAAACTTTCTCTCACTTAAAGCATTTGGTAACATGAGGACCAAGCAAGTGGTAGTCCGACGGAACGAGATCAGGACTGTACGCAGGGTACTTCCCCTTCTCCAAACGTAGCCTTTAAAAAATTTGAGTGGGTGCAGGCGGTGTTATTTGGACACGCATTGTCATGTAACACAAGAACGCCTTCCGGCAATCGACCTTCGCGTTTATTACGAATTGCAAACTTTAACTTGTTTACAAGCATATCACTGTACTTTTCACTGTATATTGTTGACCTGTTTTCCAGATAATGTTCCAGGATTGGCCCTTGTGATTTCAAAAATACTGTGAGTATCATTTCCCTACAGAAGATTGACTCTTGAATTTCTTCTTGACGAGAGACCAGGGATGCCATTCCATGCTCTGGCGTTTGCTCTCTGGTTGAAAGTGATGAATCCACGTTTCATCTCCAGTGACGATTCGCCTAAGAAATGCTTCATCTTTGTTAACACAACGATCCAGTAAGTGCTGACAGACTCTCCCAACGTTTTCGCTAGTGCTCTTAATTGAATTTTCTCGAAATCCATCTTGCACAAACTTTGTGAAAGTTGAACCTGTTGTGCTTGATGTCATATACAGAACCATCACTAATCTGCATATGGGTTGTCACTTCATCAACAGTCACTCATCTGTTATTCTGAATCAAGAAACGGACTTGTTCAATAATGTCATCAGTTATTACTGTAACTCGATTCTCTGCTCTTTCCTCATCCTTCACGCTCGTTCGTCAACTTTTGAACTATTCAATCCACTGGTAAATACTTTGCTATAGCAACATATTGTCTGCGTATTGTGTTGGAAGTCTTCCGTGAATTTTCGCTACGGATACACCTTCAGACCTTAGAAAAGGATGATAAAACACTGTTCTTGAGGGGCACGGTGGCTTAGTGGTAGAGCGTTCACCTCCGGTGCTTGGGGTCCTTGATTCGATCCCAGCTCGCACCGTGTGGACTTTGTGGTGGACAAACACCGTGCTCGTGGGTTTTCTCGTGGTTTCCTCCCACTTTCTTCATTCCACCATTTCATTCATTTCTCATCATCACCATCTCCGTCAGTCTAACCGGCATAACCGTGAAACGTAAAACTTAAAATTAAAACCCTGTTCTTCGGTGCAGAAAGAGAATGGAGGGCCAACTTTATTTCGCAACAGCGCAAAGCAGACTGATCTGATATGCTGCAACCTACCACAGGCGAAGCCAACGGTGACACCTAACATCTGGTGAGCACAAAATGCCGTAGAACCAACCTGAAAGAAAATAGAAAAATGTTGCAGTTCCTTATTGACTTACCCTCATATTATTAGATATATTATTAAAGGAACATTACAATAAGATGTACAAGTTTGGAAATCACAGAATAATAATCCAGATCAACTTCAGAAATTTAGAAAGGAGAAACTGTGGAATGTAATTAAAAATTGGTTGAGATCAAATCTATTTTTATTACAGGATAACTTTTGTTGCAGCACTTACCCCAATCAAGTTCTTTGAAAATAAAAAGAAAGTACAGAACATTGTTAGTAGGACAAAGGGATTGGCAAACTGGATCATATTGTATTTGAATGTAAAATATTTAAAACGAATCGTTCAATTCTACTTGATCAATATCACAATATTGACTATGATAAATTCTGTTTTACGAAATAATAGTTGAATATAATTGGAATATTATTAAATTACTAATTCAATTACTAATGTCCGGAATTAACCTATAAAGGAAAATATGTATCCTGGAATTAAACTAATCTAATGTAAATAAAATAAAGATTTTGTTTGTGTGTCTGTTTGTCCATGTGTTTGTGTGTGGTGTGAAGACCAGACGAGTTACCAAATTTTGGTCACGGGTAACTTGGTCCAGACCCCAGACCAAGAACAAGCGTTTTCTTTTTTCTTTAATTCGAATCAGGAGGTCTCAGGAGGACGTAAACCAAAATGACCGTTTTTATTGTCAAATCCATACTTTTCGCGATCGCTGAGATCAATGGTGACACTTTCATTAGCGATGACTTTCAAATTCAACTACTATTGTATGCGGGCCGGGGGTTACCTGCGGGAGGCTTACCGAGACATGTATAAACAATACAAAATGACAGATATTAGTGTCAAATCCATAGTTTTTGCGGTCGCTGAGATGATTGGTGATACTCTCATAAGTGTTTACTATGGACACCCCCTCCATACAGCTCGGTTCGTTCTGCTCCGCTCCTGCCCTGACTCGGTTGGACAGCATTCGTGTTTTAGTGGCCATCTAGCACAAGTTTGTTCGTGTCTTATACACTCAATTTTATGCCATATATCCACACGAAATTGCAATAATAAACCTAACCTCACCTAATCTAAACTAACTTTACCTAACCAAAATTACACAAAACTTAAAAGAAAATTTTTTGTTAAAAAAATGCCGCCCCCTCAGGCAACGTATGCCAAAAACTGAGATCGTAGCAACAAATAAATATTCTATTGCTAAAATGTAAGCAAGCAGAAATAGAAGAAGTATTCAAACAGTTTTCCCATCTTATAATTACAAAAAGTAGTAAACAAATTATTCGAGAAACAAATATATATATACCACTAGTAACATGAGAATTGATCCCTTGCCTCTTGTGAGCTTGTCAACTTCTTGTTTTGAGAAATAAACCCCAGAATTTTAAATTTCTATACAAATTAACTTCGATCGAAATAATGTTCTTTATTTCTTTCTTCTACATCTAATCAGGTGATAAATATTAAAGACCCTTGAAAAAGTCTCTTGTGACCTACAGGGTGATCACAAAGTCCCGTTACCACTTGATAAATGCTAATGTAAGTTTTCCCGTTATCTCTTGATAATTGCTAATGTAAGTTTTCCCGTTACCCCTTGATAAATGCTAATGTAAGGTTTTCGATCCTTTGTTTCAGATTGTGTGAACGATGGCTAATACTTCCAGATACAGTATTGAAAAACGTGTTCTTGCAAGTTGTTGGCATTGGCTATATGAGAGAAATCATGAAGCTCAGATCTCACCACCTTTGATAATACTCTATGGGGGTTCATAAAGGGCATCGTTGCAGAAAAGCGTTACGATACCACTGTTGAATTGACAGAAATTGTGAAACAAGCTTTCATGCAAGTTACGCCTGCAATGCTCTGCAAAATGTCCTACAGAACCTGGCTGCGTATTATCCTTTGTCAAGAGAATGACGGGAGACAAGACTGATCCTTTGGACATTTAACGTTCTCTATCTCAACAAAAATTCACGAAAGATTTGTTGTTCATGTCATTCATTTCTTTCCGTGTAATTATTTGCGTACCGGTACGTTCAGTGGTTTATGTTATTTATTTCCAGGGGTTGCGGGACTTTGTGGCCACCCTGATTCTAAAATTGACTTCTACTTATCGCTTAAAATTCTTCGTTTTATGTATTGGAAAAGTTATGTCATGACTAATTGTTGTTATTCCTGCTTATTGACTTTTAAAACAGCAGTTAACTAAATTACAATTTTACTTTGTATTTTTTAGACTTTTTTTAAATACAAAATAACACATATATATATATATATATATATATATATATATATATATATATATATATATATATATATATATATATATATATATATATATATATATATATATATATATATATATATGTGTGTGTGTGTGTGTGTGTGTGTGTGTGTAATAAACGAATTACGTGTGTGAATGGATGAGAGGACAGAAACAATGTATTACTTTACATGTATGTATTGCTGTAAGTAGCATTGTAAATTAATTCGTTTTCAAAACTACGATATTTTAGTTATTTACTATTAGCCTAATATTTATACTTTGTAGTAGAATTTCTGTGATTAAGGATATGATATAGACCCTATATATATGCTTTATTACAGGTAAAATATGATTTTCGAGCCACTGAGCTGGGTAGAAAAGGAAAGATTGCTAACATTACACAATGAGGATAAAGTTGAAGTTCAAAAAGATCTTCTTTATATTCGGGAATGGCTTGAGAAACAGCCACACTTGCCTGTCGAGTTACGTAAGTATCAGTTACAATCAACATTAAAATGAAACCTGAATATATATATATATATATATATATATATATATATATATATATATATATATATATATATTTTACTCAGTCGGATTTGCCTCCGACAGCACCTATAATTGAAGTAAGTAAGTTTACAAGAAACAAATAATATTACCTTGATAAATTGTAGGTTATTTGTTATAAATCCATTAGTTGGTCCTCGTATGAAATGAAATGAAATCTTTGAGTTTTACGTCCCACGGTTATGCCGGTTAGGCTAAAGGAGACAGTGATGGTGACTAATGAATGAAATGGTGGAATGAAGAAAATGGGAGGAAACGGGAGAACCCCGAGAAAATCCACGCACACGGTGTTTGTCCACCACAAAGTTCACTTGGCTGGGTCTGGGATCAAACCCGGGACCCCAAGCTCCAGAGGTGAACCCTCTACCACTGACATGAGCCACCGCGGCTCCATTGGTCCTCGTACTAGCAGATTAACAGCCTCCCAGCTCTTGATCTAAGCACATTTGAAATAGTCACTGTAGCGTGAAATGTCTAACAGAGGATACACTATCTCCCTTTAAGCAAACACATATACAGTAAGTTTAAGTTCGCCCTTAATTTTCCTTTGATAGACTTGACTTTAGAGATTCTCTCTGTGTATGGTTTGCCAAGTGTAAATTTTATGTCGTGTTTTGAGTCTAGATAACCTTGATTTATAAACCTTCATATGTTTAGACCAGATAAAGACCTAAGAGTGAAGTTTGCGCAAAAACGTATTTGTGTTAGGCTTAGTGTTAGAGATTTTTTCTGCGTATAGCTTTGCCAACGTAAATATTAGGTCATACTTGACAGGTGTGTCAATTTAAAGATTTTTTAAGGCTTGCTTTGTATTACGTATTATACCAAGTCTGAAGTAAGCTTGTAATCAAGGAACTAGCAAGTTTGCTCTTGGTTAGATATGGGAATGTGTAAATGTAAGCTTGTGGAAGTTTACAAACTCTACGTTGAAGACTTGGGTAAGGCTATTAATAGTCTGGAATGCTTTTAAGGCTGATTCTGTATAGACGTACAAAAAGTGTGACACATATACTATCTGCTACAAATGATATACGCTCTAAAATATATAGCAATAGACACACAAACATATACATACAGTATATTTAACAATAGAAAAAGTCCCCGTTGCAATATTAAGCCTATGGTGCAATTTTTCGGTTATCACTCCTCAAGGACATAACCAATCAGCGACTTTTACTCTGAAATCTAACGCTAGGTGACAACTATTATCGTGTAAAATTTGGTGGCTGTAAATATGGTTCGTTAATTATAAAGGGAAAACTCGAAGTTGGTTCCACACAATACAATAAAGTAGATTCAAACGAATATTTCAGTTTCCAGTATACAAGACAGAGAGTCTTCAGTGTTTAAAGCAGGCTGTGTATTCTTTTTTTATTCATACGGTTGAACTAGAAACAAAATTGTAGAAAATTGTAGAAGCGGAACAAGTAAACAAAAGTAACTACAAAAGGAAATAACTAAAGTATACTTTTTCTTTTGTAGTTATAGTACAAATTCGGTATAATGGAATTTCTTAATTCTAGCAACTAAAAAATTATACTTGAAAGCTCCTTAGATACAAAAGTGAAACATAAAGAGCAGTACTTATGGGCATCATTAATAATTTTCTTTCCTGTATTATTTTTTTAAAAGGTACTGTTGAAACTCTTACTCTGTACAGTCAGTATTAATCTAATGAAGAGTACAACTGTTAATAACCTGTTGTGTTGTGTGCACCAGCAGTTCTATGCACAAAGATAAGTGTAGCAAAATTTTTAGTTGGATCATTTAAACTTGGGATAGGCATTTAATACACGTTAAACTGTCTTAAGAAACAATTTCTGTATATCATTCAAATGTGTCATTAAAATCCCAAGCAAACATTACTGCGGGTTTCGTCTCGAGAAAAGGTGATTTCTTTTCTTTTCTTTTTTAATTTTATACAAATTTCTCATTTATTTTATTGTTGCCCATACTTTAGCATTTCCATCAGTTATTGGCCGCTAAATATTTTAACGGCTCTGTAATAGGGTTGCCATATTTCAGAACTGAAAATCCGGGACGCTACTGAACTACGAGAATCTTCGGAATGCTTAAAATGAAAAGAAGTGCTACACACTAATCTACTTTCTTCCATTAGATAGAATTGTTCAAGTATTACGTAATCACATTTTTAGTCATTTTAGTATACCTCCTCCTTCCTAGTTAAGCAAAGGTAAGCAGATGATTTACCCCCCTCCTCCTGTAAGCATTTTTTTTTTTTTTATTTCTTAGGATCTGTTATGTTTCGTAGTTTACAGAGTCTATTTTACCTTGTTCAAGGTATGATGTTTCCTTTCACATGTTTTGTCAGTTCGTGTTGTATCCTTCTTTTATTATTTTTTTTAGAACGGTTAATTCATTGGCAATATGTTCTGACGGCGTTTGTTATCTTCAAACAACTTCTCTCGTTGAATTTTTTACTATAATATTCTCTTCCTTTCTTCTTTCCTGAAATCCGGTACGTTTAAGTGTCCCGAGAAATGTTTTCGGGACCGCCGGTCACAAATCTTGATTCCGTGACGGTCCCGGATTTTCTGGGATGAATGACAACCCTACTCTGTAAGCTATGTTGGAAGAACTGAAAGAGGCGTGTGGCGAGATTCCAGAAGTCACTTTTAGGCACTGAAAATCTCCAGCGAGTAAGCAAATTGATAGAAATCCTATCAATAATTCTTACAAGGCAAACTGCGGTACCCGATACCACGTGTTGCCTACGAGATGAGACGGGACAGAATTTTTCTGACGAGATACGAGACAAGACTGAGCTTTCCAATAGAAACATATACACTTGTCGAGCCGAGATAATGCTTTCATAACACGGTTTCAAGACCAGACTTCCTCAAATCGCATCTAGTGGGCAATACTAAATAGTACCCATCACGTACTGAGATAACGTTCACAAATCCTAAACGCACAAATCCTAAAAGATAAGGGCATAAGTCGTAAAAATATGGGCAAAAGTCTTAAAAGTATGGACATATGTCCTAAATTATAGGTCTTCTGCAGTTTAAAACTTGTGCCGCTTAGAACTTACGGCGTTAAGAACTAACGCGTGCATGTTCCAATCACATGCTTTAGTTCTGAAATTTGCCGCCACCCCACACCACACAGACCTGCAAATTTGGAGTGGAAAATAGTTGCTACAATGCTGTTATAAATGCAGTTATTTCGAACATTATTATTATTATTATTATTATTATTATTATTATTATTATTATTATTATTATTATTATTATTATTATTATTATTATTACTAGCAGCGTTCACCCCGCTTCGCTGCGGTCACCCCGGAACGCAATAAACTTTGTTACTTAGATAATTTTTACTTTTTCGCTTTCAAGTGATATGATAAAAACCATAGTAGATTGCAGTAAATGTTAACATTATATCGCCTGTCATTTATGTTAACCCGCCCCGCTTCGCTGCGGTCACCCCGGAACGCAATAAACTTTGTTACTTAGATAATTTTTACTTTTTCGCTTTCAAATTGCAGTAAATGTTAACATTATAGCGCCTGTCATTTATGTTAACCCGCCGAGTCACACGGTCATGCGGGTTGCATATAAATACGTTTATTTTTACCTATGATGAACTAATAACAAAGGATTTGTACGTATGGACACCTGAATGGTCAATTATCTCAAGACACTGGTAATTGAAAATTAAAGTGATATGATAAAAACCATCTAGGGTCCAAATCCTAACAACCCCCCAAAAATGAAAGAAATTGGTTCAGCCGTATTAGCGTGATGAGCGGACAAAGGATTTTGTACGTTCTCTTTTATATATATAGATTATTATTATTATTATTATTATTATTATTATTATTATTATTATTATTATACAATTATGTATGAATTATATAAATAACATACTTCGTTGAAAGAATGAATTAATTCAATTTATTTCTACAATGCAGATTATTTTAAAATATAAACTCCGTCAATAAGATAAAAATTGACTTCGCAAACAGGTAGTCCAAGTTTCACCAAGAGGGAATATACCAGGCCTGTCCATGAATTGGCTCCCGGAGCCGAAGCGAGAGCGAGCACGAGCGAGAGACAAGAACAGGTGAGCACAGGGGCTGGTAGTTTCTCCCCTTCCACTGCATCCGATAAGTGTTGCCAACCACACATGATGGCAAAAAACCTACGGCCAAGCCTGGTCAGAAATTCGCACGATGTTGAAGCATTGAGCAGACGCAAGTTTGAAATATGCAGGTGTGCTCTCCCCCTCCCCATTTCGAAAGCAGTGACGCGAAAACACTGCAGGAAATAAAATTGGTACGTTTTTTGATCGAGGAAGACGCATGATAGAGGTTACAGTTAGCGTTAAAGTAACTAACAAATGAACAAGAAAGAAAGAAAGAAACTAATATTAAACATGTCAGCTTACAGACGTAAAAACGACTGTAAAAATCAGAAACGAATTGTTTCAGGCCTTTTTAGCTTGCTTACACAATTCGTGACGTTGTATTTCATCAGCACTCGGTCTGAAATTATCACTCGCTTCACGTTTGCTAAGTTGTAAACGCCTTTCGTTGCTAGATTGATAGCAGAACGACGGGAGGTAGAAAATAATAATAATAATAATAATAATAATAATAATAATAATAATAATAATAATAATAATAATAATAAGATCGTGTTCGAAATATGCATAATATCTGCTTAAGTTCTGCCGTAAATTGTCACTGGATGCTAATGTAGGCAAAGAAACAGAGATGAGGAACAATTCGAAAATCAGATTATTTGAGTAGATTTTATTCGAAAATATATTATTCAATTAGAAATCATCCAAATAGTCTATACTTATTAGATTTCCGTAGCTACAAAATATAAACATTGTAATAGCTTTTATAACTTACCACAGAAATCCGAGATTGTAGACAAAGGTCCCAAAAGAAAAACACTTGTTGCACATTCCCAAAAGTTCGAAAAATGCAATCACATTTGCCGAAGCGTACTCAAATATCTTAACGCCACAAGAGACAAATGTCTGACAGTAGCAAATCAAAATTCAAACCAACAGAACACGAAAACGCACAAAGAGGCCGAATGTGTATAAAGTTAGAAACACAGAAAAAAGAAAATACACTATAAACACTAGTAACTGACAAGTGTTTTACTTCAAGCATTGTTCTCTGAGGCAGATGTACCGCACAATTTCTTCGTAAGTGTCTCTATACGAGGTGATATTGTTTGCACACAGCTTAGACGTAACAAACATTCCAGGTGATGGTTGGACAACGAACTTCTCTGGTTTGATTTCGTCAGTCGCATTTTTGAAAATAATTGCTCACACACATACGTCGAACCAAACATTGACATAATATTGGCAGCATTTCTATGCAGTCGCGGAAATCGACATCGAGGGAAATTCCTATAGAACTCTTGTAAATTGCTTTTCTGATGGAATTTCTCTTTAAATTCCCTGTCGCACACTAAGTCTATAAGTTCCAACTGAACATCAGAAGGAGCGTCTGCAATGTTTGTAGAGAATGGGGTGGCAAATACCCTGAAGCTCATCTCCAAACATTTTATGTCCTGAAATCTGGTTTCAAATTCGTCCTTAAGGCTAAGCAGCAAATTGCGGTAATAAGTCAAGTCAAGAAGTTTACCGGATTCTTGTAAGGTGCCTAAGCTGGGAAAGTGAACCAAAATATTGTTTTCAAATTGCTGCGCCCAAAGGGATAGCTTCATTTTGAACGCTTCGACGCGATCGCACATATTTGTAATTAGCAGATGTTGACCCTGCAATGAGAGGTTAAGAGCATTGAGATGAGTAGTTACGTCTGCCAAAAACGCAAGGTTGCATCTCCATTGGTCGTCTTTCAGTTCTGGCACGGAATGATCGTTCATATCGAGAAACATATCAATGTCGTTTAGTAACTGAAAGAACTGGTTTAACAAGTTCCCACGGCTCAGCCAGCGCACCTCTGTATAATAAGGTATGTCTCCGTATGCACTGTTTAGGTCTTCGAGGAAGGATTTAAATTGGCGATGTCTCAGTCCATGTTTTCTGAGGTAGCTGGTGGTACGAACTACAACGTCCATGACATCGTTCATCGTTACACTCTTTGCACACAACTGTTCCTGATGCAACATACAATGAATTCCTCTGATATCATGCAACACCCCAAGCTCTTGGAGTTTTAGTTTTAGTCGCGCCACAAACCCTGCTTTCTTCCCAACCATAGCAGGTGCCCCATCGGTCGCTACAGAAACCAGTGCATTCCACGCAAGACCTGTATTTTCGACACTTTCTTCAACACACGCAAGAATGTCAGCGCCCGTTGTGGTGCCCTTCATAGGTACTATGTGCAACAGTTCCTCTCGAATCTCCAGATCACTATGTACACCACGAATAAAGATAGCAAGCTGCGCAGTATCTGTAACATCCGTACTTTCGTCGAGCGCCAGGGAAAATGTAATAAACGTTTTCGAAAGTTCCGATAGCTGGCTCAAAACATCATCTGCAAGATGTTCTATGCGTCGCGTAATAGTCTGTCGGGAAAGTGGAACCGATTCGAACTGCTGTATTCGAGATGGACAAAAGTCTTCTGCTGATATTACTATACACTCCTTTATTAGGTCTCCGTCTGTGAAAGGGCGCAACAATCTCGCAATATGCAACGCAATTTTGTAACTCACCCGCACAGAGGCTTCACACGTTCTCTCCCCGTCTTCCATTTCCGATGCGGCCTTGTTCTCTTTCAACTTCTTCAGTTCTTCTTTGCGAAGATGTCCTTCAAGTTCCCCGTATTGCTCCACGTGATAAGTATTGTAGTGACGTTGAAGGTTGAACTTTTTAAATCCGTGTAATGTTTTAAAGCACACTAAACATTTGGCTACACCGTCTTCTTCGACAAAGAGATAATCCTCCTCCCACTGCGTGTTGAACTTAAGTGTAGGTGTAGGGCCGCGTCGTTTCGCCATCTTACCGCTTTCAACTCTTTACAACGACTGTGCTCGATACTGGTCTCTATAAGCAGATGTACACAGGGGGAGTTAGTGGCTAGATAACTAACGTATTATGTATGCAGGTGCCAAAACTGGAAGCACGGATGATAGTAGGCTGAGCATAAGTGGCACTAGTCGCTGTCTGCTATACATTAGTAAAGCTGTTTTATCATGTACTTAATCTTTACTACTACTACTACTACTACTACTATTATTATTAATAAAATAATAATAATAATAATAGTAATAATAATAATAATGCATTATTATTATTATTATTATTATTAGTAGTAGTAGTAGTAGTAGTAGTAGTAGTAGTAGTAGTAGTAGTAGTAGTAGTAGTAGTAGTAGTAGTAGTTATAGTAGTAGTAGTAGTAGTAGTAGTAGTATTCGGACCAAAAAGGGATGAAAATGGGGATTGGACGAATTTCATAACGAGGAATTGCATAGCTTATACCGCTCACCTAATTGTTAGGGTCATTAAGTGCAGAAGGTTCAGGTGGGCAGGCTATGTAGCTAGAATGGAAGAAATTAGAAACGCTTTCATAATTTTAACTGAAAACCCAATTGGAAGAAGACCACTAGGAAGACCTAGGCGCAGATGGGAAGAAAATATTGAGATGGATCTTGCAGAAATAAGAGTAGAGTAGAAACTGGATCCAGTTGGCTAAGGACAGAAGTTAGTGGAAATATTTTGTAAACGCGGCATTGAACCTTCTGGTTCCATAGGCCATAAAGTTAGTTATTATTATCTAAAATAAATGTTCAAATGTTGTTAAGAGACAATTACACAGAAGAACTGAGTTCCGACCAAACACTAATATGCCGGAAGGAAATTCCAGTGCAGTCCAGCCCACTTTAAGCGTTATCCGTGCAACCCACGTTTCATGTTCAAGACATTGGGAATAAGTGTTCGTATCATTCAGTTGGAACGTTTCCTTCCGAGTTTATGCTGTTACAGTAGGCCTACAACATTGTGACTTTCAAAATCAGTCAGTAACTATCGAAGAAAAACAAATGTGTAGCTTTAGTCGTTGTATGATTTAACATTCTTTTTCACTTTTAACAAGCCACCGGCAAGCAACCAGCCAAAGACAATATATTTTTCCTTATTAAAAAGACACTCCTTGTAAAAAAAAAAAAAAAAAAAAAAAAAAAAAAAAAAAAAAAAAAACTAATTGTAGGCACTAATGGTCACTCTTAAAAATGGAAAATCTCTTTGGCTCTCTTAATATTTTGTTTGATTCTTTGGGATCAAAGTAACTTTAAAAGTGGAGTAAGAAATACTATTCTTCCTATTAATAGTGTAATAGTGGCTTCTAATCTCCACAACCAACCCCTTGCTAAGCCTATTCGTACACACATACATGCATAAGCTAATTTTCTGGAGATAATACTTAGATAATTGCAAACAAGTGCTACAGTATTTTTTTTTCTTATCAACAGATTATCTCTTTTCTTAAAAAGCGAAACAACATAATATAACAAACCCACACTCGGATTAAGAACTTGATAAGAAAACTGGTTTTCCATTGGGCAAACTAGCAAGTTTTTATAAATGGAAGCGATGGTTTGGTTCCACCACATCCTTCTTTAACAAAAGGAAAGAGAAAAGAAGAAAAGGAACGTACATAGTTTATCATTTGATTGCTGTTACAAGTTTGTGTTGTCTATAGTTAACGGTTACCACATTGTAAAAGACACTTTACACTAAATGGCAATCAGTTACCATACATTCATACATACTTTTTTTTTTATTTGGTGGGCTAGTGATTACCGCCAAGGTTGACAACACTTCCGTTCCTCGAAGGACGAGACCCGAAGATTCACGAAGCACGAACAATGGTATTTGCACGTAGGATGCTCGTGAGCGCTCACGAGGAGAGTTTCCACTATCTGCTCGCCGTGGCCAGGGCTGGAATATACTATTATTTACAAGTCGAATTTTGTCAATGGACTGTGCAATCAGAAATATGCATTTATTTATCAGAAAAATTAAATTTTTATCTTGTATTTGTGTCGTAGAAATATTAACAGTAAATATTACCGAAATAATTTTTAGATGGAGAACTGTACTCGCCGTTGCCGAATAAATCTGTACATTCAATTCTTAGAAACCTTTGCTGTTTGTTAATTGTGAACAGTTCTATATATATCTACTTTGTTTGGTCGTTCCTCAATCAATATATATGAATATATCCTAAAGTACACTGAAAACGCCAATAAATAAAGATTACAAACTTAAATGTTTGATAAAACATGGCGGTATTCACTATATATACTGTAATATTCTTGGCTTGGACCTGATGGTAGCGCCACAAGAGATTATTAGGATTTGTGTGTTTAGGACTAATACCGTGTCCCCATGCACTGCAGTATGCAGATGGCAGCTTCCCTTGTCTTCGTTTCGTGGTGAACATAGCACCTAACATAAAAACTTTATACTTATAAAAGAAAAAGAACTAAATATTCTTACCTTGAGGTCTGAAATTTAACGCAATTATAAGCTGCTGTCTCAATAATAATTGTGACGAATAATATCTTAGTATGTTCTGCTGAACTGGAGTTAGACCACAAGACTAGGAGATGGCAGGATATTTGTTAAATTTCAGGATAAGATTTCAGTATTACAAAGGGAAATCCATGCAAACGATCAGTGAAACGGTGTCAGTTGCGTAAGCTTAGGAATGTCCATCATATTATACATATCAAATGACGGAAGGAAAAGTCAGCTATAAGTCTACAGGGTGACCACCATAATGTAAGTCTGTCCACAAACACAGAACAAAGTGTGCTGTCTCAGCTATTATTAACTGAAACTTGTGACTATAATTTTCTTAGCTAGGAAGGTGATAATTAGTACCGGTATCAATGTACTCTACACACCTGATGGCATTTGACTAAGAGTAAGGTATCCGCAAGTAACTTTCCAAGTTGTTGACACCTCTCCAAAAATAACGTTTAGAATGCACACAAAGGATTTTCAAACTAATTCGCAAAGATTAGGAAGATTTTCTAAACTGTTTAATAACTGTGAATGAAATCTCGGTACAACTATTTGATCCTGATATACAAGGAATTAAGAAAACATGGAAATTATCTCATCACCTACTCTAAAACAGCTAAACTGCAACAATATTATAGCAAGACTATCCATGGCTTTGGATTGATTATTTTAACAAAAGAAACACTGACCAAAGCTTATAACCCACTGTATTTGAAATTGTAATATGTAACGGTTTCGGATATATAACATATCCTTCTTCAGACACTATCGAACAGATTTATGTCCGATAGTATCTGAAGAAGGATGTATTAGATATCCGAAACCGTTGCATATTGTAATTTAAAATACAGTGATTTTTAAGCTTTGGTCAGTGTTTCTTTTGTTAAAACGATATTATGTTATCACTTCTTCTGGTACCTCAGTTCCTTGGAAAGATAGGAAAACTTCCCTGATGACCGGACGGTACAACATATGATGGAAATTTTTTCGCATAGCAGATTCCAGATTACTTTCGTCATGGAATGCAATAATTGGTTAAGCGTTGACAAAAGTGTATGACTGTCGCCGGCGAGTACTTAGATCAAGTATTGTAATTTTCATGCATTTTCTTTTGAAAGTGACGCACGTTATCGGACATTTCAATCATACCAATCTAATATCACCGATGACGTAGGAAATTTGGGGTAGACTATGTTTTTAATATACAGTTTTAGTACTTATATTTAAGATATATAATTGATTATATTATACTTTCCTTATTTTTCAGTCACTGACAACATATTGCTCACTTTCCTACGACAGTCAAAATATAGTCTGGAGAGGACGAAACAAAAACTTAATGATTGTATAACAATTAGAACACTTGCTCCTGAGTTAATCCAGAATAGAGACCTCCTTGATGACAAATTGATGCGAAAAATTGAGAAACAGTAAGTAGTTACGCACTGAATGTATGCAATTACTTTCAAATAATACGAATACGTTTCCAAAACCTACAAGGTGACTTGAACCGCTGCCTTCTATATTGTGTTACTTGAGAATTCACTGCTGACGGCCGAATCTTCGTAATACCAGTTTTCTACTTTACTAATAATATTGTGGGTTAGTCTCGACTTGCTATTTATAATCAGTGTTCGAAGATTGAACTAAATTTCCCAGTCTAGGGAAATTTGGTACTTGCAATTAGGAAATATGGGAAAAGCTATTTTTTTAAAGTAAAATGCTGGAATCCAATTACATTAGTTGCATTGGAATGCAGGTCTAATTTTATAACTCTGTTTCCCCTTCTAACTTCCATTGAGAAGAATTGATAAGTCTATATTCTCTTCAGTTTCCTTTGAAGTCTTTCTTCTTTGAGATCTTGGTGCATAATTCTATCGCTGTCCCCTTTCATCTGTCACTATGAAAGATGACATTATTGAGGAAGTGGAAAGTCAGAGTTCTTATTTCAGGTGGAAGCTAACGCTCTCTCTATGGAATAATACATCTCCTTTCAGAGCCCAAGGGAGTCAAGCACAATTGCCAATATTGTGAGGAAAAGAGACGTTAAGTTTGTACGGTATACTTAAGTACATTTTTTTTTTATTATATTATAAGACTTACAATATTTGGACGTTCATCTTTTAAGCTCAGAAAGGCGCTTCAGACAAAGATCTTAAAAACACAATATGTTGAAAATGACCCAAAATGGACTTGATTAGTACGTATGCTGAACACGCCATATTTCTTATCTGTGATTTCTCGCTGTCCTATGCTTATTAACACCTGAAGAGTTAGTAAAGTAATCATAAAGTGACATATTTTGAAGGAGTTTGGCTTACCAAAAGTCTTTTATATATTTACCCTGTCTGTCCATGTGGCTGTCCATCCAATTATTAAATATCTCAAGAACTATTTGATGAATCAGCAACAATTTTGCCCAGAATGTAGAGGTTCAAAAGCAAGAAATTGTGACCGTTGATAGAGGTAATTTAGACCAGAAGTGGTAAGAAGCATACATTTTCGATTTTAACGTTGATCACTATAGAGCGAAACCTGAAATAATAGCTAGTTGCAGTTTTCTGCAATCTATAAAGCCTCCAAGAATACATTTCGTGTCCGAAAATCCATTTTACTGAGACTGGAATGATAGAAATCCACTACAAATTCTGGTTCAGTATCATAGGCGGCGCCACAGTGGATGCAGTGGGTGCAGCTGAACCCACATTAACTTCGATTTTTAGATTTTCTACAATAAACCTTTCTATTTTGAATATTTCTTGTTTCCTATGTTTGGATATATTTGAGTGACTTCTTAAGTTACTTGCTTCATACCGTGTTTTTCTCTTTTTTTTTCCGGTTAAACTTAATAGGGATGATTCCATTCCGGGACCAAGTACCTGGGGAAAACCTATATATCGTCTGAAAGCTCTTGCCAAGAGAAATACGAAACCGTTTTCAAATCACGGGCAAACTCGCAACCTGACCCTATAAGGAGCCAGTTTTTGGTGTTTTTGACCCTATGTATTGCATATTCGACAGAAGTAAAAATGAATGTAGCGATGCATCACGTGTAAGCGCCTGAATCCATTATGTTATTTTTTGGTTCATTGCTAGAACGTAACTCGGTCAAGGGTTTGATAATATCGCTTTGCACCCAGACATACCTATTTGGTCAGTATTGCCAACCAATTGTAAATACAATGTGGCAAATGGTTTCTGCACCACTGGATGTATATCCATGAAACGTGGCATAAACATCATTCGTCACTAGAAAAATATACTGTGGACTATTCCTCTTCCAAGGAGCCCAGTTTGTCAGTATTGCCAACCAACTGTAAACATGAGAGCGTGTAAAGCAGGTTTCGTATGATGAGACGTTTGGTAATGTGTACTCCTATGTTCAGTATTGATATTGATCTACACAAAGCAAAAACGGTAAGAGATGGAGTGCAGCAGGTTTAAAATCGATTTAGCGATTTTAGAACTGATATCATCTTAGAAGCCTATTAACCCTCTATTGAAACCGGAAGTGACAAAAATAAACTACTTCTTGTTTTAACGTTGCTCGCTACAGAGGAAAAACGTAATAGATTGGACATGAATACTTTAGGCTCTGAAAGGAACTCCATATAAAGGTCTTAAAGATAAAATACGTCCGAAACGACCAAAAATTGGTCTTGATTCCCTTGTGCTCTGAATGCACCACTTGTGTCTATATAACAGTTTCATTTACATTTCCATCTCATAACAAAAGCTTTCAGTAAACCTTTATCACACCAACTTACTCACAGCCATTAGGAAATCAACTGCTCAAGAAACTCTTGTAGCAATGACAAATGATTGTAAAAGAAATGGAAACCTACGGTATGCAGCAACGAAACAGACTTAGCTTCCAATCGAGGAAATTTGGTTTTAATTGTCATGAGGACCACTAAGGTGAAATAAATCATAAAGCACGATAACATCAAGTGACTAACTTATAATTTTAATGCTGACGGCGATTACACCTGGAGATATTTAAGTGCTGGTATTAAATTTACTTGCCTATCAGACTACAGAAAATACTTTCATATTGCATTAGACATTGAGTGCGTATATTAACGATTGAAGGGCTGATTTGGAAAGAGCTCACGTACCAAATTTGAAATTATACAGAAGACATTTTTTAAAACAAATTTGAAATTATACTGAAGATTTTTTTTTAAAAAAATACGGTTTTAAAAAAGTTTTCGTGCCTTGTTTTCCAGATTACATTAGTAATTTAGATGAGTATGTGGGACTACAAACAATCTAAATTACAGTATATAGTCTCTGGAACATGACATGAAAACTAAAAGGAAAAACCTATCCTGCAAAATTTCGAATTCTTTACGTGAGCCCCTTACCCAAATCAAGCCTTCAATTGTTGACTCTGATTCTCTATATAAAGCATGTTAGAGATTATTACAATTAATACATAACCTTAAGTTTATGTGAGCATGCTATGGTTTTTAGTTATCCGATCATTCCCTAGAATTTTTTTATAGTTTACACTTGAAATAAACTGGAGCGAAACATCTGTATGACAGTTTAGTTCTACCACCAGTTCTAGAGAATATGACAAAACTAGCTGAAATGCCTGCTCTTTGCATGGGAAGGATAAATCTATGAAAAATATTTGAAAAATATATATGTGAACCCTCTTTTACATCTTAGAATGCATATTTGAATGGCAATTGAATGATACAACCTCAGATAATTTTCAAAAATGCATTTCAAGTGGTTCAGTCGTCATTTTTTAAATGAAAAATTTTATATATATACTCCCTCCACTAGAGTACACATTTCGATCAAAGTGTACTCATAAAATCTCAAAACTCTATTTAAAAAAAACATGGCTATTAAACGGTTCAATTTTTTCATTACTTTTTCACCTTTATGGTTAGAAAATGATACGTTAAAATATAGAAATTGCCCTGTTATTATCTTTAGAAAAGAATTTTAGAAAACATTCAAACACATTTTAACTTATTTCTAATACGAAGTTTATCTGTCTAAATTAGTTTCCTTATCTAATTTAAACGAATCACGATGTCTCTATTTTTGACATAAATGTTACACATCTACTCCCTCAGAAAATACACTTCAAAAATTCTAAAAGGCCTAGGTCTCTTCTCTACACTTATCTTAAATTGTGTCAAGCCAACTGACACACACACACACACACACACATATATTATATATATATATATATATATATATATATATATATATATATATATATATATATATTGAGCATACATACATGCAAACATCCAGATATATACACTATGTGATCAAAAGTATCCGGACACCTGGCTAAAAATGACTTACAAGTTCGTGGCGCCCTCCATCGGTACTGCTGGAATTGAATATGGTGCTGGCCCACTTTTAACCTTGATGACAGCTTTCATTCTCGCAGGCATACTTTCAATTAGGTGCTGGAAGGTTTCTTGGGGAATGGCAGCCCATTCTTCACGGAGTGCTAAACTGAGGAGAGGTATCGATGTAGATTGGTGAGGCCTGGCACGAAGTCGGAGTTCCAAAACATCCCAAAGGTGTTCTATACGATTCAAGTCAGGACTCTGTGCAGGCCAGTCCATTACAGGGATGTTATGGTCGTGTAACCACTCTGCCACAGACCGTGCAGTATGAACAGGTGCTCGATCGTGTTGAAAGATGCAATCGCCATCCCCGAATTGCTCTTCAACAGTGGGAAGCAACAAGGTGCTTGAAACATCAATGTAGGCCAGCGCTGTGAGAGTGCCACACAAAACAACAAGGGGTGCAAGCCCCCTTCAAGAAAAACACGACCATACCGTAACACCACCACCTCCGAATTTTACTGTCGGCACTACACACGCTGACAGATGACGTTCACCGGGTATTCGCCATACCCATACCCTGCCATCGGATCGCCACATTGTGTACCATGATTCGTTACTCCACACAACGTTTTTCCACTGTTAAATCGTCTAATGTTTACGCTCCTTACACCAAGCGAGGCGTCGTTTGGCATTTACCTTCGTGATATGTGGCTTATGAGCAGCCGCTCGACCATGAAATCCAAATTTTCTGACCTCACGCCTAACTGTCATAGTACTTGGAGTGGATCCTGATGCAGTTTGGAATTCCTATGTGATGGTCTGGATAGATGTCTGCCTATTACACTTTACGACCCTCTTCAACTGTCGGTGGTCTCTGTCAGTCAACAGAAGAATCGGCCTGTACGCTTTTGTGTTGTATGTGCCCCTTCACGTTTCCACTTCACTATCACATCAGACACAGTGGACCTAGGGATGTTTAGGAGTGTGGAAATCTCGCGTACAGACTTCTGATACAAGTGACACAAAATCAGCTGACCACGTTCGAAGTCCGTGAGATCCGCGGAGCGCCCCATTCTGCTTTCTCACGATGTCTAATGACTATTGAAGTCGTTGATAATGAGTACCTGGCAGTAGGTGGCAGCACAATGCACCTAATATGAAAAACGTATGTTTTTGGGGATGTCCGGATACTTTTGATCACATCATCATCATCATCATCATAGGTATTTTGCCCTTACTGGCAGGTCACTTGCAGCAGCTGAGAAGCTTCCATGCTCCACGGTCCTCCGCTAACCTCTTCGTCTTCACGTATGATCTTTATGTTCTTATATCATCCATTAACTGTAGTCTTCTTCGCCCTCTGCCTCTCTTCCCCGCTACCATACCCTCTATGACGTCCCTCATGATAAATTTCTTCTTAGGCAATGTGTCAACCAGTTTTTCTTCCTCTTCTTAACAATATCCAAAAGTGTTCTTTTCTCCCTCACCATTTCTAACACCCACTCATTCGTTTTCCGCTCGACCCAACTAATTTTTTCCATCCTTCTCCATACCCTCATTTAGAATGCTTCCAGTCGATTTCATCACTTTTACGTAATGTCCACGTTTCCGCCCCATACAGTGCAACACCCCACACGAAGCATTTTATTGGTCTTTTTCTCAACTCTCTATTCAAGGTAGCACAAAACAGACTTTTCTTCCTCCTAAAGGCTTCTTTCGCCATTCCTATTTTTGCTTTTATTGCACGTTCGGACTTCATGTCACTACTAAGAATACTACCCAGATATCAAAAACTATTCACTTGTTCTGTTTGCTTCCCTCCCACTTTTATATTTGACACAGACCTCTTCGTACCAATCACCATTGCTTTTGTCTTTCTAACATTTATTTTCATCCCATATTCTTCAAAGCCCATCCTCAGGTTTTCTAACATTTTATTTGATCACATAGTGTATGTATGTATAACGTCAGGGTTCAATTTATAATTTACTGGAAAATACTTTCTGTTCAAAAACTGTACTCATAATACTATTCAGACGACTTTAATTATCCTTATAAAAACAGTGGATCAATTTCAATTTAACTTTTTTTTTTATCATGTCTTCATTCACATCTGAAACTAGTTACAAAGCGCTTACCATCACACAAATAATTCTGAAAACTAACTACAACGTTAGCATAGAAAATGTAGCAAGCTGTCAAGAAGTAAAATGAAGTTTATGTATATATCGTTGTTTTCATTCCCTAAGGACTTACGTGCAATTAAATGAATGTACCATTTTGTGATGTAAGAGAATAGTTTATCTAAAACTTCGTTTGGCGAAAGTTGTTAGTGGCAACTTTGAGAAAATTTATTCCTGAGAAAGTAATTTTAAAACTTTAGGGATGACTTTGAGAAAACTTATTTCATGAAACTATGAATTTTCATAAAATAGAGAGACTCTTTGGTTTTCATATCTGAGTGAATGCTGCTCATTCTAATTTTGGAACTACGTATAACTTAAATTTTTTTTAAAAAAAAAATACGAAAGTAAACACTTTTAATTAATACTCAGTATTATAATTTCGGCAATATATCATTGCATTCATCAGACTTTCAAAATATGTCGAAAGAAGGCCGCAACTGTAACACAGATTATTAATCTGTCTGATTTTATATTTATTTAAGATTTAGAACGCGTATCAGTACTAAACTGCTAATCCTTATTTTTCTCTACCTGCAAATCAGTACTACTGTATTCTTGTAGTACTGATGAAAACATAGAGTATGCTGATTCTAGGTCTGGAATTTTCCATTGAGCAGTCAGACTCAAGCAAACCTTCATTGTGTAAAGACCCAACCATCTCGTGGAGCCAGTTTCTGGCATAGAAGTTTGTTTTAGTGTCACAAAGACTAGCTGTTTGACACTTCTTACTTTTCTTCTTCTTCTTCTCTTATGATGGGCTATTTTAACCTAACTTGCAAGTGGAATAAATGTTCATTTTTTGTTCCGTAAACTTTACACGCTGTTTATAAGTTTCCTAGTTTTTATTTATGCACGAAACCACACAGTATGAAGGATGTATGTGACAGAGAATAGGGAAGCAGGAGGCAAAAAAATGTTATATTCTATTGCTTTCTTTTTCGTACACAATTTTATCTCCTTGGAGTCTTCATGCTCCAGACGAGAAACCTAATTAGAATGTGATTTTGAGTTTAACGTCCCGTTCAGCAGCGAGGCTATATGAAACGTGGACCTACTGATTAACGTGGAATCCGAACCACATGAGCTCCCGCCGGAAATCGAACCCGAGTCTCCTATGCCAAAGGCGCGTACGCTAACCGCTTAGCCACGAAGGAGCTCCAGCCTAATTAGAAATATTTCTTTCTCAGTAAATAATATATTGTATGGCAGGATGCCGAAAATTAAAAAAAAAAAAATCTATCGTTGTGAAAATTTTTAGTATATTATAAAGTCCATTAAAGAAAGTCTGGGAGCAGATAATCATATTATTGCTGCTCTCAATATTTGACGGAGAGAGGGAAGGTCTGAATATTTTATATATTAAAAACAATAAAAATCTAAGATCATCAATAACTAAGATCATTGACTCCCATGTATACAAATATATTCATAAGTCAAACTATAGACACTGTGGAGTAAAATGCTTTATATTTGGTGAGTTTCTGTCAAATAAAGCTTACGTAAGATATTTCAAATTTGTCCACCTCTCCGAAAATCCCGAAATTTACTCCCCATACCAGGATTGTGGTGCTTCAAGGGACTGGGTTGTGAAGATTAAATGAGAAGGTGATAAAGCTTAGACTTGACTTTTCGAAAAGTTATTTAAAGAGAGAATTCTGCAGCTAAACTAGGTTGAAACTTATATCAATGAGTTTCGAAGTCAGAGGGTTGTATAATTTAAAAACATTCTCTATAAATCTTATTTGTGAACAGTAGACGAGCTAGCACTTAGACTACTATAAGATAAAAAAGGTGAATGGTTGATTTTGGGTCAAATAATTCATCTGATTTGAGAATTGTGTTTCATTTAAAGCTATTGTTCTTCTTGTAACATTTTCAGACCAATGTGTATTAGTCCTCGATTAACAAGTGAAGGCTATCGTGTAGTAATAATCGGTTATTCAAGAAATCCAGAAGATTTTGACTTTAAAATATCTTGTATGAAAATAGCAATGGGAATGGACGTTCTAATGGAAGAAGATTCTTTTAGACTTGGTCTAATTATAGTGTATGATGTGGCCAATTTTCAGCTCGGACATACATTAAGAATGACGCCTTCGGATGTACAGAAATATGTAACTATGGCTTTTGTAAGTATCATAGTAATAATTCAGTAAATAAACTTTTTGACAAGTAGCTCTTTAATACTTAATGCCTTGCAAACGTGGTATTTTGCGCCTGATCTCGTAGGTCAAGTGACAAATTTCACATTAAACTACATAACTGATGGAAAAAAAAAAAATTTAACACAAATCAATCATATAGAAAATAGCTTCTGACACCCAACACAGCGTTTACGTTAACCTAGATCTGCTCTGTTATTTAATAGTACAAAAAAAAAAGAAAAAAAAAAACTACTAAAGCTTTAGTAAGCTTTGACAACTGATTTACTAAATAACATCGGCTGGATTACTGATGATGCAATTATAGTATTTAAAATATACTCTTTCAAGATGTGTGAAAATCTAATTCAAAAATGTCCATTTTTACGAAACCTCTGGATATTTAAATGGAATGTGTCGTTCAGTTCAGGACGCATATCGAATTCTTTATTATTATTATTATTATTATTATTATTATTATTATTATTATTATTATTATTATTATTATTATTATTATTATTATTTTCACTGTAAGATAAATTTTGAACTTCGCATGCAACCTTGAAAGGTTGGAATGATAAATATGAGAAGCATTTCTTCTTCTCCTTGATCTTTATAATGAGTTAACAGAGTTAACAAAAGAATTTGTCGTTCCACAGAAAAAAAGGAAGCTAATTCAAAGATAAGATTGGAGATTGTTTAACCAGCGTTATAGTTAAAAGAGATTTCGTATTGCTACTTGCTACACAAAAATACACAAATATGACGTAAACAAGAAATTGAAGAGCAATATTATTCATTTATCTCAGTGAAGTCAGCAGAAGCTGATGACTATGCTCGAGCTCGTCTACCCTTTCATTAATATAATGATGTCGAAAATAAATTTTGCTTACATATGGTAAGTTCCACATATGATCTCCGATGTTATGGCATTTTTTATATATATATAATTTATCCCAAACAATAACTATTGTACAGTCATGTTCAATGAACTTACTTTCCAGAAATTCTATATTTATTTTACATGCGATTTCAATAAATTAGTTACATAGTGTATTCTTTATCCCTTTGATATCTTTTACTTTAATATATGCATCGAAATTTGCTATCTGTGAGGTGGGTGAAAAGAAAATGAATGTTGAAGGTTTTTTTTTCCTTTCTTAAAGATTACTGAGCTCCTGCTTAGCCAAATTGTTTGATTTCGATGTACGTGGTTCCTGTTTCTATTCCTGGTTGAAGAAATGTTATTTTTCGATATTTAACTCAGTATCACGAGGCACGTGTAAAGTTAAGTAAATTAAGATGTAGCTAAGTCGGGTTTCAGAAAACCGCAAATAATGCTTGATAGGAATCGGTGAACTGTTCACACATCACCCAGCTGAACGTGCGCCTTCATACCGGCCACAGCAACTCATAGATAGATATGATTTGTATGTGTGTTCTTCTTTAACATGGAATTATTAGTTCTATGATGTTTTTGAGTGTGTATATATATCTACGGCACAGGACTATGCTCATAATTTATTACAAAAGTGAGCGTTTTATCGTAAAAAAAAAAAAAAAACTCACTCCTTCTTTGCTTTTTGTTACATATTTACTTAAATTGAAGACAACAGGAGTTGTGTCCGTATACGATATTATGTATAGTAATCACATTATAGCTTACAATAAAATAAAGCAAATAAAACTTTAAGTGGTCTATTACTATGCTAATGTATTGAAAAATAATTATCTTACTTAGTTAATGATTGATAAATATATAATGGAGCCATAGGATATAGTGTAGAAGAACATGGTGTAACACGACGGAGATCTAGGTATACGACGGTAGTTTCAGTATAAGGAAAGTTCGGTGTCATAACACTTTTCTAACAATAAAATTATATTTGTATAAAATTACATTTAGATAAATAATAACATATTATTCATGATCAGCGCATAGAAAATTATACAAAAAATACAATAGAACATTGTGATACTAATAAACAAAACTTATGCATAGTTTCAGGCTCTTGACATCAGCATTTTAATCATATTACACTACAGATAATTCAGATGTGTATGTAATTCTATCATTTTCATGTATTTACTTTTGGCTACTACTGCAACATAAAGGATATATATTACTGTACATATCTTAGTAAATATTTAAAGGTGACAAATATCAAATTAAATGCATGTTCAATGGTATGAAAAGGACTTAATAAATTATGGTTTGCATTATTGCACTGATAATGTCTTCTATTAATCGAAGAAGTATACAAAAATATTTTTCCAACATATAACCTCAGATTGTCGTTCTCTTATATCGTAACATAAGAAATCACATTTCAAGCTTTTTTATCCATATTTGTACTGTTTGAAGACAGACTACTCCATTTTCTACAGTTAGACATGGACAAACAGCATAAATTCTATCGAAGTGAGTATTATATAGCAGATAAAGTTTATATATTGTGTCTATATACGAAAATACAGGTATTGATATTTAGTGACTGAAACCGGACTCCTGTCGCTTTGTCACGTGTCTAAAATAAATAATCTTCTAAGTTGAAGAAACAAATTTGATTGTTTTTATAATAAAAATCTTATTCATACATTTATTTTATTTGTCCGATTGAAATTGAGGCAAGAGGAAAAGGAATATACATTTGAATATACAATAAAAACATTACTGGACTAGGCTAGAACATATTTTAAGAAAGTTCTTGTGTTCCTTTTTTTTTTTTTTTTTTTTTTTTTAACGAGGAAGTAATTCCAACTTGTTACTTAAGCATTATTGTATTAAATTATAAGTTGGTTTTCGGAAGATATGATCTTTGATATGTTAGTCTTCATAAATTAACTTAATGTTTCATAGGTTGCAGTGTCCAATTAATATTTTCAGTACAATACGCAGAATAAGTAAAATACGTAAAATAATTTAATTAGTGTCTCTGAGCACTATTTGTAAATATACATATTCTTTTTTTTTCTTATTCAATATACATAATAATTAAAGTATTAATAATCGTATGTTAAAAATTGGTTATTTGTTTTCTCCTTATAATTATTATAAATTAATAATATTATAAAGTTGATAAGATCTTCGTAGTTCTTGTTTGTCGGAACACAAAAAGGATTTAAATTCGGTAACTACCAACGTTTAAACTTCTTTTCTTTATATAGTGTTAATTGTTTGTGATACATAAATAGAAAGGTAAACCAATTTCTGAAGGAAAAACCTTAAGGACTTGAAATAAATTAGCCTTGCACTGACACTGTTCTCAGGTTGACTGCAATTCTTAAGTTTTTTTTGTTTTTTTACTGTAAAACATAGTTTATAGATTATGAACTATAACTCTTATTATTATATACTAGTTACAACACACAAATTACTGTCTTCAATGCAGAACCCAAATAGTTATTAATTTACTTCCACATGTTTACCTTCAAATTATAACGACATTCTGCTCGATAAGATCTCATTAAATCAACCTATTTCATGATTTCAGTGAAAATTAAGTTTACTTTGAAATTTCATACTCAAAATGTTTATAATGAAGTATTAAATAATGATATGTAATTGAGTAAATAACTAAACTCATGCATTTCAATTTTTTTCTACTAACTATAGTATTTAATTGCTAAATATTTTTGTACTTCACAAAATATTTTTTTTTTCAAAAAAATAACTCGATGTTTTTGAAGAGTTCTGCAAATATGAGAAAAACTTTTGAGAGTATACTTTCATATACCTGTAATCTATACCATCCATATAATCTCTACCTGTAATATAAAGTGTTGAGTGCTAAAGTTGCCTGAGCACCAAAATAGAAATTTATTCAGTTAAGTGCACGAACTGAATAGATGTCATTCTTTACTCAAGGCGATATTAACCTATCGAAAAACATGACTTATTCAGTGTTGGAAGCGGTAATTTCTTGTTACGCTGTTAAACTTTATGTACAAGTTAGACTTTTGGTCCAATTTTCTCGCAAGTATGAGCCTGACACATGGCTACTCTGATATTCAACCCTTTATATAAAATCATCTTTCTTCACAGTGAAACAAATTCTCAATGTAGAACAAACATATCCTTTTTCTAATAGTTGTGATGTGAACCAATAAAATCTTTCTTTTCTTTTTCTTTTAACAACATTCTGGTTCAGTTACTACCCCCTCTATTCCCCTGATATAAAACAGTTCTTGAAGAAACATTTTAAGAAACACTTTTCTGGTATTTTATTGTTTTTAAATTGTGGAATAAAAGCCATATTGTAACGAAAATTTCCTATTATAGTAAGCAAATTATTTTTTGAAACCACTCTTTTTTTTTCAGGCTATTATATACCATGACGTAAACAATCATACGGCTACTCACGAATGTAATGTGAGAAAAATTATAAATTATTGTGCTAGTATAATGATACGATAATATTTCACGTTCATAATTTTATAATCTTATACAAATTATAAGAGGTATATGTAAACTCCAAATTGTGTATATAGGAATTGAGTAAAGAAAAGTGAAAACTTATGTGAAAACATATAAGTGTAAACTTACGTTCCTGTCTAAATTCTTATTTAAAACAGATATTTGATCATTTAACAAGTTGCACGCAGGCCATCATCGACATCTATGTAAAATCTTATTCAAGAAAATTTAACCACCCTTCCCTTTGAAAGGTTATATTCTCGCAGACCTTTAGAAGAAAGTTAATGTTTTGGTTTTAGAAAAAGATTTTAATTCACCAATCAAAATTTACGTTTGCTTTACTTAGTTCCATCTGTGGATTAGAATATAAAGCATCACAAACAGAGGTAGGTGACATGGTTTTCTTCAGTTTATTGAACAAGATAGAACGGGGAAAATAAGTAAGCATAGAAATATATCATGTCAGCATAAAATGTAGGAATTCGAGAAGAATATATGATTGAATAGCAGATATGGATGAGAAAGTTTTAGTGTTAAGCAATTATTTACTACATGTCCATTATATTAAGAGATTCTCATTTCGAGGAACTTCCTTTACATATAACATTATAAATCGCTTGAAAATGTTAAATTTTAAAATTAATGTTAGGAAGAACACTATTTATGCAGCCTCATAGAGAGCTGATAGAAGATAAGATGTTCACATGTAATTAAATAAAATAAATAAAAGTCAGACGACATTCCATTTACATCGTCTCAAAGTTCCTTTTCCATTTTTAAATGGCTTCCTGATCCAAACAACATTCTATTAAAATAACATTCTGAACATGAAACAACACAAGGACCATCACTATAAGGGATGTTATTTTGCAACTTTAAAACTCGTTCAACATATTTTGATTTTTGGAAAAAATACTGTTTTACATGTTATTAAAATAATATTTCTAATATACAATGTTATAATTAGGGTTCGAAAGTTGAAGACCTAAAAATTGTCTAAAAAGAACCTATAAAAACACTTAAAAATATAACAAAAGAGAACCTAAAAATTAAAAAAAGGACGTAAAAATAAGACTCAATTTAATTAGAATTACATATTTAATGAATATAATGCTCAAGGAATCAACCGTCTGATAGGTTAACGGTCTGTCCTCCTTCCACAAACTGAAGTAGAAACTAAAATAAGAAAACTTCCCCACCCTCACCCCCCTTACTGGAGGACATTGTTATGCCTCCTTATTTGAGTTGTAATTGTTGCAGATCTGGTCTTATCAGTCCAGTCGTTGAAGAATGTCTTATCATTGTAATTTTCTTTACTAAAGAAAAAATGTTTAAGAGGTGGTGGTGATTCGAGTTAATGGCCAGTAAATTTATTGTCGAAAGATGAAGTACAAGAAAAGACGTTAAGACCTACGTAAAGCTTAAAAAACAAACAATAAGAAAAAAAAGGCCGAACAAGGCAAAAAAGGACAAATAAAATCCACCATTTTCTGGCCTACAATGACCGAAAATAAACATATTATGTTAAGCCTCGTCTTCGGGTACTCGTAAAAAGTAGGATTTTTCCTCAATTTCCAGGCCCTAGTTATAGAGTAAACTGCATTAAAGCATAACAAAATAATATTTTAATAAATTGTGAAAACATTCTAATTGAAGGATGAGCTAAATTAAAGAAGAGGTTATAATGAAATTGAAAACATTTTTGCAAGATACAGTATAACAAGAATGTGTTTGTACGGGCCACCACACAACTTTCCCGTTCCCATTTCTTAAGTTGAATGAGTGAAATAAAAAACAAATAAATATTTAAAGAAAACTCACTAAACTGAGATAGCTATTTTGTTTTTTGTAAATACCTACACCCATTGAAAGGATCAAGAGCATATTTCTTAATTTTCAGTCTGCTATAAGGAGGTCTGTTGAAAACTATAAATGGAAAAAGGAGCATGTCCCTCGTATATGCTCCTTTTTCCATCCAGTGTCGCGCTACTACTGTATATGTTTGTTGCAGCGCTACTGGTCACTACACTTATTCGGTTTGTCAGACCAACAGGTTCTTTTAGATTACATTCGATGCTATGAAATATTGTAAACAGTGTTATATTGAGTTGGTTAAATTTTATTACATTTGTTTGAAAAATCAGAAACAGTGATGATCCTAGACATAAAAGGGAAGAAAGTTAATAATTAAGAACATGTGAAGGAACGGGAAAACCTAGAAAGATGTCAAGGTCAAGAGTCTGTTACCTCTAAACAGCAGCAGACCTAAACATTTTACAGGATACAGTTTTAATGAGGGTGATTGAAAGGTTTGATGTTGCAAGTTCTAGGCCATTAACTAAACAATTAAAGAAACGTGATTCATCTTTCAAGTACTACGTTATGAAACTCCGTTTAATGACACTACTGTGTGTATATATACATATTAAGCTATTAAATTTATTATCGGGTACCGTACTTAAAATCGTCGGTTGTGTGAAGTGTTCTTTCTAGAGAAAGAAGAGTGACAAATGATGCTATTACATGGAGCGACAAATTGTCTAAGACCGACCCTGAACACTTTTTACCCCAGCTGGATGCAAAATTTTTCACACATCTCTCGAAATTCCAGTATTTCAACTGGGAAATAGACTTTATCGCCAGTGCATTATACAATCAATTCACTAACTGTAACAAATGTAAATGACCCATTATCATTACCCTATATCAACGATTCTAAACCTATTGGTTGCGTACCAGTAGTTGGGGAGGAAATTCTGGTATTGGGTTCTGTCTTGTATATTCTGCTCAAAGATTTTTACATTTATTTGTATTTGTGTTTTTATTTCTATTTTCATTTTATTTACTTCTCTCAATTTTATTTTTTATTATTTTTATGTATTTTTCATTTATTTATTTATTTGATTAGTTAGTTATTTTCATCGAGAAATCAATACTCTGAAATTTCGGATGAAGCATTAGAGATTATGCTACTCTTACTTATGTGGTTAGATAAAACAAAATGATGTTCTTACATTGAGTTGAAAATAGGTTTCAGTACTGATGCACTTTCAGGATACACGATTTGCATTAGTAACCATTGAGCACTATGATTTATGGTCGAAAAGAAAATACAGGAAACCAATTAGTCATGTTCTTTTCATGGGTATAAAATATCTATTATTATTATTATTATTATTATTATTATTATTATTATTATTATTATTATTATTATTATTATTATTATTATTATTATTATTTATTCTCAAATTTATCATGTAGTCAGCTTTAGCAATTTAATTTCTGGAGTAATTAAGGAGTTTCCTTTTTACACCCAGGTTTTGTAAAGCTTAGTATCATATGATATGAATCCCAGACTTTTGAAAGATTGAATTTGGTTTTGTTTTCAGGAAAAAGTAAATGTACAGAAGCATAGATAATTTTATATTTTTAAAAAATACAGAATGAAAACACGGAAACATGATAATCTAGTTTACTGTGGACAAATTAATAGTCTGTAATACATGCCAAGCCTATGTACTTTTGAAAATTTGTATTGCTTATAATTATTGTTTGAATTTCTATTGACTTAGTCCTGCCTAGCATATTTTCTGTGTGTTTTCCCTCAAATTTTAGCCATTTAAAACTTTTAATTATACATGTACCACCTCCATCTAAAAGAGCCTTCTAATTTGCAGTGAACCACAAGAAAGTTCAACACAAAAATTAAAAATTACTAAGAATCTAACGTAGAATATGCAGTGGTACTATTCAGGCGATTCGCATCGATTCGCTAGAATCATTTGTTAAAATCTTTCCTGTTCTCAGAACCGTTTGTTATACCCAGATAAAACAGTACGTTTTACCAGTTATACCTAGGAACAGTAAATTATACTTTAACTATCTTTGCTTTTAGAAATTCTTACAGTTACGGGGTTAAATATATGATCTCTCAGAAGAAGGTATAAGCGTTTATTTCTTAATCTCAAATGCTCAGATATCAAGAATGAGAACTGAGATCACGTGAGTGTAGTGGTGATAGTTATTTATATTTGAAACGCATACACACCATTATCAACAATTGTCGATCCATTGTTGGATTAAGATCTTTCCAATACTTTTTGACAACCATCTATCTAGGATAATTCGTTTCCAAGATTTTTGTAGTGCTAATTAATTTTGTCACATCACCTTATATTAGGATGCCGTGTAAGGTCCCTACTTGTCACTTGTGGTATCCAGTAAAAAAATTGTTTTTGTCTACTTTATATGGTTTGTTTCCTAAGAGAGTTAAATATGTCTATCTACCTTTGCATCTACTCTCTCTCTCTCTCTCCACACACACACACACACACATATATATATATATATATATATATATATATATATATATATATATATATATATATATATATATATATATATCGGGTGTTGCAAAATAAGTGTTACAACTCTTGGGAGGTGAATCCTTTCACTGAGACAAGAAAAAAAGTTCTCTTGAACTTTCGGCTATTGGACATAGTTTCAGATCTACAAGGTGCCGAAAGCGAGGGAAAATGACTTTCGGACGCTAATAGTTCGGAAACTATCCAACGTAAAGAGGGCGGGTAAAAAATTCGCTAAAGAAGTCATATCTGCTCTATTGAATTTTGCATATTTCACAATCCTACCATGCACGCGCAAGGGATTCCCCAAAGGAACGTAGGGAGTCCCGAATAATCTGCTAAATGAAAATCGGTCTAAATGGATATGAATTGATGGGGTTTCTACCAGGTAACAATAATTCGTTTGTATTAAGTCGATATCTGGAACAAATACAAAATGGCGGATACCTTCATGCACGTTGTGTATGGTTGCATAATCGCCAGGTACGGATGCTGGCCAACAGTGAAGTTCTGAGTATTAAGTGTAGCGAATTTGTACTCAGATGCTCTAGAAAGACATCTGGAGTACCGGTAGAGCACAAGAGATGGAGCAGGGTGATTCACATGTGTGGAACACGTAACGAAAAATGCCCAGAAATGCACTCATATTCAGTAAACGTGAGTCCAAAGCGTCGGAAATGTAAGGATTAACGTCAAGAACATGAAAACCAATTCACCAATAATATTCCCTCAAACCGACGCAATATGATGTGCACGGTTGCATACCAATAAGGATGCAACAACTGAGGCCAAGTTGAAATTGTGCAAAGGGACTCACTAAGAAAGTGGGTAAACTAAATGAATGTCTCTAGTGGGATCGCATGATCGATATTGAAATGTGGCCAATGTTGTGTGTTGATATCGACATATAGCTAATGGACAAATGTTAACATGTCCCACTACTGCTGGGACACCGTCTCGCATGCGAAAACTAGGAAAATAACGTTGTACATTCTGCTATTACATCTAGTGCACTTTTTGGTAGAACGTAACTCGAACAAGATTGTATCAATGTCCCACTTTGTTTGGGACATTGTCCCACAGTCGACACATATGAAAAGAAATCTCTTAATCCATGGCTCAAATTGTGATAAAGCGTGAAAATAACAAACTTGTATCATGTCTCACGTCTTCTGGGACATATGACGTACTCGATATCAAAATACCTCCAGAAATATGTATCTTACACACAGTGCACATGCCAAGACAAAGACGAAAATGAACCAATTTGGCACATGTAATACTACAGCTGGAATACCATACATATGGAAAATAAACCGACATGAGAAATAGGAAGAAACATCTTAAAGCTCTGATTGTTTACAACTGTGCAGCAGGAGTAACAAAATGTAACAAACAAGCGTGTCGGGAGGCTGTACAAAAGTGCTTGCCATACAAAGTGGGTACTCCTCAAAGAAATGTATACAGAGAAAGTCAGGCTCCCTCGAGCCTCAGGGCTAGAGCGCTCGCTTTCGCTCGCGTGGTCGCAGTTTCCAATCCTACTTGGAGCCCACGGCCTCAGATTCAGAACCCGGGTAGTTATTTTCCTATTTTTTCCCACATGGGATGGTGTCCCAGCAGTAGTCGCACATGTTCACATTTGTCCATTAGCTACATGTCGATATCAACACACAAATTGTCCGCATTTCAATATCGATCATGTGATCCCACTAGAGACATTCATTTAGTTTACCCAGTTTCTTAGTGAGTCCCCTTGCACAATTTCAACTTGGCCTCAGTTGTTGCATCCTTATTGGTATGCAACCGTGCACATCATAATGCGTCGGTTTGAGGGAATATTATTGGTGAATTGAAATTCATGTTCTTGACGCTAATCCTTACATTTCCGACGGTTTGGACTCACGTTTACTGAGTATAAGTGCATTTCTGGGCATTTTTCGTTACGTGTTCCACACATGTGAATCACCCTGCTCCATCTCTTGTGCTCTACCGGTACTCCAGATGTCTTTCTAGAGCATCTGAGTACAAATACGCTACACTTAATACTCAGAACTTCACTGTTGGCCAGCATCCGTATCTGGCGATTATGCAACCACACATGACGAGCATGAAAGTTTCCGCCATTTTGTATTTGTTCTAGATATCGACTTAATACAAACGAATTATTATTACCTGGTAGAAACCCCATCAATTCATATCCATTTAGACCAACTTTCATTTAGCAGATTATCCGGGACTCCCTACGTTTCTTTGGGGAATCCCTTGCGCGTGCATGGTAGGATTGTGAAATATGCAAAATTCAATAGAGCAGGTATGACTTCTTTAGTGATTTTTTTACCCGCCCTCTTTACGTTGGATAGTTTCCGAACTATTAGCGTCCGAAAGTCATTTTCCCACGCTTTCGGCACCTTGTAGATCTGAAACTATGTCCAATAGCCGAAAGTTCAAGAGAACTTTTTTTCTTGTCTCAGTGGCAGGATTCACCTCCCAAGAGTTGTAACACTTATTTTGCAACACCCTATATATATATATATATATATATATATATATATATATATATATATATATATATATATATATATATATATATATATATGTACAGAACTGGTTGTTAAAAAATTATAATAACCCCACTGAGAACACGTGATCCTGAGGATGAGCCTTTCACACTAGGTTGCTGCGTCTGTCAGGTATAAAAGCTTAAGTACTTGATTATATTGATTGAACCATAAAGTGTTGATTTTCTTTTTGTACATAAAAAGGGTATTTCGAGTATTTTATATGATATAGTAGAGACGAAAATTTACTAATTATACCATCAACTTGAATCTATGAACATCTAATGTACTATACGTATATTCAAAAAAATTATTCTGTACTTTTCTCTTCTTTTAGAAAGGTTATCCTGAGAAATTCAAATATTTTGTTGGAGTAAATGTACATGATGCAGCCATGGCACTTACGAAGTTCATATTAAGCGTAATTCCGAAAGATATAAGAAATAAGGTGAGTTTCTTCAAATTCTTTTATTCAAAGAAGAATAATGAACTCAAAGAATATTTGGATAACAAAACTTGTTAAGGTGAGTTCGAATTCACTACTGATTCAAAGTCTTCGTAAAAATTTCCTAATGACTTTTTTCTCCAATGTCAGGAAATAGATAAGTTGCTTTCTCGTACCTAATGATCAATGGCGAAGCGTAATCCCACAAGTAGGGTAGGCTCGATAAACTAATAACACAAATAACATTTAATATATCATAAAATGTTTAAAATTATAATCAGAATTCTATTTTCCTTATTGAGTTGAACAAAAGAATTACCAAATTATTTATTTTAATGAACTTTCTGTATACAGTGTGCAGTAATTTTCTCTAGCTGTATACAGTATTTTTTGTTGTTGTTGTTGTTGTTTAATTTAACAAGAAAGAATGAAGAAGCAAAAAGTAAATGGAAAGTAGACTATTATTATTATTATTATTATTATTATTATTATTATTATTATTATTATTATTATTATTATTATTAATGGAATATTCTCATTTAGCTCCACTACAAATATTTTGAAGTGCAGTTCATATTTTCTTCTGTCTGAGATTTGCAAGGCAGATGAGGGGAATCTCATCCTCACTTGCTGTTTTTATTTTCTGCGTATTTGAAAATGGAGGGATGAAAAAAACGAAGTACATTCTTACAGTTAACTGTCATATTTCTTGGATAAGCGTTTGTTACTTGCATCTCATACTTTAAATTAGGTACAATACTGCATTTAATTAATGCATCACATGGTAATGACTTCACTAGAAATGTTAATGCTCAGAAGGAACTTCATTAGAATCAACGCAAGATATGTAATGTTGTATTCTATGCAGTAGTGGCACATTTAAGGGGGTGACTTCCGGGCTTAAGCACTCATCGAAATTTTATCGCAACTTTTTATTGTTTTATATGTATATTGCAGAATTTTCACATTTCCAGGAATAAAGTTAGCAAAGCCCCTACCGAAACAAGCAGAGCCCCCGAAACAAAATTGTAAATACCCCACTGATTCTATGAAATAGAATCTCAACTAAAAATTACACACAAATATAATTATTTTATCCTGTACGGTAGCATTTGGTAAATTTATACTTATGTTTAATTTATCAAACTTTTACTCTACAAGCTATTATGGACCAGACCCCATGTAGGAAAAAAAAAACTACTCTTAATAACTCCTGAGAGTACATACCTTAATTAAACAAGTTATCACTAATAGAAATACATAATTCTACACAGAAGCTTCTCACTCTGTGTTAAGGAAATCATTTTATAACATGTTAGCATAGAAAGATACTTTCAACGCTAAAACTGAAATCCCACAGGCGAACCTTAGCACCTTCCCAACAACGCGTGCAATCCCCAGCGATAATAGCAGCAAAGCCCGTAAATCTGTCTAGTGAGCTGGTAAAGCTCAGAGGGAAGAGTCTCCAAGTGTTTCTAACCTACTATTTTGTTACCGAAAAAAGCTAAATGTTGAAGTATTGACTTTATTTAATAAGAAAGCAAAGATGAAGAAAATATACGGTAGACAACAGGGTAGGCCTGGCCTCAAAGCCTCATAGTACTCTTCGCCACTGGTAATGATAATGCTATATTCATAGATACAATTTCATAGAAATTGTTAGGTTACCACGATAAGAAGGCAATTATTTGATTTTCACACACTTTCCATAACCTTTTTGGCCATTAATCAGCTACATAGTATTAGAATGTTATTATGATCATCCTAAAATTCCAGAAAATATATTATTAAAGTTTTCATTGAAATTGACCATGTAGTTTCTTAGATAAATGAAACCAAACGTACCCATACATACGTACCTGATACACTGCTCCATAATGTACCTAATAGACTAGCTATTAGAATGTTGTAACATAGAGGTTGCTTCCGATCTATAGTAACAATTTAGGGATGCATCTGTTTCAGAAGATTCCATGACGTTACCATTGTTGATTAAGGTGGGCCGATTTTTTTTTAATTTATTTATTTATTTCGATTGGCCGGATTGCGGAAAAGTTGTCGTGTTAGTGGTTGTCAATACAGAAAATTTGGATTTCTTTGATCAACCCCTTCCTTTGCCTCATGAAACTTGAATATTTTTATAGCTGCGGCTATGCAATCCGCACGACAATACGAAGAAAATTGTGCTACACAGCAATAACCTTTGGTTCTTTTTCACACTGAAGCATTCTGAGACTGAAAATAAAACGGAAGAGAAAAGTGAGATGCGATATTATTGTTCCTATGTGGTTACAAATTAGAATCAATTGATCGTATTGAAGAAATCGTATTGATGTTTTCAAAACACATTATACATATACAGTAGGGCACGAAAAGTTGTTGATGAACTTTCCCTTGCAGCCCTTAGCTCGTTTCGCACATACATTCTGAAACTCCCCAGAACTCACCACGAGGATGTAGTAGCATAACAGATGCGATAGAAAGCAGGAAAAATACTAAATGCCTATTTAAAAGTTTTGGACATCCTTTATGGTAAATGAGTGACGATTTTCCATATTTCCGCATTTACCGATAGTAAACAATCAGAGCAAATTTTATTACAGTAATTTTTACTTTATCAAATTAAAAGTTAAAATGATTCTCTGATACTCATGATCTCTGCACTTCACTACAAGGCAGAAAATACCAGTATCTTTCAGCACATAATATAATTAATAAATGTTGCTCCATTTACTTCAAAGCAAAACGAGCAATTAGCCACTGCGTATCAGTGTTACGAGTCATGGAAAATTTTTCGTACGTTCGAGATAGGTAGCAGGTTTATCATGTAAAGGCACAAAACTTTTTGGTGAATCATCTTCTTCACTGTAGCATTTTTGATAGCTGGTTAGTAAAAAAATCTAATAATAATAATAAAAAAACCTCATTAGCTACTAACAAATCTACTGCCTCTGTTAATTGGAAAATCATTTTATTTAGCACATTTCATTATAATAACTAGTTTAATTTACCTAACACTTGTCTCGCAACAGGCATAAAAAGAAAAGAAAATACTAAATTTGAGGGCATTTACATGATTTTATCCGTTCTTTTGATATAATATACAGTCCTTTCTCTATCTTGGTTTTAGAATAGATTATATGGGGTGGAATGAAGCGAAATTTTGGAAATTAAACTACAATAAAGTTTGTAATTGCAAGCTCTTGAATCGATTGCGTGTCATGGTAGCATAGTATTCCTTTCTATTGTATACTGTATAAATATTTATCTCTCTCTCTTTCTCTCTCTCTCTCTCTCTCTCTCTCTCTATATATATATATATATATATATATATATATATATATAAGTTACAATGCCAGTTTCAATTACCTTTGCGAAAACATGTGACTGCGTGGAGCGCAACATTAATTGCGATTGTTTCATTTGTCATTAAAAATATTGAGAAGAAAACAAACTTTGTAGTTTTAAAGCAATGAATATGAAAAACATTGGATGAAAAATTCTTAGATTTACACAAGATAACGATTTTTATATACTTTTATTTATTTAGTTATATGTTTTATTTTACTTTATTTATTTATGTATTGTTTCAGCACTTTCTTTAGAAATATTTTTTTTTCTCGCTGCGGCTTTCACAGCTTCTGAAAAGATACCTAATGCGTCAATGCTTCTATGCAGTCTAATAGTGATTTCATGAATATAATAAACTACTAATAACTTACAGTAAATACATAAATATTAAAAGACAGCACCTGTGTATGCATTATGAAATGTCAAAATATAGAATATTGTAAGATATATTTTTCTATTGTTATTATGTTATCGTATAGAAGCTGCGATCAAAATGCATAGATTTTCACGTTACGTTAGTGATTAACTATTAGCCCTACTATCTGTTTATCTATTACGTTTATAGTATAAATCTTTGCCACCTAGACAGTAGTGTTCTTGTGTAAATATTCTAATAATGTTTTATATTAAAATTACACTTTTGAGAATGTGTGAGATTATCATAGATTTTTATTTACTGTACACGAAATACTAACTGATGAGCAACTGAATTATGTAAGTCCTTAAATTATATAAATTTTTTAAACCACTGAGCAGTTCATTTGACTTCATAGTTCATATAATATTATTCGCAATCAATATTACTTGTATTAAAGAGAAATCTGCTCTCAACATAAATAAGTTACCATTGTGATATTTCGTGTGCATAGTTTTACTATAGAATGACCACAAGAAAAAAGAAACTCCTAGCTGATTTAGAGGAGGATAGCGCGTGTGCCTTTGATACACATGGTTCCGGGTTCGACTTCCGGTGGAGAGCAATTTAATTTTACATTCATTCACTTTCATCAATCATCCATCTCCTTTAGCCTAGAGGGCATGACTGTGGGATGTTAAACCAAAAAAAAAAAAAAAAAAAAGAAAAGAAAGAAAGAAATAAAAAAGACAATTCATTTCATTTCAATTACAAGCAAGAGAAACTTAAGTTGTAACTCAAAAGTCTATAACTGATTTTCTTTGCGCACTAGGTATTTTGTAGTTTACCATTTATATGAACCATGTTTCAAATATTGCATTTTTACTAACATCAGAAAAGAAATATTTGTTGAGAAGGAAAATTTATACAGATGCTATATATGTGTGAAAAGAATGAGAAACTGTATCTTGGGCCAAACTGACCTCGTCAACAGCTTCTGATTTTTAACGTTTATGTTAGTTATACGTATTAACAACAAGCTTTAGATATCTAAAGGGCACGTTAAAATATGGCACGAGAAGTCAAAATGAACCTAGATAGTAAGGTAAGAATTAGATACATTGCACACTGGAGATAGAACACCATTTACATCACTAGACATCTTACAAAACGGAGATGACATTAATTACTTGTTTTGTCTCCAGGGCAATTTACCATCTATGAAACAACATAATTTATCACCCTCTCCTTTTCTTGAAACTTAAGCTTGAAACTAAATTACCACATCATAATTAAAATATAGAATTCAATAATAATAATATTCTTTTGTTTATGTGTGCAAAAGTTCCAGTGAAAATTTTCTACTATTAAAAGTTACGTGGATAAACAAAATCAGCTCCTGGTCTTTCCGGCGGATCTTTATATTGTATTTTCACTATTTTGGTATCAGTTAAAGACGGATTCGACAATGTCAGATCAGTATGCATACTTCATTCATTTTCCAATTTTTGTGAATTGGACTTGATTTTTTACTGGTAGTAACTTTGGTATTGCTGAGTTCTCTACTAAAAGTACTTGACATGATTCTATTTTCAGTGGTTTCGTATAATGCATTCCTGCTCTACATTTTAAATATTTACACAAAGATTCATTTTGTTGCACACCACTGAGTTTGTTTTTGGACTTCCTTTCCCAATACTCGGCATCTAATATATTACAATGCATTGCGTGACATATTGCGAGGTAAAAGTATTTGAACCTATTAATTTTCAGTTTTCGTAAAAAAACAAAACAAAACAAAAAAAAAAAAAAAAAGATCTTCTAATTGGTGATCGCTGCAACGTTGTAATGTGTATACCATTACAAGACACATCACTAGAATACCTTAGCATTTCGCTACATGCTATAGGCCTACAGTAAAATAAACTTTATCCTATTCTCTGTAACAAATAACTGAATGTGTGTGACTGAAGCAGACGGGTTTATAAAGACAAACTCATTATGATCATGTAAAAAATTGAAATTAATTAATTTATTCTGTGATTAAAGATACACTATTATAATTTCGCAAATATTAGTAATATCTTACTTTAATAAACAACGATAAAAATCGCCAATAAGAGGGTTTTAAAGCTTATATGAAGATCGCGGCAAGCAACGGAATTAGAAATACACTTTCTTTTAACTTTACAACTGACCTGCTTTGTTGCGCCGCATAGTGTTGTATAATATTAACAGTGCCCACGCGACCATCAATCAACTTAACGTAAAAAGTATGATCTATGAATGTTATATGCAAATATATGGAACAGGTTACTATATTTAACAAACATCATTTAAATCAGGTTCCAATAGAGAAATTTATATTAAATAATACATTTTTCATATATTTCAATTTTCCATATTTTATGTCTTTTCCTACTGCCCTATGCAAATACATGCGCTGCGCGTACGGTAGAGCTAGCTCTGTGTGTCTTGTTGACAATCTATAGCTCAATAATAAAGAGAATGGGTTGATTGGCAGATAATTAAAAAGCGTGTTTATTGTTGAGTTCTTATCTTTTGTGGTTGTTTGTAACTAATGCAAAATTAATTTCATTGCACACAATGGTGCTCGACGTAAATTATACGATTAGGTTTTTAATCAAATGTTATATATAAATTTACTGAAAGCATTATTCTACTCTAAAACATTATTATTATTATTATTATTATTATTATTATTATTATTATTATTATTATTATTATTATTATTATTATTATTATTATTAGTTTTAACTCCAAAATATCTCCTTTAAATCCTAGTCATATTTATTGAAGAAAGATAAAGAGCTTAATTTCCTGCTATTATATTTATTTAATAGTAGCTATTGTATATTATTCATCTTAAATCCTCAAAAAGTAAGTTTGAAAAATTGCTCATATACCTTTAAATCTGAAGATAAGGTAATGAATTTTCTTATTTTTATCTTTGCTACTTTGTGTATTATTGTAATATAGTGACAAAATGAAGCAAACAGAAAGAAGTTTCATACATATTGGTTATTTTATATTATTTAATTTCAGTATTTATTATTAACATGGATTGCTCAGTGGTAGAGCGTTCACCTCTGGTGCTAGGGGTCTCGGGTTCAAACCTTGCTCCCGCCAAGTGAACTTTGTGGTGGACAAACACCGTGTGCGTGGGTTTTCTCGGGGTTTTCCCGTTTCCTCCCACTTTCTTCATTCCATCATTTCATTCATCTCTCATAATTACCGTCTCCTTTAGCCTAACCGGCATAACCGTGGGACGTAAAACTCAAAAATTTCATTTCATTTCATTAACATGGATTTTTGTCTTTCTTTTCTAGGTAAGGTTGTTTAATAAGAACTTCAAGGACCTACATGATATAGTTCCAAAGGAATCACTACCAGATGAATATGGGGGTACAGCTGGGCCACTGCAAAGCCTGGAAGGTACACTTTGTTTTATGTAGTAAATTTATAAATTTACGAACTTCAAAGTATGTTTAAACACAAAAAACAACAATACTGCAGAGTATATCAATACTGATTAATCACTTTCTGTTTTTGATTTGGAATAACATTGATAATTGAGGAGTGTTTTCTTCAAAACTCGATAAATGCAGAGAAGTAACCTTTCCAGAAAATACGTTTTTTTAAATATCATATTAAAACATTTGATATATAAATATGAAAACTGTACCATAGATTACTCTTGTAAGCACTTATTTAATTCAGGAGTACATGTGCAACTACAAGATTAATATTAATAAACAAACACTCAATTGTAACACTTGAATGATTACTGAATTTTGAAAAAGACACTCCTCAAATTACTCCATTTATTTTTAACAGTAAGAATCCTCCGTAAGACATTATAATAGGTTAAGAGTTGCGACAATAGTTATTTATAGTTCATGTTATTCTCTATCTTAAAAATAAGGACTACACTGTTATCGATTCTGTGAATTACTTTCGTATTTTCTTTCTTTTTCCATATTAAATACATTAGTCTGTTGCTGTTTTTAATTAATGTATGACCTCCGGTTGAAATATAATCAACCCCTTGATTTTGCCGCTCCTTATTATTTTAATTGCCGATTCAACATCTATTAGAGACGCTCCTTCGTTCAAGGGATTTATGGTATGAATTTGCTACTCTCTTCTTTGCCTTCTACGTTTTATTAAAAAAATGTCCAAATACTTATTAAACCTAAAACCTTTGAGGGGTCAGCTTTAGTATTTTGTTTTAATTAGGCGCAACATTATTTAAGTCTGAACTAATAACTCTTTCTAAATCCACTTATACATGTATATCTGAAGCCATTGCAATCTTATGAATATTCTTTACTTATCAAAGTGTTCATTCTCAGACAATTCCCCACCCTGACGTATCTTACTCATTTTTTTCCTGTACTTTCTCTTCTTCTTTTTCACAGTATCATATATGATTTCCACGTTTCATCATACCTGTATTTCTTCATAATCACATTTATATCCAAAAACGAGAAAAAGAAGTGACACCAAAAAGATCAAACTAACCTAATTTTCCTTTGTTTAATTTCTTTCCTTTTTTCACATCTTGCTCGTAGGAAGCTTGAAACCTAAGTGTTCTAGTATCTTTAGTACACTTTAACTTTTCTCTATATGTATGTAAATCGAACTTACGTATGTATGTATATGATTGTACATATATAAGTATGTATGCATTGATCTAATGATAGATGAATAGTTAGAAAAAAAGGAATATTGGCATGGGCATGTGTAAATCCAAACAAAATAAGAATAAAAGGAACTTATATAGTAGTTATAGAAAAAAAAACATAAAAGATTTGATACATATTTTCAAGATTCTGAGACTGCCTTACGTGTTCAAGATATCATATTAAAACATTTGATATATAAATATGAAAACTGTACCATAGATTACCTTGTAAGCACTCATTTAATTCAGGAGTACATGCGCAACTACAAGATTAATATTAATATCATATTAAGAAGAAAAAGAATGTCCGAAGAAGAAATCACTAGAGAGGGAGAGAGACAATGGATAACCGTCAGAAAATCACTTCTGAGAAACTTGTGGATACCACAATGTTGTAATAGAGAAAGTACTCGGACGGGTGAATAATAATCAAAATTACTTAGAAAGATAGTAATAGTAGGTATCACTTAATACTAAAGAATGTGAATTATAAACTCCTTCGCTATATGTTTTATCAGATAGATGAAACAAGAACTTGGAAAAAAAGAAAAATTAACAGAAGAATATATAAGTAGTCATCCAGTTGAGCACCATATTCAACGCACCATATTGAGTGATGTGATAGTACCGCAAGAATAAAAGTCAAGAGAATTGAGTGGAGGAAGGTAAATTCAATGCGACGAATTGGTCAGTAAGATGACAGGGAAGAGGAGAAGAGTTAACTGCTGAAAGGAGAGATATTTAAATTTGACCACTCTGTAACCATAAACCAAGTGTCTAAATATGTAAAGCAAATTAGAGGAATCCATAAAATACTAATTGAATTTATATATATTATATATATAAATTCAATTAGTATTTTATGAATTCCTCTATATAGTGGAGTAGACAGAATTTCATCAAGGGAGGTTGAAGTTCTAAGCTTTTATCGTTTAAGGATTTTTTGTATGTACATCCTAACACGGTAAATATATTTTTTTAAATAATCTCTTGTGGAGGGGGTTATAACCTAGAAGACATCGTTTGCTTATATATAGTATATTGAAGTAACCAAAGAAATTAACGGAAGATGAAAGAAAGTTTAGAAACCATTAAGTTATGGAAGAAGATTTTTTAAATAAGATAAATACAACGAAAACTAAAAAGAAGAAAAATGATTATAAAAAGAGAAAACAGGCTCTAATTCTTCTCTTGATTCGCATCAATAATCGCCGATAGTACCTAAGAGCTTAAATTAATCTCAGGACATTCAACCCATCATAACAGTACATTCAACCACCTTTTCTCCATAAGTATCCTCAAACTCTTTCTCTCAGACTTTTCCATGTCCCTCAGAGAAAAATGAGAAGGCACTTATATTACCATTATATCCGCGTAATCATTTCACTACCCATTCCGGTTTTTATGCATCTCATCTAATTTTTATTAAGCATCAAAGTTGGTTTACCTGTCTGGTGAGTCATCTATATCTTAACGTATTACCGATTTTTATATCTAATATTATCTTGTTTCTAAATTTTTTTCTTTAATTTATATTTCGTTTGTCTCTCATTACAATTAGTATGTTCATCACTGTTAGGAAAAATCAAAATACAATATATACATATTCTTTCTAGTGAATATGTACCTAAATACATAGATAAATTAGGAATCTATTCTAGTAGCATAGGTTATAAACTATCAACTGCATCAGATTGACAATGAATGGCATACGTTATAGGGTCATACAAGTTTGTTTATCTCGATTTTTACGAAACTACTAATCAGAATTTATCCTGAAACACGCCATTTTGTTCACCTCTGCGAGATTTGACGATATATACACAGGGTGGCCCATTTTAATTTTTCCACGAAAATATCTCGAAAACGATTGAACATAAATGGGCTGAACAAAAACGAAAATAGGCAATACCGTCGGGCAAATTGAATGGTGACGTCGCGGTGTCCCCCAGGGCCGCTCTCCAAGGGGGCCCGAAGCCCAACTTTAAAATTTTAAATCAAAACTGGGGCGAGTGACACTTTGTTCGATAGATCTTTTAAAACTAAAGAGCGATGTGGTAAAAGATTTTTCATATCGTTCACCGTATCCAAAATGGCCGCCAATACATGGTGTCTATATCAGTTAAAATGTCCAGTATCACTAATATGTAAACGATTGAACAAAAATGAACGAAACAAAAACTCAAATAGGAAAACCATGGGGCAAATCGAATGATGTTGTCGCGGTGCTCCCCAGGGCCGCCTTTCATGGGGTCTAAGCCCAAATTAGAAATTTTAAACGAAAATTTGTGTCAAGTGATACCTCGTTCGATAGATCTTCCTACACTAAACAGCATTGTGGCAAAAGATTGTTCATATGGGTCACCGTTTTCAAAATGGCCGCTAAGATATGGTGCCTGTATCAGATAAAACGTCCAGTACCACTAATATGAAAACGGTTGGAGATAAATGAAAAGGATAAAACTCGTATAGAAAATTACATAGGGTATTTATCATTCCACACCTCGAGAATTATCCAACGGAGAAAAAGATTATTAAAGTATAAGTGACAAAATGCTAAAGAGGAAATCTAATTTTCAGAATACTATCTTTCCGATCTCCCTCCGTAAGTGGATGAAGCAGGAATAAATGGTAAAGTCCCAAATGAGAACCCCACTTTTACTTGCAATAGGTATGGTTTGTCTGAAACGCTTGGGTGTACAAGTGACTGGTACTTTAATGAACCAATATTGTGCAGACGATTTTTGAGCAAAACCAACGTTTGTACACATTGTTCGACAAATTGGTTTCGCATTTCAGTTGATTCATTTTTGCATAAATCATTGCCTGTAATCAAAATTGAAGGTACCAGTTAACAAGAATTTTACCTATCTATCTATCTATCTATCTATCTATCTATCTATATATATATATATATATATATATATATATATATATATATAATTATTATTATTACAGACATCTTCTCTTATAAAAACGCATTTTAGATAATTTTGTTGTGTAGATACATATTGCAAAAACTAAGGTTCTCATTTGGAATTTCACAGTTCCTTCCCATCCCGCTTCCTCAACTTAGAAGTTGTTAAAAAGTCAAAAGTTTTGTATCTCCACCCGTCACCTCCTCCATTAAAAAATAGCAAATATCAGTTTTTCCCAACCAAGTAGAAGAGAACCGTTGTGTTTCTTTATGAAGAGTCTCCAATAAAATATTTCAAGGACGATTTTTCCAGTAGTAAGAGAATGGTCATATCATTTCTTTAACATCATATTATTATTATTGATATTTAACATTCTTAAGTGAAATGATTCCCTACCTTAGAAGGTGAATATGTTGAGCTGAATTTAACAGGTGTTATTTCCCGTCTGGAATATATAGTGTGTCTAGATAAATATATTGACATAGTAATAAAAAATATATGTTTCGACGATCGTCCAGTTTGGCATATCAGAAAGAGAAATGTTACAATTCAAATTACCCAAAGGTGGAAGATCACAACGCTACTAGAGTGCACGTGTTTTGCTTTAGTAACAAATATTACAACTAAACAATGTAACGTCGTTTTCTGTGCATCAGAAAATTGATTGCTCGTAACAGATTTCATGTTATGGAGAAAACGCAGAGGTAAGAAAATAGTGAATAAAGAGCAAGTAGAGAATTCAGAAAGCTTTCCTCTGTAACCCACGGAAATCAATTAGACAGGGAAGTATACAACTTCAAATCCCACGATTGAATGTATACTATATCACACACAAAAGCTTACGGGTTAGAGCTTATTCAAAACTTTAGTATAATGATTGACCTACAGTGGCAATGAGTTTCGCTATTGAAATGCATGAAATGAATTCTTTAAATATGTAACTCTTCAAACGAGGTACTGCAATATAGGGAATGAAGAAAATTTCCATTTAATTCTGGAACATGATAGCATCCTGTAATCGGGCCCTTTTGATATGAAGAGGATACAGTTACAGAAGTAATGTACTTAGAAATGTTTGACCACCATACTGTGTCCCATTTCCCACATGAATACACATTCAAATAAGACGCCCTCTTCCGCCTCCTTCGCATTACACTCAGAATGTCAGAAGTTTCCTCGATAACCATTTTCAACATAATTAAATTGGAAGAAGAGGTCCTATTCAATGCCCTTCCCTACTCACCGAAGTCCCCTGATTTGTTCTAGACTTTATCTATGTGGATACATCAAAACTTTTGTATACTGAACACCACTGCAAGAGTTGGACGATTTTTGACGAAGCATTATCATTACATCTGAATTTTGATGCCTTAAGTAATAAAGAGCACCTGGAAGAAAGTTGACTCCCATCTTGATGTTTGTCGAGCCACCAAGGAATACAATGATCTTCTGGTATTGGTGATTAATCTTGGTGAGTTTTTCTTTCTAAAGTATCGAAACCGGACGATCCTATCACTAATAATTACCGAGATACCTTGGTTTCTTATTGATACATATTTATCTGGACATCCTTTATATATATATATACTGCTATTTGTAAATAGCAACAAAAAATGTTGCAATTTGTACTGCGAACTATAGCGGACAAACGATTAAAATTTCAGTGAATTGGCGCATGTGCGAGCCTGTTAGTGCTCTTGATTCGATTTTCGAGTGGTGACTAGAGAGTGACTTACGTTGCAGTGAGGTAACAGAGCGTGGAGAACTGAATAGAAGAAGTATGGGCAAGTGTCACTATGCATTATCGATCTAATAGACCGCAATACAAACAGATGATTTCATTCCAGTGGAACCATGTGGTTGGCCTGAGAGAAGACGTGTTCTCGTACCTCGAAATTTTTCACTTATAGTAAAGAACTGCATGCACTGACGATTGAATTGCAAATTGCACAATGTGACAACACCACAGATCATGTGTAATTTTCCCTTGGCTACACTGGTGGTGTGAATACACTTGCTGGCGAGTCGTAGTAAATTCAAAATTAGCAACATTACGGGTTGAATTTAAGTAGTTCAAAACATCACCCCTTCAAAATTAATTGGAACATTAATTTTGGCACTTTTTACAAATATCAATTGTTTCTTAAGTAAAGGGGATCAAAACTTGCTATGTAAAAAACTACTAACAAAAACCATAAATTAATTAAAACTACCGTTGCTAAACACAATGAAATGAAAAAAATCATTGTAAGTGCTTTGGGAAACCTCCAAGTATGATTTCGACACCGAATCTTGTTGTCGAGTGTTAGTCAATCTTAATAAAATGTTGTTAGATTGCATCGTTGGTAATGTTGTTAGTACTTTCGCTAATGCTTTGTCAGATAAGAATGGAAAGAGGAAAAAAAGTACTAGAAATTACGAGCAACAACTAAAAATTGTCAGACTCATGCCATGATATATTCTATATGTAGTGTCAGATCTAATGTTCATCAGTTACTTCTCTTTTCTTTAATATATATTTTCCTCCTACTTTTCCTTTATCATTTCTGATGAAGTATAAGTGATAACTCTTACCACACAGTTTTCTTTTACTTGTGTTTAGCATTAATTTTAACCAATTTTCAGTAAGTTATTTGTTTTTAGTATCCGCTTCGGGATCCAGTTGTCCCAACTATGATAGATAAGAGCAGGAAGAGGAGAGAATGAGATAGAGATAGAAAGAGAGCAAATGAAGAATTTTTTTTTAAATCAATATTTAAAAAAACTTTTCAAAAATGAGGAAATAAACTATTTTTGCTGTGTGAAGAGTTTCTCGATGCAATTGTTTTGCGAATTTTAATACTTCTGAGAAATACTTAAGTAAATTCTAAGATATGTTTCTTATATTGTATTATGTCTATAATTTCAGAAAATACCAACAAATATCTCCTACAGAAACGTGACTGGTTAGTGAAAATGTCTAGTTTGACTGCTGACGAAACGAAAATCCCAAACAGATCAAAAATTTATAGTGACATGTTTGGTATGGAAGGGAGTTTTAGAGCACTTTCTGTTGATTAGCGAATATAATTCTTGAAATCCTAAATTGATCTTCAACAGACAACCTTCAACATGAAATATAAAATGATAACTGTGTGTGTACATATTTGAATAATATTGATATGGATGGCATCTAACATTAAACTTCATGTAATAAGAAGATTTTAGACAGAAATAACTCATAAGGAGAGAAACTGGATAATATTTTGCAATCAAAATAGATTAAAATATTTTCAAGAAGATAAGAAATGTAGACTATGTAAAATGAAAGAAATTTCCAGGTTAATGTAGCATTTCAAAGTTAAAATAACAATGCTATAATTGATACGAATAAATAATGATTGAATGGTTTGTTGTACTATTGTTGTTGTTGTACGAATATGCATTAGTGTACACCTGAATACATTCCAAAAATATGTATTTGAAATATATATATATATATATATATATATATATATATATATATTGCTCCAATTCAGCCATTACATTTTATTACGCTTTGTGCTTTTATCTTACGTTGCTGTATATATGTAGAAGGAAAATAAAACAATTTAAAATTAACAATAATAGTAAGTATATAACAACTTGTTAGCAGTGTTTAAAAATATAGCTAGTTAGGTATGGCAATTGGCATGGTGGTAGTTACGTGACCCGTAACTGACATGCACACGCAAGGTATTGGTATAAGATGGATTAGTCTTCTAAACACGTCAAAGAAATAATATGTACCCGTATTCAGAAAGGCAACTTACAAGAGTGGCCTAAATTTGGTGAAGTTTCAATCTTGGTTTCGAATACTTAAACAAGACTGAAAATTTACGTTAGAAATAATGTGATCACAACGAAAATTTATATGGAATAATTTCCAATGACATATACAGAAAGCCGAAGTTTAAGTCTATGAATATCAGTTAAATCATAACCCAGCTTCTCATTCAGAAGAATTTACCAATTGATAAATTACCTTCTTTTACATAGTGGTTGGTTGGAGTTTGGTGTTCCTTTTCAGCACCAAGGCTGTATGAAACGTGGACTTACAGTTTATTGTGAAGTTCGAACCACTGTAATGAGCACAAAGTTCAACGCTCTCCCCTCCGGGTACCGAACCCAGGACCGTGTACAAAGGGGGCAAGACACTAGCCACTACACCAGTATTTTTGTATAGTGGTGTAACAAATTATGTTCTACTTTCATACACAAATGACAATTTAAAATCTTATGATTTCTAAAGAGAAATATTATTAGAATTGTTAGCATGACATTTAGAAAGAAGGCAGAAGAGTGATTTCACCAGTGAAAATAAGGAACGGAAGAACTGTAAGTGAGAGTAACTTCAAATAGGACACGCTCCTGCACCTTCGAGACCCTAACTCTTTTTGCTACTTTTCCTCCTTAATGTGACCCTCCTTAGCGGTTAATATGCCTGCTCTCCATGGTTTGATTTTCTCTGGCGACCCAGATTTGGATCTTGCTTTAAATATTTGGTCCCGTTTCGTATAGCATCTGTGATGAAAATGTACGTTAAACTTCAGAGAAGAAACCAATCACCTGCTATTGTTCTATTGAACTTCTATATTTCCCCAATGGATCATGAAACAAATACCTTCATGCAAGTATAAGTGGGAATTTCTTTAAGGCGGTATTGGTAGCTAAAACATATAAAATTATATATAAGTAGCAAGAGTAGTAGCACCAGTAGTAATAGTATTTTTAAATTTTAAAACAAAGTGCTCAGATTTTTGTGACGAACAATAAGTTTCCATCGACACCTGTTCAAGGTGCTTAGTATTTTATCTTTACAAAGTTTATGTTTGTATCGTGTAATAGTGTACGTCATGTAGCTGAACTATGAAGATTTCGTATTAAATAAAGATATAACACTTTTAATACGCGTAGAAGAGATGATTTTCATATTTATCAACATAGAAACCACACTATCAAAAAGGTATAACATACATAAATGAGAAATTATACATGTTACTCGCTGTAATATAAAATGAGAAAAATATTCGTAAATTCAAGAAATTGGTGAAAGATATCTTCTAATCAAAAAACAGTTTTTATACTTCTGATGAGTTTTGTAATATTTGACTGTAATAACATATACTAGTAATTTTGATTACAAATAGCCGAATGTAATTTCATGCGTATGATCTAAGCATGCAATAAATTGAATACAAAGAGTGAAACTGGACCGAGAGACAGAGAAAATGAACCGAGAATCAAACCCGGATCAGTGGCCTGCCATGGTGGTTCATTAACTACTATGCTACCCAGTCCATTTCTTAAACAGCTGAGCACTGACTTTAAGACTGATAAAACTATGTTCAGGGACTGGTCTGATAGCATAGCAATTAACATATAGGCACGTTAAACAAGAAAAGAAAGTTGAAATTTATGAAACAAATCGTCTTCAGAAAATTTAGAAACCACTACAAACACAAGAAACCACTTTTAAAGACACAAAACATAATATAATATTATGACATACATATTTCTCAGTATCAACATTATCTCATAATATTTTATCACATAGTGTATTCCAAGTAATAGTATTGTTTTCTTCATATTTATTTTTCTTTTTGTTCTACAGCATTATCTAAAAAAATAAATAAATAAACAAGAATTTGTGAACTTTACTACCACAGACTTTTAAAAAGAAAGAAAAATATGAATTATTAATTCCTTCCTAGGAATATCGAAAGATATCAAAACTTAACTACGGAGTTATATAAGACAAAGTATGACTATATTAATAGGTCTAACAAGTTTATTATATATAGTTTGCTAAGAAACTATATTTAGAAAACAACTCAAGAAAACTAAAAGAAAATAATAATAATAGTGTACCAAGAGTTGTCCATGTATTTAAATAAACAAAAGAGTATGTAATGAGTGGTCAGATTGATTCGAAGATGCAACAAGTAAGCTAATATTTCGTTTATTTTTTATTTTTTCATTTATTTTGCTTCGTTTAACATTCCACGTTTATGAAGTGAGCCAGCGACGTTGATAACGAAAGACATAATGGAATGAAGAAAGTAGAAGAAAATAAGTCAACTCTGAGGAAGGTCAGGCACACGGTGTTTACCCACCATAAAGTTTACTTGGCGCAAACTTTGATCGAACCAGGGACCCCACGCAACAAAGGTGAAGTTTTTCCACTGAGTGATTGCGGCTCCATTGCTTTTTCTTTAGTACTTATATATTTGAATAAACCAATATGATTTTGACAAAGTCCTCAGTTTGGTCAACATCTGTTCGATTTGGCCGACAGAAATTAATAAAGCTTACTATTATTATTATTACTTCTACCAACAAATTTCTCATGTGTAGGTCGAAAGAGACATGGTGATAGGGAATGAATGATTTTGAAAGAACTGATGGGATTTGAATGTGGGAGAAATGGAAGAACACCGATAAAACTGACGAACACAGTATTGCGCACCTCCGAGCTTCGGTGGCTTAAATTCACACTACGATCCTCTTACACAAGAGGTGATCGTTCTATTGTAGAGGCCTCAGTTAAAGCCTATGTCGATAATGGTTCAAGAAGGTATCACATTGTAGTTAAACTTAACGAAAATTGATGAAATAATTCCTTTGTTATATAGATAGTTCTTTAGCGAAAAGTTGTGTTTACCGTAAGTTTCATTCAAACACTGTTCGGAATATGGAACTATTGTTGTTGTTATTATTATTATTAGTGGTAGTAGTAGTAGTAGTAGTAGTAGTAGCAGCAGCAGCAGTAGTAGTAAAATTAGTAGTAATAGTAATAGTAGTAGTAGTAGTAGTAGTAGTAGTAGTAGTAGTAGTAGTAGTAGTAGTAGTAGTAGTAGTTGTTGTGGTTGTTGTTGTTGTTGTTGTTGTTGTTGTATTTTGATGGCTTCAAAACATCGTTAGTGACAGTTACCTTGACTTTGGCTCATCCAAAACAATAACTGAAGTATTGCATATATAACGAGTAAAGTTACTGAAACTTATTGAATAATCACCGACACTTTTAACTATTATTTGTTAAATTAATAAGTTTCCATTATATTGCTAGTGTTAAAAATGACTTTTACAAAACAAAATAAAGTATTTAATACGCTCTTTTGATTAAATCTCAGTATATACAGTTTATAATGTTAATTATTCTAAATTTTGAAAAATCATTGTAAAATATTTTTTGTATTGTGAAATGCTGATTGTGAAGATTTTGTTATGTTTGATGCTACTCTAAATCAGATTAGTTTTGAACATTCACTTCATTGTGAATTTGCTGGATATTGCAGCAAATCTTTCAATTGGTTTGACATAGTTTTCCTTTTCTCTCGATCCTGAATCAGATTATATTTTCCCGTACTTTTTCTTTCCGTCATATTATATGATTTGTCCGCGTATAACCATTACATTCTCCCTCCTCTAATCCCTCCATAAGTAATCCTTGCTTCTTAGACAAATATTTTACTGTTCAATTTCACTATATTCATAATCCTAGTCTTACGATACTCCACGTCTGAAGCTGTTGGTTCGATTCCATGGACGAACTTTCGGATTTACGTCATCTACTTCATTGGATTATTATTATTATTTTCACAGTGAACTTTGATCATGTAGTCTTAAGCTTTCTGGAAACATTTCTGTATACCTTTTTCTTTTATTAAGGATAAGTGTAATAACAGATTCTAGATTCTTTTAACCATAATAATGTATCAACATCCTTGCTCATTACTTTTATCTTTGTGTAATTTGTTAATTTCCTACTTGTGTCTGACTAAAGACATTGATAATACATCCAGCTTATTTGTATATATTTTGAGCATCCAGCTAGCGCTCTTCTAGCTTCCTTAATTAATTACTTCGGTTACTTCGGTTGTCACGTAACTACGTTTGCGTTTATTTCCAAGTTAAAATTTGTTGTTTATTCCTTTCTGCTGAGGTTGAGCTTCACGCTTAAATTTCCTCAAAAAAACTACAATTCAAGATTATAAGGCAATTTTTCCCAGCTTTTGAGGTCTATGACTCAGGAAACAACCTGCCATTTTTTAACGTCACAAATACGTTGTTCTGAAGAGGTTAAAACACTAAACATAATAGGTTTACAATATATGGTACTGAAAAAAAAAGCAAGAGGTGTGGTTATGTTTCTGTCTGAGAAACAAAACTAGATGTTTATAATATTTCGAAGACTACAATTAAAACTGCCGTGCAAACAACAAAATTGACAGAGAGGAGAATATAGAGATTTTTTTTTTTTTAAGTTGAAGTAAAACGTCAAAACATATAGAGACAACGCCAGACTAACATTATCAATTTTTTTCTTTTACAAGCAAGCTGGTCATGTTAACTAGCGTAGTTTCAAACTTTTGTAACCCATTATTTAGCTATTCATTGTCTAGTTCTAACTAGTAGAATTGTAAATATTGAATTTGCCTCAATGATGGCTCAGGTCAGATTACACATCCAGTGGCGAAGCGTGCCGAAAAAACTGGGTAGACAGACAGACACCACACACACTTATATATATTGTATTTGTAAGGTTTTTGTTTTTTTACTCCTATTTTTAGTTTTGATATTTCGTATTATATAAAGGATGCTGATATACACTAATCACTACCGTATTCCAAGTAAGATGATCCATGATAATTCATACATATAGTATTAATATTCGAGTTTTTAATATTCTTTGCAATATATGTTTACTCTGTTCCTTTAAATATAAAATTTTATAATTAGTTAAATTTGGTGTATAGTACTATTTTCCCGAAGTACAGATTTCTGAATTGTATTACATTTGCTAGAAATAGGGACATTACTTCCTGATACCCTGTTTAGGGATAGTCATTTCTAAATACCTTACAACACCTAAGCTGCACAATTAAAATCAGGTTTGTCGAATCCGATTCCATGACCAGAGCACCACCACATAACAAAATAATTTATAGACAGACAGACAGACGGAGACACACACACATACACAGGGATAAAAGCTAGCCATCATCATCATGCTTGAATTTCGCACTTGTCTCTCTCGCGAAAAACATAAAAGTGATAGAATTGTCCATACATCTCAACTTTTCGTTATGGGGATTTTTTTTTTTAAATTCTGAAGTTGGAGACACACAGGGACAAAATATATATACTAAAGTTCTTCAAGGGTACGTTATAACAATTTAATATTTTATAGAGGGAGCTTAAAAGATGGTTTAAAATAAAAACAAATAAGAAGAAATAGCGGTCTGTTTCTGTCACTTAAAAATCCAGCTTAAAATAAATAAGATAGGTAGCCCTGTAAAAGTAGACAGAACGGCAACTGTCTTTTCACAGGTACTACTACACAGCGCGAGTCTTTGGACTTTAATTTCTCACGTGGCTGTGACTCCTACGCTTCTATAGGTCGGTGCAAGTTAAATGGATGCAGCAGAGGAATAATGTTCAAGGTTTCGCGAGACGCTTTGCTTTCTGTCTTTCACATGGAAGCATGTTGTAGAAAAGTATGTATAGTAGTTTCATCCCAGTAAACAAAAGAAAACAAACAAACAAAAAAAAAAAAAAAAAAAAAAAGGAAATTTTATGTTCAGAATCTTTAAATTACAAAATTTTAAGTTAGTAAATCAGGCTTAATGGTTTAATACATATAAAATTTTAAAGGGTAGACGCTGTTTGCCCTTCTTCCCTTAAGCCTCGCCACTGAACATAGTCCTATTTCATTGCTTCTTTCTTAATATTTGTCTTCCTTCACGTGTCTAAACATATGTGTCCATTAATGTGACGCAACGTAATAATGGATCTGATTATAGAACAATATGCTGTTTGGAAGTAGTTAGAATTTTCTTTATTTAATCAATATTTACTTGTGAATTATTTTATTGGCTTTTATATAAACGTTATTAAGTTTTGTTTCTCGTTAATTTTAATTTTAATTGTTTTAATATTTCTTTTGATTGCCATTCGATAATTTCTTAATCTGATCTCGACTTAGTTTAACTTATAATATCATATAAACCTTTCTTCATGAAAATTTTTAGTTTTGTTTTATTATGCTATCTCGTTAAATGTTTTAATATTATTTTAAATTTTTTCAGTCTTGATCTGTGTCTACTAATATTAGTATATTTTCTACACATGCTATTGCCCGTTTAACGTTATTTGATGCCAGGTCTTTTAGGCAGGAACCAAAACCAACTACCCAGAAGACGAACCCACCAATTGATCCATAAGAACATCCTTTCGTAGTTTCCATTAATGCATCTAGCATACCACTGGATATTCTTACAACTCTGCCTGTGCAATAATATTTTAAAAGTGTTGTAAATTTTGTAATAACACTTCGTTACCTGTATTTCTTCAAATAACTGTAGTCACTAAAGGTAGTCAAATGAGTCTTTGAAGTGCAGAAAAAATCCAACAATGTATTTCATGCTATTTATTGAGTGCTTATCGACTTTTAATTATACTTTTACATAGAGACAGTTTTGTTAATGATGAGTAGAGAGAGGCAAGGTATGAAAATCAATCGTCAAAAATATGAAATTAGAATAATATATTTTCTAAATATGAACTTTATGTGTATACATTACCTCACATTTATGGCAGGTAGGTATTCACTAACTTTTCTAAAACATATTAGGAGTAGGTTTACAGCATTATGTATCTACAGAAGAGGAAAAATGACTTACTCATCATCATTCAGGTCATACTACTATAGGTAAAAGATGCAACTTGAGCAGAGTTCATTTTGTCACGTAAGAAAAGAGGGAAAGAGGGCATTATATATAATAATTAACTTCCACTATTTATTCAGAAAATGCCAAACGTAAGGATTCATTTAAATTGTAAGTTTGCAAATCTTAATTTAAATTAACGGAATACATGTTTCGGTATTTTCGAAAATTCCGCTTTTAAAGGGGGCGAGATCGAGGAATTTTTATAGGTCTTTTCTCGTCATTCAAATGAAATTGCCTATCTTATTATTGCCGGAAAACGGATTAAACTGAATTCTGTTTAAACCGAATTTTTGAACATGAATAACACTATCCTAAAGCCGCATTTTACGATCATATTACTTTCATTGAAATGCATATCCTAACGGAAAGGGTGGCGTTAAATATGTGCTACAAAATTATAGTGTTCCCCAAACATTTGGAGTTAGTAAGATGAAATTGGGTACATAAACTACCCTAAGTTTTCAAAAATTCCACTTGTAAGGGGAAGAGGTGACATTTTCTAATATTTTGGTGTTTTCTCATCATCATGGGAAAATGACTGTACTATTTGAAATAGATTTTGGATCATAGTTGGCACAAGGCTCGATATATTTTATTTTCTTCTTTTCTTTTCTTTTCTTTATTTATTTATTCTATTTTATTACTTTTTTGATTATCCTAAGGACGAGAAGTTCAAAATGTAATTCAGAATATGTCATCAACACCTCAAGTTATTACTAAATGAGCGTAAGTTGACATGTTTCCAATTGTTCTCGAAAATTTCGCTTCTAAATAATTTGTCACTTTGTATTAATAAAATGGCTAAAGTAATGAAATGTTCGGACCGTTTAAAAGGAATTTTTGAATATTTCACATCTATCGACCTGGTTTCTGTCAATCCACTTAGAATGAAATGCATATCCTAACAGTGAAGGGGTTTAAGTTTTAGTTTTTACACGAAGAATACCGCCTGCACCATATACAATGTTGTTTGAAATATAGTTAGCACTTGGGTCGAGCAAAGTTTTTCATCTTGCCGTCAATAAAATACGCAATATAAGGAAGGAAAAGGAATTAACATAAACCTTTCAAATGTTTTCCATAAACGTATATTTCCCGTGTAAGAACGGGTATTGGAGCTGGTTTCAATAATGAAAGCTTACTGTTAACATTGTTGATATATACTTTACCTTAAAAGATAAAGTAACATATAAGGGTAGAGTGTCTGAGCGATGGAGCGCTCAACTCTGGTAAGAAGGTTTTCTTGTCCTATCCCAGTTCATGTGAGTTTGTGGCGTACAACATTGTGTCCATGAATTTTCTGCTGTTTCATCTAACAGCATCCACACAATTATTTCATAATCATCCGCTTTCATTAATCAACTGTCCTCTTTAGCCTACAGGGAACTTCTGAACCTCTAACTTATGGGCTTTTGTTCTATCATTTTGACCTTGTACTTATCAGCAGTGTAATGATATTCTTGTAAAGTGAAGACTACTTCCTTTATTTTCTGAACATCTAACTCATGAGTTTTGTTCTATCATTTTGACCTTGTACTTATAAGGAATGTAATGAGATTCTTGTAAAGTGAAGACTTCTTTATTTTCTGAACCCCTAACTCATGGGTTATGTTCTACCATTTTGATCTTGCACTTATGCGGAATGTAATGAGATTCTTCTAAAGTGAAGATTTTTTCCTTTATTTTCTTATCCTCTAATTCACGGGCTTTTGTTCTATCATTTTGATCTTGTACTTATCCGGAATCTAAGAAGATTCTTGTAAAGTGAAGATTTTTTTGTGGTTCACTCCTTCCAGACTGTTTCGGCTCTCTAAGGGAATCCAATCATAATTAATCACAAACAAATAATAAAATTTACCATCAAATATTATGGGTTGTCTTATTCTCAAATGAAAATTAGTCTTATCAGAGTAAATAAATATTTATGTAGGAAATAAATAATTTGAAGTGATACGACGAAATTCCTTAAGGTAACAAAAAAAAAAAAAAGAAGAAGAAGAAGAAGAAGATTCCGGATTTCTTTCACTTCAGAGCTCTATTCCTTAAGTTAGATGATTATTACTTAGACTAACAGACTTCTATAAATTTACTTAGTCAGACTCCACCGATTCGTTACTCCCTTACAGTTTTGTTTGACGCCTACCGCTATCAGGAAAGCCTGATTACAACTTTCCGTCTACAAATGTAAGAGACCCTGTTGTTAATAGACATTACTTAGTCCAAAGACTGATTTTCTTTTTCTAAAGAAAAGACCATTACTCAGGCTTCTCTGACCTAGCAAAAAAAAAAAAAAAAAAAAAAAAAAATCTGTAAGAAACCTTAAAGTGTATTCTGCCTCTGAGGTTAAAAAACAATCATAACCTACTTCTCCTAACTAGAAGATAATGGGAATCACTTATCTAAATAAGCTGTTATTCAAACTTTTCACCTGGCTAGCTAAATGTTATCAAACTTGGTCATTACGCAGACCCAAGGAAATCACTCATTCCTTACTCTAGCCATCACTTAGGCCAGTCCCTACTTATTTCCTTATAAAATCAGAAATTCTAACGGCATCACTCAGGTTCGAGAGAAATAATTTATTCTCTGTCATCCGTTATCATTCAGACCGTTCCCTACAAGATAGGAAAGTTTTTTTTTTTTTTAAAAAGCGAGGCAGGACCTTCAACAACGTATAAGGGCTCTAACAGCCATAGTCATTTAGCCCCTATGCTCCGAGAGGCTTCCTTTTATATGGTTGACTACCCTTCTCTTTTTAGTTTGCTTAATTTTATTTTCGCTTAAAAATCCGCAAAAAAAAATCTTTTGAATTTGAGCAACCGTCGCAAGCCTATGGATAATTCCATCGATCACTAAACGAAAAAACTATATAGGAAAAACTCGAATGTTGAGTTTGTTAAATAAAGCTGAAAGAAATCCAAGTAAGAAATACACAGTTTAAGCAGATATACACATACAAATAAGTAAGCAATAACCAAGATGAAATTATAAATATATAACACATAATACGTATATATGTAATTAAATATATATGTCTGGCCAGACTTACCTTTATCAGTAACAAAATTATATACACTTTTACACTAATCCTTTATTTAAAAAATAAAACACAGTAATACTTGTCCTTACAACTTCTACCTTTATTTTCTGAACCCCTAACTCGTAGGCTTTGTTCTATCATTTTGACCTACTTATTCGGAATGTCAGAAGATTCTTGTAAAGTGAAGACTTCTTCCTTTATTTTCTGAACCTCTAACTCATGAGCTTTTGTTCTATCATTTTGACCTTCTACTTATCCGGAACGTAATGAGATTGTTGAGTTGAGTTGATTTTGAATTTAACGTTCCGTTCAGCAGCTAGGCTATATGAGACATGGACCTACTGATTAACGTGGAATCCGAACCACACGAGCTCCCGCCGGGAATCGAACCCGGGTATCCCACACCAAAGGCGCGTACGCTAACCGCTTAGCCACGAAGAAGCTCTGTAATGAGATTCTTGTAAAGTGAAGACTTCTTCCTTCATTTTCTGGACATCTAACTCTTAGGCTTTCGTTCTATCATTTTGACTTTCTACTTATCCGAAAAGTAATGACATTCCTGTAAAGTGAAGACTTCTTCCTTTATTTTCTGAACCTCTAACTCATAGAGTTTTGATCGATTATTTTGACCTTGTACTTATCCGGAATGTAATGAGATTCTTTTAAAGTGAAAACTTCTTCTCTTATTTTCTGAACCGCTAACTCATGGGCTTTTATTCTATCATTTTGATCTTGTACTTATCCGGCATGTAGCGAAATTCTTGTAAAGTGATAGAACAAAATGATAGAAGAAAAGCCCATGAGTTAGAGGTTCAGAAAATAAAGGAAGAAGTCTTCACTTTACTAGAATCTCACTACATTAAATATAAATGAAACAGTAATTCATAACAATATCGTATTGTTAAATAATATAAATTTAAAATTATATAATAAACAGCAATGAATATCAACAATTTAATACTATGATATCTCTATTACTTGCATTAATATGAACATACATATTAACGTCTGAGGAAGATAACGTTACGTTATGGAAACTGTTACGAAACAATTTATTTTTAATAAAGAAATGCATACTCTGGTCTGGCAGAAAAATAATAATTATTATCTTTTAGTGCTTTCAGGCTCCGTATATATTTTTTCTTTCTTGTTATGATAAAGAGGCCTTGTGTCCATCTTAAACACAAACTAAATACAACTTTCTTACAAGGCTGTCTATAATCTTTAGTGGGTCCAAACGAATGTGCAGCAGGAGTTTACTGCAATAAAAGAAGTGATGTTGATGAAGGAACAAAACTGAATTTCATTAGGAATATGGAAGAGAGGATCAGAATGATAAATATGAAGGAAGATCGAAAGGAGAAAGATATAGAAAGATATGGGAACAGCTGAAAGAGAATGGTTACAGTGAAAAGGACAAGAAAAAGAGCAAGAAGAGAAGGAAGAAAAGTGAGAAAGAAGAAGAAGAGAAAGAAGAGGACAAGAAGAAAAGATGGCATGGTATTGAAAGTGCAGGGGTGATATCAGAGAAGATAAGAAGAATTCTTAAGAGAGAAGGTATTAAGACGTACAGGAAAGGAGGAATGAAGAAATAGATATCATAAGGAAAAAGAAGATGATAACGCCAGCGGGATTATGTAAAAAGGAGTGATATATGAAGTACCGTGTGGAATGTGTGATAAGGTGTATGTAGGGGAAACCAAGAAGAGAATGCAAGAACGTTTGAAACAACATAAAGATGATGTAAGATTGAAGAGAGACACTAATGCTATTTACAAGCACGTCGATGAAACAGGCCACGAAGTAAACTGGGAAGGAGCGAAAATATTGGAATATGAAGGGAGACAACTGGTTAGAAAGTGGAAAGAAACGAAGAGGATAAAAGAAGTTTACAATAAAGCTATGAACTGGAATAATGGTTTGAATATTAATGAAGAGTGGGAGGACATTTTGAAGAGAGAAGAAAGAAGAAAGGTAGAATATGGCAACACTGATATGGATGTGTAAATACACACTATAAAGTGCTCCTAATATTTAGTTTAAATTTAAGTGATACTGTTTACGTGAGTGAAGTGATACAAGAATAACGAATTCGGTAAGCACTCTTACATTTAACTAGATACATTTTGTTAAATAATATCGCTGACTTTACTATCTGTTGCAAAAATCATAAATTGATTGACACGTAAACATCAAATACCTGAATAGGAGTACGATCATAAGATATAAACAAACATTATGAGCTCCTGCATTGAGTGTTCCAAACCTGTTCTGAGACAAAACGTTACCTCCAAAATTCAGTGCACTGAATGTCTAAACTGGACCCACCTAAAATGTTAGCAGTTAAAAGAAAGTGACGTGGATTATATGAAACAATCAAATTTGCCATGGAAGTGTAGAGGTTACATAAAAGCTAGGCGTAATACCAATTCAGAACAGAATGAAGTGCTTCCATCTATCGAAGACATTTATAAACTGTTAAAAGAACTAAAAGATGATATATCCGTGATGAAGAAAAAAAAAACAACACCGACCTTGAGCGTGAACTTGGAAAGTCTCTTGACCTGGCGCATCAGAAACTGGATGAAAATGCAGACATCATCAAAAAACAATCAGAAAGCATTTCAGCGTGCCTTGCTACTATTGAACGGCTGAAGGAAGAAAACATCGCTCTCAAAAAGCAGCTACTAGACACTGAGATGATATTAGGTGAGCTCAACCAGTATGGAAGGCGAAACACGCTAGAAATACAGGGTGTACCAAAAAAAACGAACGAAGATACATATGAAGTTGTAAAACAGTTGGGCCGTGCTTTAGACATAAACATTGAAAGAGAAATGATAGATGTATGCCATAGAGTAAAGAAAGCTCCTCACCAAACATCAGGAACAATAATGGTTAAGTTTGTTCGAAGAGAGGTTAAAGAAAATTTCCTCCAGAAACGTAAAGTAAAGAGGAATCTCAATTGTACCCACTTAGGATATAACCATAATGAACCCATCTATGTCAATCAAAGTCTAACTCTAAACCGCAGAAAGGTATTTGGAAAAGCCAGGAAAATTAAAAGCGAAAAGAATTATGCCTTCCTGTGGGTAGATAGTACAGGTAGCATAAAGTTGCATAAAAGAGAGGGAGATAAAGATGTTTTTATATTACGTAGCCTAGAAGATGTTGATAAATTGACGTAATTTTCAGCAAAAACAGGTAGTAAGAATTGTAGGAAGGGTTAAATAAATGCTTGAAACATGTTCTATAATTGAAGATATAAATACTCAACAAAATATCGAAACTAATGTATGCGAAACTGATACTTTATTTAATAACGTGTTTAAAGATAAAATTGGTATCAACATCTTGAATCTTAATATTAGAAGTGTTCGTAAATATTGGGATGAGCTTTTAATTTTATTACAAAATTTAGAATTAAATTTACATGTATTAGTTCTCTCCGAAACATGGCATAATCAATATGAAATAAATTTAAAAAATTATCATTGTTTCTTCACAAAACGATCTCTAAATAAAGCAGATGGTGTAATGGTATTTATAAATAATAATATTAGTATTGAGAATATTACAGAATTAGAATTAAATGATGCTTCTGGTCTAAGTTTAAATATTTCATATAGCAAAGAAGACTATAATTTAATGTGTATTTATAGAACGCCAAGTGGTAATGAAGGAGAATTCTTACGCTCCTTCGAAAATGAACTTAAAAATGTCAAAACAAATGGGTTGGTTATTGGAGACATAAATTTTGACATATTAAGTAATAGGTACGACGAAAATGTAGACAACTACTTAAACATACTTTATAAAAACGGGTATATATCATGCATAAATAATTATACAAGAGTAACTGAAACAACTAAAACATGTATAGATCATATCTTTTTAAGGCAAAAATATACTCAAAATGTCACTGCAGCAATATTGCATACGGCAATTACAGATCATTATATTACCTGTGTTAACTTAAATATGGAAATTGCCGATAAATCAACAACAAACAAACCTCGAACTATTATAGATTACCAAAGACTAAAAAATGAAATACAGAAGTGTAGTTGGTTGAATGTGTATCAAAGTTTGGATGTAAATTTAGCTACTTCAGTTTTCATTTCGACATTACAAAAATGTATTAAAACTTCACAAATAGTAATTGAAAAAACTATCCCAAAATATCGTAAGTTAAAGCCATGGATAACTGATGAATTGATATTACATATACGAGAAAGTTACAAATTAAGCAAACTTGTAATAAAAAATAAAGATAATCTAGAAATAAAAGAACACTATAAAAAATATAGAAATAAGGTAACTCAACTGATAAAAATGGTAAAAAATGAGTACTATAAAAAGCAGATTGTTAATTGTGAAAACAATACAGGTAAATTATGGAATGTAATATCAAACATTATTGACAAAAAAGAAAACAAAAGCATGGACATTAAAGTAATACAAACGGCTACGGGTAACATTAACTTTCAGCAATATCCTAAACTGGTAGTTGACACATTCAACAAATATTTCTGCAATATAGGTGAAAGGTTAGTAAAAAATGTAAATTTAACCAAAATAAATGAAAATCTAGGAAACAAAGCTAAAAATAGTATGTTTTTTACGCCTATTACTGAACAAGAAATCTCATTTCATATAAACCAACTAAAAGCAAAATCGGCTCCAGGACTAGATGAAATAACTTCTAAAATATTGAAAAATGTAAAAGAAGAAATAACTAAACCACTGTTGCATATATATAATAAGAGTTTAGAAACAGGTATTTTCCCTAATCAATTTAAACTAGCACTCGTGAAACCAGTATTAAAAAAGGGTCAAGAAAGGATCTCAATAACTATAGACCAATATCGCTACTTAGTAATTGTGCTAAAATATTAGAAAAATGTATTAAAAAGAGATTAGTTTCCTTTCTTGAAACTAATAACATACTTGCATTAAATCAGTTTGGTTTCAGAAAAGATGGAAGTACATCTGATGCAATTTATAAACTAACGGAAATAATAACAAATTACATGGATCATAATGAAAAAGTAATAACAGTATTTTTGGACTTAACCAAAGCATTCGATACAATATCTCATAATATATTGTTAACTAAGCCAGAACATTATGGAGTAAGATGTGTAGTACTCTCTTGGTTTACTAGTTATTTAAGTAATAGATTGCAAGCTGTTAAAATTGGAAATTTTATGAGTGACAACACAGGTTAGCTATGGAGTGCCACAAGGATCAGTATTAGGTCCAATTTTATTTATAATTTATATAAATGATTTGTACAATATAGGCATTGATGGCTATATTCAATCTTTTGCAGACGACACCACTATAACAATAACAGGGAAAAAGTGGGAAGAAACTTTTAAAAAAAGCGGAAATAACAGTAAAGAAAGTAAAACAATGGCTTGAACAAAATTCCTTGGTACTAAACTTAACGAAAACCAATTATATTGCTTTCTCACCAACAATAACCGGACAGCCACAAAATTTTGTCTTAAAATATCATAACTGTATTAATACTTTAGACTGTAACTGTAATACAATAAATAAAGTAACTGAACAAAATTATTTAGGAGTGAAAATTGATAAACATTTAAAGTGGACATCGCATATTCAACATGTAACCAAGACATTAAGAAAATTGCTGTATAAATTTGTACAATTAAGAGGGTGTTTAGAATTAAAAGTTTTACGTATGATATATTATGCACTAACACAAAATATATTGCAGTATGGTATCTTAAGTTGGGGATCTGCCTATGAGACGCATATAAGACCTTTAAAAGTTCAGCAAAACAATATTATAAGAATATGTTTAAATAAAAACAAAGAAGACAGTCTAGAAAACTTGTATAGAGAATTTTCAGTCTTAACTGTTGAAAAATTATATATAAAAGCAGTCCTACTCTATGTAAAAAAACATGAAAATGAATAGAATAAAATTTCTCATGGGTATGGAACAAGAAAAGTAACTCAAAAAGATCTTGAAACAATTAAAGTAAATAAGGGTATATCACAAAATCAAACATATCATTTGGCTCCGAAACTTTATAATAATACTCCAAAAGAAATTAGGGAAGAAGGAAAAATGCATAGATTAAAAATACTGATAACTAATTGGTTAAAGGAAATAAAGAATGATGACTTAAGAGCGTTAACGTATTAAATTAATGTATTAAATTAGTAAATAATCGACTAACGTCACTTGAAATATGCTTATCTACAACTACTGAGGGGTTTATTTTTAAAAAATGGAGGAGAGAAGGAAGAAAAAGAGAAAAAAGAGGAACAAATAATAAAATTTCACTGATATATACTTTATGAAGATGGTTTCTCACTCACAAGCGAAAGCTTCTGTGAAGAGTCACCTATCATAATCATATTATGTCATTAGGTTGTATTATGTATGTGTCTTCTTGTTGAAAGATAATGTAAAATTAATAATAAATTAAATGATAGTTAATTGAAATTGTAGTAAAAAAAGTAACAGCTATAAAAATGATTTATAATATAATACTGATTAATATTAAAGAAACCCTATCAAGGACTGGAACTTAACCTCAAGGATTTCCGGAGGTTACCAATCGTAGTGCTAATAAATGTAATAAATAAATAAATAAATAAATAAATAAATAAATAAATAAATAAAATAAAATAAAATAATTTTATAGTTGTGGTGTGTGTATTAGAAGTGTTGCCACCAATATATGTAAACTAAGTTTTTTGTATAGGCCTTTTAAAAATATATATATAAGGACAATATAGGGTTAAATTTATTCGTGTTTTTTTTTCAATATTCAGGTAGTTAATTAGTATTCAATATTGACAACCTAGCCACTCAGTGCCTACTTGGGGATGCAAAGATGAGTGCTACTAGGCGCCTTCCACTCACCATCTAGAATGAGTGGGTAAATTATAACTTAACTTGCAAGAGGTTTTCATATGGGGATTAAACAAATAAATATACGTCCACTTCATTTAACATAAAACACTGTATTTCTGAAATCTGATGAATGAACTGTGAGATTTCTGAATGTTTGCTATAACGGATATTCGGAGTCATTTGCCAGTAAGGTATAGTACGATCAAGTATTGAGCTTTGAATTCTGACTCGGAGTCACACATACCTGGATAAATCTGTTGCTGTCCCACGTCGTTCTGGTGTTGAACTCTGCTCCTTAAGCTGACACTCCTTGTTGTTGGACGATGAAAGTGTGCATTGAGGAATGGGCCTCTCAATGTAAATCTCCCTCGAAGTTCTGCGTCGTTAGAATATGTTGAAGTACAACGTACTGTTTTCTCCTATCATCTGGTGGATAATTAAATGTAACTTGGTTCTCCAGACTCGAACCCAAGTGTCTTCAAAGTAGATGAACAAACTTGGAACTCTCAGAACTAATCATCAAGAACTCAGAAACTGATCCTCTCGAACTCTCTAGGAAATCTCAGGAACTCTCTCTCAAAACCTTCTCGTCCTGTGGTTTTGTTTGGCCGGGTCCAACTACCATCGTCTGCTTTTTCCGTCTGCTGTGGCACGTGCGACACCGTTTTCACATGGAGAGACAAATTCCTTCCATGTGTCAAAACTCAAAACTGCAACCCTCGACACGTTCTGACTTCCCGATTCTAAGCACTTCTCCGTACATCCGTAATCTCATGAAATTCATAAAATCCCACAAATTCACGTTTTGTACAATTTCTAGAATCTGGCTAATGTGAGGAAAGACACATTGTCAACATTTCCTTCCTACATTGCCAGACACGTTACGATGACATTCTTATACACAACTGTTTACAATGAATTGCTGACACAACTATTAGCGAGATTGTGCAGCTTGCATTAACTTTACATATTCAACATTAAATTCCCATAACCTTACTTAACGATTTCGAGACATAAACATAACAATAAATCTAAAATATACAAATTATTATTCTCGAAAATCGAGTTCTTCCACATGTCCCCCCTTAAAAACTTGGTTGCTCCGCAAACCAAATTCGACATCGTAAGAGGGCGATTTTCTATAAACACCCTGTACATAATGTATACTGACACCATATTAAGGATAAATATCAACTTGAAACGAAATAAGATATGTATTATTATTCAACATAATTATATAAATATTAATTAATCTTCCTTCACCTAACATTTATTTAAAATATATATATTCGAATTTTTTAATCTTTGTATTACTTTCTTACATTATAAAATACGACATTTCAAAATGTAATGTCGCAAAGTGTATCCTCGCGACATCTAGCGAGTTTTTACTAAACTACTTGCACATCACATTTTGTCCAGAGTGATTGTGCATACATACATTTGCAAGTACTCTTGAGTTATCTCCTCTTAGCGACAACGCTTTTACAATATCAAATAACCAAAAACTTCCATTACTCTGAATGTTCATACTTGCCAACCAATGAAGTTATTGGCCGTATCAGTAATGTTTTAACTTCGTCTCTTTCCACCTCTCTGTGGATGGAACTGCAAAAATCAAAACTTGTAACATAGTTATTTAGAACATATGTAATTAACATATTCACATTTGCACTATAAAACTTGAAAATATTAATGTTTTATTTTCATGAAAAATTTTATTCACTGATATTTAATCTGAACCGAAAGAAAATCCTGCAGCAGGGCATTGGAAATCCTGACTCTTCATGCAGCCTAGTAACTGCAAGCTCAACAGTTTTTCAATCAAGCTTTGTCAAGGTTAATTCAACTTCCTGCCTTCTATTCACGCGTCACCGTTGACTGGATAACATCAAGTTCCAATATTGCGTCGCAATTATTACACTATTAGTTTTAAAACACTTTGTTTTACAATACCACTATGTCACACGCATAAAAAAATTCACTTTTCATCTGTTTCGGGCACTCAGTTTTCCCGTGTTTGTCGGAATCTTCGTTGAAAACGTCGGTTTTCGTGAATTTACAGTGTCCCATTGATGTATTAGTGTCTTTCTCATCTTCTGTGGTGATGTGGTGTAATTGTGTGTGTTTCCGTTCAGTTTCAGTGCTCTCACAAAAATCTACTATACTACCATCTGGCAAATTCTTAAAATAGTGATTTCAGTGCTTTGTGGAATAGTTTTTAGTGTAGATTTGCTCTTATTAAAAATAGTGGCATAAATTGGTGATGCATGGGAAACTGCGTAAGTCTCAGACTCATCTCTACCATTTATTTCTACATCTATGTTTGATCTTACACTATTTTTACTATTTCTTACACTATTTTCGTATTTTCTCTCTATCCTATTTAATTTTAACAAAATATAACATGTTATAATTACTATTACTACTAATACACTTCCTAAAACTAACGCTGATATTAATAATAATATAGTATTGATGTCCATTTCCTTCGCTTTCGGATATTATCTGAAATAGACGAGAAATAGATAAAGTCGGGATAGGCCTACTTAAAATTCGTAGAAAAGTACATTTATTATAGTTAATTAAATTATTAAAATATCTATCTTGTGTCTAAATCTTCCCTAAATGGTGTTAGCAATGGTGCATTCATTAGTGCTGATTTTAATTGCTCGAACGCCTGCTGGTAAGATTCATTCCATTCGAACTTATGACCCTTCTTCAAAATAGGTTGAAACGCTGATGTGATTTTGGCATAATCCTTACAGAATTTTCGAACATAATTAGTTAAACCAAGAAAAGATTTCAACTGTTTTACATTATTCGGGGCCTTACATGCTTTTATCGCTTGGATTATCTTCGGGCTAACCTCGTATCCCGCATCACTGACAATATGTCCCAGAGCCATAATTTTCCTTTCTATGAATTGACATTTTTCCACAGATAGTTTGAGTCCGTAATGTCTCAATCTTTTGAAAACTGATTGAAGTACATCCACCATTTTCTCCTGATTATCCGTATATAGGAATACATCATCCATATAGTAGGAAACTGACTCAGGATTTACATTTGCCAGGGTCATTGCCATTATCTTTGTGTATATGGCGGGTGACTGTAAGTAACCCATTGGAAGAACACGATACTGATAAGCTCCTACGCCCGGTATATTGAATGAAGTATACTCCCGTGACTCCTCAGAAATTGGTACTTGATGATAGGCCGATTTTACGTCCAAAATACTAAAATATTTGTGTCCTCCCATACACGTTAAAATTTGATGTATCGGGGGCAGCGCAATGCTATGCAATTTAACATGTTTATTTAAAAACCGACAGTCCAAAACTGCACGAATACCCCCTGACGGTTTTTGTATAAACAACATTGGAGAGTTGTAAGCACTTGAACTTTCTTCAATTATTCCTTGTCTCAACAAAATGTTAATTTGCTCCTTAACCTTATCTTTTAACGCTATGGGAATCGGATATTGGTGACGTCTAAATGGTACCTTTGTTTCTAACTCTATGTGATGCTCAAAATGTTTTACTTGGCCTAATTCGTCATCCTGCCATGCAAAAACATCCGCAAAATCATAGCACAAATTCTCAATTCTATTCCTAATTTCCGGTTTCGTTTCATTCCCAAATTTCAATCTAAATTTATCAAAATTTCTACGAGATCTTAAAATACTATCAATATCTTCAGCTGATAATCCTTCACTCTTCAATTGCTCTTCATCCACACATTCTTCCGCTTTTCCTAATGTTATATTCGGTTTCAATAAAACTGCTCTATTAGATGGATTAATAATCTCGATCTTGTTATTTTCCTCCGATAAAAGTGCACGGGGAATCAACACATTGTATTGGGCTTCTATCTTCCTATCCGGTTCTAACAAGTATTCCTTGTTATTCCAGGAACTAACCAAATTTACTTCTACCGTAGTCTTAGACCTAGGTAACAACCGTACCTTATGACCTAACACCCATCTTGGTCGAATACAATGTTTTATTCCTAACGCTGCATTATCAGACACAGTCACAGATTCCAGATCTTCCCTTTTCCTTAATCTTGGCTTTCCAAATCTCTGCAATGTCAATTTATTCTGACCGTAATTTATTTGGCAATTTTGACTCTGTAGAAAATCATTCCCGATCAAAACTTGATACGGAAAATCTTTTACTACGCGAAATTCCAAATGAAATGTCTGTCCGGCCATTTTAAATCTAATCACAGCGATCTTATTCACTACTAACACATTCTGTGTTATTCCACGAATCCTTGTTGGTCTAGGGATTACCTTCGCACTTGGAGGGACTAGTTTTTCGTTTACAATGGATATCTGCGATCCTGTATCAATTAAAGCTTTATGACATCTACCATCTACCTCTATCGGAACATAGAGCATATTATTATCAGTTAACGTAGAGGCTACTATTTCTCTAACTTTTACTTTACTCCCTGTAAATGTGCCTCTGTCATTTACAGTTTGACCTAGTTTAAATTATTTGACGTTGTAGCCTGATAATAAGTTGTACCATTTATCTGGTTCGGTACTACCGGAACATACTGTACGGGATTATTTATTTGGCTATGATTTTGGCACCATGTTGGCCTATGAACACCATTCGCACAACAACTGTTTCCTCTTTGTTGCCAGAAACCTGTCTTCCTTCCACCTCTGTTATTTCGCCAATTATTTCGAAATCCTCTACCATTATTATATCCGTTAGAACCTCTATTCCTAGTATAATTATTATTACCATTCCTATTCCAATTCCTATTTCCATTATTCTTGTAAAAATTTCGTCCTCCATTCCGAAAACTTCTATTTCCTCTAAAATTATTATTATTATTCCTATATTGCTTCGAATCACTACCGTTTTTATCTTCTTTACTATTTCGGTCTTGAAAATTCGCAGCTAATGTCAACTGTAAATTTTCTATTTTCTTTTCTAGCTCACTCAATTGAGTAATACTCGTTGGTTCTTGCTTAACTTTCACGTCTTCCTTATGTTTAATCTCTTTCTTTAACAACAACTTATCAATTTCTACATCGCTATCCTCCTCTTCTACTTGCTCTCTCATCTTCTTTAACAGATCTTTAACGGTAACCTTTCCGTTTTCCCGTTTAACGCGCTTCTCTACTTTGCACTTATTCTTCTCTACTTTTTGAAGATCTTCTACAAATTTATCAATCGTCGAATATGAATTTGTACCTACACGTTCCATGAAATACGGTTGAAGACCACCTAAAATTATTCCTATTTTCTTTTTATCATTCATGTTAGCGTCTAATCTCTCACACAAAACAAGCATATCGTACACATAATTTATTATAGGCTCATCCTCGAGATGCAACCTTTCCCTTATACGATCCTCTATATCTAACGTTACATTAGTACGTGTGAACTCTTCGATTATGCTATTCTGTAGTTGCTTATAACTAGTTTCACTAACATTCCTTCTCTTTAAAAACACCTTCATCCACTGTCTACCATTTCCCTTGAAAACACTAGGTAATAGCTCTTTTCTCTTTTCTTCACTCACGCCTGCCATTTGACACGCGTCGTCAAATTCATCGAAAAAACCTATTATATCGCTATCTGTTTTTAAATCAAATTTTGGAAGTTTGTTAACATCGGAATAAAATGTTACACCAGTCGCCATTTTATCCTCTTTTGTACTATTCGATTGATTATTACTAACTACACTACTTCCAAACGGAAAGATTGACGTAAAATCCTCCGTATACGATTTCGTTATAGGGCTGGAAGGAAAATTCTCGACGGGTCCTAGTTTCAAATTTGGTTTCGCACTTTCTTGCTTTTTCTTACTTGAACTTGCAATATTAAACAAACTACCGACCTGTACTCCTTTTGCCGCTTTTTGTGCTCTTGTACGAATACTTTCGTTACTCATTTACTTAAAACTTATTTAACCTTATTTATTCTTATAATACGTATATTCGAGCTACTTAATCAACTTGTCGGGAGAATCAGATCACTATTTTCTTATTGCAAAACCTTAAATTCACTATATCAATTAACACATTAAACCTTAACCTAATTCGAGAAAATACGAAACACTACTTAAAATTACTCTTCATCGTAGAGAGGGTGGGAAGGGTGGGCTTTAGTTACGTAATAAAATATCATTTAAATTCTAAATAAAATGGGAGGGATGGGAGGGATTAATTACTTGGATCTTTCCGCCGGGACTCAAACCCTAAGCATACTCCACCATGACAACCTAGCCACTCAGTGCCTACTTGGGGATGCAAAGATGAGTGCTACTAGGCGCCTTCCACTCACCATCTAGAATGAGTGGGTAAATTATAACTTAACTTGCAAGAGGTTTTCATATGGGGATTAAACAAATAAATATACGTCCACTTCATTTAACATAAAACACTGTATTTCTGAAATCTGATGAATGAACTGTGAGATTTCTGAATGTTTGCTATAACGGATATTCGGAGTCATTTGCCAGTAAGGTATAGTACGATCAAGTATTGAGCTTTGAATTCTGACTCGGAGTCACACATACCTGGATAAATCTGTTGCTGTCCCACGTCGTTCTGGTGTTGAACTCTGCTCCTTAAGCTGACACTCCTTGTTGTTGGACGATGAAAGTGTGCATTGAGGAATGGGCCTCTCAATGTAAATCTCCCTCGAAGTTCTGCGTCGTTAGAATATGTTGAAGTACAACGTACTGTTTTCTCCTATCATCTGGTGGATAATTAAATGTAACTTGGTTCTCCAGACTCGAACCCAAGTGTCTTCAAAGTAGATGAACAAACTTGGAACTCTCAGAACTAATCATCAAGAACTCAGAAACTGATCCTCTCGAACTCTCTAGGAAATCTCAGGAACTCTCTCTCAAAACCTTCTCGTCCTGTGGTTTTGTTTGGCCGGGTCCAACTACCATCGTCTGCTTTTTCCGTCTGCTGTGGCACGTGCGACACCGTTTTCACATGGAGAGACAAATTCCTTCCATGTGTCAAAACTCAAAACTGCAACCCTCGACACGTTCTGACTTCCCGATTCTAAGCACTTCTCCGTACATCCGTAATCTCATGAAATTCATAAAATCCCACAAATTCACGTTTTGTACAATTTCTAGAATCTGGCTAATGTGAGGAAAGACACATTGTCAACATTTCCTTCCTACATTGCCAGACACGTTACGATGACATTCTTATACACAACTGTTTACAATGAATTGCTGACACAACTATTAGCGAGATTGTGCAGCTTGCATTAACTTTACATATTCAACATTAAATTCCCATAACCTTACTTAACGATTTCGAGACATAAACATAACAATAAATCTAAAATATACAAATTATTATTCTCGAAAATCGAGTTCTTCCACAATATTCAGGTAGAAAATTTCAATATTTAGGTAGTTAATTAGTATTTATTTTAGTTAATATATGTTAAAAGAAATATAAAGATTTGTTAACAATGTATTATGTCTGTTAAGAATTTAAAATTGTCACAACAATGGACATATATATTGAATTTTAATGAAACGTGATTCCTGATTGGTAGAGATAACAAATAATGTAATGTTATTTATGATTTCACTTGGAGTAGTAGTCGAAGAAGGAAGTGATATACTTCCGAAACTGTAACATTTCTAGTTAATTTATAACAAAGATTATAGACAGCCTTGTAAGAAAGTTGTATTTAGTTTGTGTTTTTTTTTCTGTACAATAACTTATTATTTCATAAAGAATATTACTTCTTTCAATTTTCTTCAACTGATTGAATGAAGATGACAGCCATAGGTTGTTGAATGTTTCACTATGTCTACGAAAATGGATAACTGATATGTTTCGGTCTTTCTTTCTTCAATTCACTCCAGTAATCTTGTAATAGATATTTCTCTAGATTTCTTTTTTCTGATACCATACTGAGGAGTACAATTATATTTTTATTTGTTTTCTCGACCAATACTCTTTCAAATATACGAGAACTACCAATAGAGAAGTAGAACAGTTTCTCATAGAGGATGTTTGGAGTCATAGGCGACTTGTTTGGAGACGATGTGGCGTTCTCAACTCCCAAAGAAGCCAACAAGTCGGCGCTGTTTTTTCTGTCACGAATTCCTGCAGAAGACATAGCTGACCGTATTTGCTCCACATGTTACCAGAGACCGTGTCAAACAGTTGAAAGATGTTCTCTTGAAGGTTGACTTCAAGTGACAACAAAGAGTTTGTTATATTGATGACCTTCAAAGAGCATAGAGTGAGATATAAATCACGATAACTGTTCTTATTTTTCTATCCACATCAGTGGTCGAAGTGAGACGGTATGTGGTGCTATGCCATACCGCCTCTGGTTTTACAGTGATGGAGACATACCGTCTCTGGTTTTTCAGTGATCAAGACATACCGTCACTGGAGAGTGGATGCTAATATACTTTTAATAAATCCATTTTTATACACAGTATATGACGAAGAGTTTTGCACGTCAATAATGTTATTTCTTGTGTAGAAATAATTTAATTCATTACAATCCCTGAAGATGAATGCGATGTCTGCATTTGAAATGTCGGATATCAATGCCATCACCTGACTGATAGCCCGAAAAAACTTACTAAAATCAGGTCGCCAGGAAAAATGCAATTCTTTCTTTATATAATTTCTAAGTTGCCAATACCGACATTTTTGTTATTTTTCCTACCTTTTGTTTTTAAAATTAGGTGTGTATAAAGTAGTTCACTCCTTGCTTCTACGCAAGAACTCATCTTGGTTGTGTTGGTTGCAGATAAGAGACACATGGCAGAAAGGAATGAATTATGGGCCCAATCTAAACAAAGGTAGTGTGTTGAGGCGACTTGTTTAAACTGAAATCGGAAAGTATTGTCATGAGTTCATCAGGACTTCTTTTGTGCCTACAGTGATAAACAAATACATAACTGAGTCCGGTATTTATCAGAAAAGAATATAAATTTAGTTTATGAAATCAAAGAATCTGTTGTTTCATTAAAAAGTATCCTTGCATCTTTTGCATAGGCATCTCTGGCGGGGGGACGAGGGGGTCGCGTCCTCCCAATATTTTGAAGTACAAAATATTCAATATTTCATTCTAATTTCATTTATCTACTAACGACAGAATAACAAATAAATAAATAAATAATAATAATTATATTTCTTTGGAATATATTATTCAGGCTGTGCAACGATTATATCAGAGTTCTTGATATACTTTAGGGGATCCGTGAAGGTAAGCAGAAAGGTAACAAATGGAATCGAAGATAATAAATAGGTTGGGCTAGGTAGCACCATTTAAATCACTTTCTTCGATGTCCCCCCTCAAATTTTACATGCCAGAGACGCCATGATCTTTTGGGTAACATTGTGGAAACGTGTGCGGTAATTATCTGTGTGCGCGCGTGAGTGAATACCTAATATTTAGGTATTTGTGGCGATTACTTTTAAATCAATCTGATATTGTTAGTTAGTGGAAGTTAAATATTTTCTATATGGATAAGTTTTTAATACAAATAAAAAAGCAACTCTTGTACCTGCCTCCTCAATAAATTCATTTATCAGGAAGTTAATCCTCATGACATGAATTTCGCTGCATTTCCTGATTATGATACTAAAGCACAATTGGAGGCCAAATTTAAAGAGCGTGTGTTTCTGACATACAATAATGGTGGATCTGGTTGTATATGCAAAAGTGCGAAGGGAATTTCGGGTGCATTAAAATCTGAAAATTTGAGCATGGGCTGATTTAAGGGTTGTCTGCTGTGGAGGGGCGGACTTTTCGAGGGTCTGGAAAACCCATCAATCAAATGGGGTCCAGGATTGTCCCGTGAGAAATTGTTAATATAAAAACTAGGTTTTGGAGCATTTTCGTTTATAATTCTCTGCAATACAACATAAGGAGATTTTTTAAAATTTTTTTCAAAGAGTTGTTCCCTTTCTCTGTGACTACTGAGAAGTTCTTTTAGGATTTTGAGTCACTATGTAGATAGAAATGCAATCTTCTAGGCAACATACCCTCACTATATTTCAACATTTAGATAGCCGGAATGTCGAGTCAAATATGTAATAAAACATACCACCTCTGCTTTTTTCCACTTCGAACACTGAACCACGTTGTTGAATTGTAACACTACAGATGTTGATACTAATGACATAGGGACATCAATGAGATTTTGGGACACCATAAGGATTTAGCTTACCTCATTGTCGACAGCAGCAATGATGAAGTTCATCTTCCTAGTCAGTTCGATTCGGAAAAGTACACTTTGGTGCTGTCGATAACTTTGATCATGATGAAGCGACCTCGTCTGGTATGGTAGAGAGTCATGACACAGTATCCTATTATATCGCACACCCAGTAGAAGACTGTTACAATTGTGGGAACATGACTTTTAAAGTTTGTTATTCTATCAAAATCGTTCCCTGGAATACTGGTATTTCTGCCATCTAGGGGTCAATTTGTTTAGTTACGTTCATGCGAAAATACCACCAGGCATAGTTCGCTTCTCTCTCTCTCTACAGTTCCGGCAAAAAATCTTTACATGGATGTGAAACTACAAAATGATAACATTCAAGTATTTTATTCAGAGTTCTTTGTTGCAATTCGTATTTTGGCATATTACCCTTATATTTTGTCACCCTTTGCAGCCGTTTTGGCATTGATTCAGCAAGGCAGACAAAGTAGGTGGAGTCCATGATTGTCCATAGTGTTTTCAGCTCCACCTTTAGATCATTGATGTTGCTAGGTTGTGTGTCGTACATTCTGTTTTTCATGAAATCCCAGTGATTTTGTATGGGGTTAAGATCAGGAATATTACTTGGACGCTCTAAAACCTTAATGTTATGTCCATTGAGAAATTCGGACACAGCTTTTGATAATCACATTGATAAATGATAAATAATTAAGCAAATGCTGTTCCAAAAATTAACGTAATTGCTTGCTTTCAATGTCTCATTCTCAGGAAGGAAGCGCAAATTTTCCCTGACCTTGCTTCCACTGAATGTACACCACACTATCACACTGCCAGGGCGTTAAGCAGTCTTATCTCATATGTTGCGCCATATGTTGGAATATATGACGCGGTACCCACATGCGCAAAAAATTGCGCGTATACTGTAACTCGCATTTATTCTGTTTATTCCATTTAAGATTTTTCGCATTTATTCCATTTTCCCTACGTTTATGAGTAAAATTCAGTTGTTATTATGTAGAGATAATAGAATGCTATCCACCTAAGGAAATATTTCCAAAAAATATAATAAAATAATAAAAATATAAGCAAAACCAAAATTACGCTCGGTTTTGTGTATACTGGCAATCATGCTTTCGAGGGGTTTTCAGTAGCAGAGCACGATTGCGAAGGGAAATTGACAATAGGCAGTGAACGAGGGGCGATAGGCGAAGGAAGAAACTGGAAAGTGGGGTAAAATATTGGATTTATTGGTTTAAACCTAGTGTCTAGATGGTTTGCCAAATATAAATTAGCTTCTGTAACTAAGATGTCGTACGAAAATATAGAATTAAACAGAATAACTCTTATCTTAAGGTTCGAAGCGATACGCACCATGGTTATGAGCATTATTTGTTAAGAAAAAGAGAGCAAACAAAACGTAGTCTTCGTGGTTAGGTGGGTAGAGTGGCGGACTAGCAGTTATTTTATTATTTTGACACCAAATCGAATCCCATCCCATCCCTATTTTTTTTACAAAACATTATAGGAAGTGTATAATTTTGATGTTAATAAGAACAGAAACAATATAATAAGGAAATAACTTATTGATAGTATCCTTTAATCGACGTATTTATTCAGTATTAGAATACGTGTATTATTGGAAACAGCTATTGTTTTCAGTTTATGGTCTTGTATGTTACACCTCCCCTACCCGTTCTTGAACAGCAGACAACTCACTTCGGATTTGTGTGTCAGGAACAGGAAAAAGAACATTCGCGACCTTGACAGTCTTTATAGTCTTACCCCTTGTTAGATCGACATGACGTTACATCGAATGTTAGAACAGCTTGTCGTCATGAAAAAAAGGAAGAAAGGAAAAAACTGATGTCAAATAATCGTTTGTGTGTGTATGTGTGTATGCTTGTGTCTCTTTCTTTTTAGAGTATTTACTTTCTCCCTATCTCTTTTTTCTTCATATCCACAAGTGCAAGAAATGCAATAAAAAGTCTATGTAAGGAATAACGAATGCTTTCGTTGAACGAAACTAATTATACAGATCTATGTATGCGGAACACGAATATTTCCAAAATATGAACGATAATCATACCATATTTCTACATTATATAGTAGCGTGAAATACTGATATTAAATTGATATAACAAACAGGCATAAGCTTTTTTCTAGCATGGCAACACATTAACTCATCAAACTTTGGGGATTACAAATTATTACCTTACGTGTCGTTGTATTCCTATTCGTTTTCACGTTCGAGCGACGAAAGAAGAAATTCTAGTGATAGTGATGAAAATCGAATTCGAGATTTCAATGAATTCAAGTATCACGCCCCCACATATCGAAAAAGTGATTTTGATGTCTGTCCATCTGTTCGTCTGTCGCGTCGTCACGCTTTTACATGCATTCAAATAGAGATCATACTATTCGAGGTATCTGGACCGAATTCTAGACATGAAGTTTTTATAACACCTTATCGTTTCGAATTCTATATGCTTCGACACCTAAAAATAAGGGTAGTTTACTGAAGGATGAAAATTTAAAATAATTAAATTGTCGCAAAAACAGCTGTAAAGATTTTGCTTATTTTTTACAAATAAGACTAACTAACTCTATGGCATATGGAACCCGGAGGTTCAATGCCGCGTTTACAAAAGCTCTCCATTGACTTCTATCCTTAGCTAATTGCATCCAGTTTCTACTTTCTATTCCTATCTCTGCGAGATCCATCTTAATATATTGTCCTCCCATCTGTGCCTAGGTCTTCCTAATGGTCGTTCTCCGATGGGTCTTCCAGTCAAGACTTTGAAAGCGTTTGTATTTTCTTCCATTCTAGCTACATGACCTGCCCACCTAAGCCTCCTAGACTTGATGACCCTAACAATGTTGGGTAAACCGTATAAATTATGTAGTTCCTCGTTATGAAGTTTCCGCCATTCCCCAATCTCGTTCCTGTTGGGTCCGAATATTCGTCTCAGGAACTTGTTCTCAAATACTTTCAGTCTATGTTCTTCCCTCAGAGTAAGCGACCATGTTTTGCAACCACACAGAACAACAGGCATGATTATCGTTTTATAAATATTAAGCTTCAAATTCTTCGACAGAATTCGCGACGACAAGAGATTTTGAACCGAATAGTAACATGAATTCCCTGCTTATAGTCGACATTTAATTTCTTCGTGAATATGATTTTCGTCTGTTAATATTGATTCTAAATATTTGAAAGTATCCACTTTATCAAAAGTATTATTTAATGTTTTTTACAAATATATATTTTACTAATAACCCTTCACCGTAGCTTGAATCATTGCTCTGAAAAAATACATAAGGTGTAATTTACTGTTTGGGATGCGTTTTTTCGAACAATTTTCTCAATCACATTTCATAAATAAATGTATCATTAATAACCTGACAATATGACACAACTCGTTCGTCCTGTAAAGATTCAGAAAGGGTAGTTTACTCTTAGTTTATTCTTCACCGACGATTTTCCCATTAACGCCTGACGCAATTTTGTTCATATTTCATAAAAAAGTTACATAAATAACCTAACGATATGGTATAATTCCATCATCCTAAAAAGCTAGAAGTGGTATATTACTTTTCGGAGCAAGTTTTACCCTACACTTTGTCGAGAACGACTCAGGCAATTTTGTTCATATTTCATAAATAGCATAATCATCCCAACCGTAATCAGTGCAAAATTTACGAAGTTTGGGGCTCTCAGGCTGAATCCCACCCAAATTGCATGAATTCTTTTTAAAGAAATCTAATTTAGTAATTCTTATGCGTACAACCTTCGAGCTCCCCCCCAAAAATTAGTGATTTCAAAAATAGCCCCTCTCAAACTAATTTTCTGTATCCGCTACTGTTCGTAATTTATTTTCCAACAAGAAAACCATTCCGTCCTGTATCTAACTAGGGAATTTACCTAAAATTAGAAGGCAGGAGATACAATCAGTAATAATTTCCTATCTAAGGATATTTTTTGGACTGGTGCAAAGTAACCCCGGTTAGAGGCTGGAACCGCCTTCTCCCAGTTTTATTCTTTTATGATTTTAAAAGGTTTCACACTTCAATTTCAACTATTGCCTCAAAGCGCAATTGTATACAGTAGTATTCTGTGAATCTGACTTAAATGGAAATTGAACTGCTTTCCATACTTCTACAACAACAAACCCTCGGGGTAAATAGAATTGATGTTAAACGCTAACATTACAGCCAAAATACAGTTGGATGTTCTATCTTACGGTGGCAGTTGAAACTTTCTCTTTACAGTTCATGGTTTTACTGACAGAAGACTGTGCAATAGGGTGAAGCGTTTTGCACTTTTGTTGGAAATTCGATTACGGCTAGTGCGGAAAAGGTGCCATTAGTGGCACCGACCTTACTGAACTTTTTTGATTCTTTTAGACAACCCCTTATCCTGCTTCAACGGACATAAAGTTTTTAAGTATTCGGTTAGACAATACGCACAACACCAATGACAGCAAAGCTACTTGTGGTCGCTTTTATTTACCTGGTGGCTATAATACAATTATTTTATTAAAAGAAACTTGTAGCAATGCCAGCAAATAATTTTAAAATATTTATGAGTCAAAGTACTGCCATATTAGCTCAGTTGTTGGAATTAATGTCCAGATTTTGTTTGGAATGCCACATTAACGATGATTATAGGTATAGCTCTTGATATAACACGATTTGTTTTTGGCAACTCTTCGCTTGTTACGTACACCGACAGCAAATGCTATCTAGCGGCAGGCTACACATCTTTGTGGTTGCTTACTTTGGCCATGCTCTTCGAGCGTCGTCGCAACGCGCAGCTTCGTCCAGAAGATTCGCGCACCTCCCGCTCGCCTCTTTGGCTCCAGAACCTACGCCGACGTTTCTAGAATATTCTCGCTCGAAGTTCGGCGATGGTATAAATGTTGCGTACTTCGGCCAACCAATCCAACAGGCCAGTTTATTGCAGCTTAAGCGTTAACGGTTTTAGTTCTCTACTGTTTCTGTTAAGACAGAGAGTTTGTGCATTGTACCTAAAGTTACAGTCTTCTTAGTGCGATACGATTCAGAGATATTTTGTTTACTTTGGTTTCCAAGTTCGGAAGCAATGGAAAGCAAGATGAAGAAAAAGCCTCATAGCAGACCAACGCGGGAAACTGTGAAACGAGGCTAATTTGCCACTCCAAGTTAAATGAGTGAAGTGCAGTTACCCACGTACGCTGACGTTATGCGACATTATCATTGGTTTCGAAGTAGTTTAAGTCATGGCGAAAGTGTAAGTAAATTACCAGTAACTGACATTTGTAAACTAGTTGGACAAAGAGTTGTACGCATTTAGCGTAAAGCAAGCAATCCTGTGGTTTCAGAAAAGAGAGTTTTTGACATGCTGAAAATATTTTATAAGTGTCGCACCAAAGAAAAACATCTCAGTCGACAAGGACAAGAAGCAACACTTCGTGCAGGTTTTGTAGCACACGCAGAAAAGTCTCTTTTTGATATTGCGTCTTGCAAATGTAAAACCAACGAAGATTGCAACTGTGAGAGGACACGCAAGATTCCAAAACGAGAATTCAAGTTTCTTTTGGACCAGAGAAAATCACGGAAAATGAGCATTGGCAACATTGACGTCCGAACAAGCAAATTTGTGTCAAAGATGTTTTCACGTAGAGTGAGCAGATTTAAGAGGCAGACAACCAAGAAAGACGCTGGAAGTGTTGAAGCAAGTCCATCAACTAGTGGAATTAGGCATAGGTACAGGTCAAAGATACTGACGTCGTCAGGGAAATCCAGCGAAGCTGTTGAACCGGGAAGCACGTCGGGATCTGACTTCGAGGCGCGACCAAGAAGGAAACATAGCCCAAAGCGCATCTGTCTTCAAAATACAGCGGAGGCAGCGTTTAGATCTGGAGCTTCAGACAGACAGGTTGCTTTGATCGCTTCTGCGGTACTTCAGGACGTGAGACTCATAACGCCAGAGGACAAAAATCTTGTTATTGACAGATCTAAGATACGAAGAGGAAAAGATAAATTGGGTGAGAAGATCCAGAAAGAAAAGTCTCACCTAGGTCGGGCGATTACGAGTATCTACTAGACTACGAAGACGAGAGGTTACAGAAAATCATATCAAAGTTCTATCGGAGCCCGGTTCAGAATACTTGGGTCATGCCACACCTAAGTCAGGCACTAGCAAGGATATTATGCCGACTCTATATTGGAGCTTTTAGAGAAGAACCAGTACGACGTGTCAAGTCTTGAGGCAGTCGGCAGCGATGGTGAGGCCACGAACACAGGATGGGATAACGGCGTGATAAGTCAGATACAAAGATCCCTAGGAAAGGAACTGTAGCATCTCATTTGCCTTCTTCATACCAACGAGTTGCCATTTTGACACCTGGTTACCGAATTGAGTGGTGGGACGACCGGGCCCAACGCTTTTTCCGGCCCCCTCGGAAAGAAAGTAAAGGAATGTGTACGTTCACCGATCATCTTCTTTACACCCATTCCCGTTGAATGAGTGTCGGGGAAAAAAACAGATGGTTTAAGCAGCAACCAGAATTATCTCTTTGAAATTTGTAAGGCTGTTGCTACAGGAATGTGTACTACCGATCTAGCAAACAGAAAACCAGGACCATTATCACATTCACGATGGCTTACATTGGCCTGTAGGATGCTTCGCCACTACAGCAGTACTGATAAACCTAGTTGAAGTTTGTGTCTACTTTGACAGTTGAGTACATTGTTAAAGTATACGTTCTCGTCTGGTTTTCAATACGGCGAAATCCTTCGTGCGAAATGGGTGCCATGCATCTGTTTAGTATAGTTAAGCTATTACGTTTTCTGCCAGAAAATCTACAACACATAGTTCATTCTGTTCTACAAACAAACGGGCAATACGCTAATCACGAAAACCTGCGGATAGCGATGACAGCAGATGAAAATCCGCATATTCGAACGTTAGGCTGGAGAAGGGATAAAAAAGTGCGGCAGCCAGAAAACTCCGAGATCAAGCCGCCCACGTGACTTCAATGTTCCAAAATTAAACTTTACAGCTGAAAATTACTACGACATGATTAATTGGCCTAAATGTCTAACAGAGCCGCCAATCACACGAAACATAACGAAACAGCAGCTTGAAGAAAACATACGAACTTCAGCTACTCTAACAACAACATTCCCCTGCCATAGTCAAGCTGTGGAACGCACAGTCAAGCTGGTGTCCGAGGCAGCGTCGGAAAAGTGCGTCCAGAACGCAAGAGATATCTACGTTAGAGCCAAACTGAAGTCTGGAACAAGAATGCCCCGCTTTGAGACCAAGAAGAATTACGTGACCTAAGGTCAAATGTCAACGTGTGCTTACTGGGTGGGTGGGCGGAACTCGATGTGCAACCACCTCCCCGTGGTGAGTTCTGGGTTATTTTGCGTACAGAACAAAATAAGCGATGAGTTGCACAAAGACAATCGTGTTATATCAAGGGCTATGCCTATAATCATCGTTAACGTGGCATTCCAAACAAAATCTGAACATTACTTCCAACAACTGAGCTAATATGGCTGTACATTGACTCATAAACATTTTAAAATTATTTGCTGGCATTGCTACAAGTTTCTTTTAATAAAATAATTGTATTATAGCCATCAGATAACTCTAAAAACGACCACAAGTAGCTTTTCTGGCATTGGTGTTGTGCGTGTTGCCTAACCAAACACTAAAAAAACTTTAAGTACGTTGGGGCAGGGTAAGGGGTTGTCCAAAAAAAAAAAAAAAATCAGTAAGGTCGGTGCCACTAATGGCACCTTTTCCGCACTACCGGTAGCCATAATCGAATTTCCAACAAAAGTGCAAAACGCCCCAATCTACTATGCAACCGTTTTCATATTTTGTCCAAAGTAACCCCTGAAGTGCAAAGTAACCGCGTCTTACGATATGTTTTAAGTGAGTGCATTAGAGTTAGGAAATGTTATGGTTACTTTATTGTTATTTCTTTTGCAATAAATTAAGCTATCTTTCATATTTTTATTTTAACAAATTTCTTGATGCAGGCTGCGATGCCAATTTCCTTGGAATAGTAAAAAATCTATAACAATGGGAAAGAAAGTGGAAGAAAGCTATAGAGCATATTTAAAAGTACTTCCCTGGGATTCGCCGAGTGTACCTCAAGAAAACTTATCATAATGACCGGCTACTGGTTTCGAAGCCGGAACCTGCCTATTACAAAATGAACGCTAACGATTAGACTATGCGTGCCCATTTTAGCAGAATTCTGTGACTTATATAACTACTTTGTAAAGGTTTCTTTTTCATTATTATTGACTATGCAGGAAACTGTCACGGGCTATATTTTCCTGACCATTCTACCTACTCCTAGGTCATTGCTTCAATTCTTCTTAGCTTTATTGGAAACAAACTTTATCATTATTTTCTTTTGTTCTACATATGCATTGCTTATAGGAACAACAATCTTAATGTTTGATTGTCTTTTCCTTTAAATTTTCCAATTTACCTCAAGGAGTGAGTGATTCAAGAAGAAAGGAAATATAGATAAATAATAGTTGGATGACTAATACATTCAAGTTTCATCCAAACCTGGAAATTATATAAACACTTCGTTTTCTTCCTGACGCAAAGGCATCGGTCGACTAGTCAAGAACACGCAAACAAAAGCAACTGAAGGTTATGTTGCACAACCAGTTATGTGAATTTGAATTTATCTTTAGGTATGTTTGTTCCATGAACAAATTCAGCTCGACGATTTGGTACAAGTTGTGGTACCTCATTTCGGCTACTATGAAATCCACTTCTTGAATCTGTAACAGTAGTGATTCGTCTTCCTATCGAATAGGTGTTCCTTTAATGACACGTTCAGCTATTCTAGTGACACATGTCACTAGAGTTTCCCATAAAACACCCTTTCCCTTTTTTCGTGATCCCAATTTTACCTCTATTTCTGCCCAAATACACACTGCTCCTCGTTAAACAGGATGTCTGCTACATACTGCCGTATAGCAATACGCTCCAAATATGGTGAATTATCCACTAATAGTGTACAATTTTCCGCCACACATGATTCAGCAGACTGACTTAGCAATCGTGGTTATTTTATGGATCTTTGGTAGTCCCAGGGATAGACCGTGTTTGTTTGTGTCGTATTCTGTAGGAATTTGGATGCAGTTTGATGTTAAGCGGTGCAGTTTTGCAGTGTCAGTCTCTTGCCGCAGTACTCTAGCCTGAAAGTTCTTATGGAAGATTTCTTAAACATGAAATTTGTCGTCGTTTCTGTTTCGTTTTGTGCGTAGTGTATTACACAGAATTTTCGATTTTTCACAACAGTAATCCATTCTCTTGCAATTGTTGTCTGTTTGACTGGCTTGTTTTACTGGCTTGTTTTAGTTTGTCATTCTTTTCCAGAATAACTGAGAACACGTGGATTTCAGGGCGAATGTGCTACTATTATCAACTTACAGACAGACAAGAACACAAAGAATATAACAAATTATTTAATATTACGGCAATTAAAAAGTTACATATTACATACTATATTAAGTGCGATTATCTGTGTGCACACGTAATAGGAATACATGCCCTACGCAATAACTTCGAGAGCTTTTTGATAACTTCACGTATCAGCACACATGTTTGGAAGTGTATTCATTGTAGAATAGCAGAACAACAAGTATTTTGAAAGGAACATAATGTATCAGCACACATGTTTGGAAGTGTATTCATTGTAGAATAGCAGAACAACAAGTATTTTGAAAGGAACATAATGTAACCGCACAACAGTAAAATTATTGTTTTGAAATTATTTATATTATACTATGGACGAACAAATCATAAAACTTTCCTGTGGGATTTCTCGGTATTGGGAATCTGTTAATATAACGAATGAGAAAATCAACTAAAATAATTTTTATCACTTGTTTTCTATAGAAAAATAAAACGGAACATTGACACAAAGTCATACTCATACTTCGATGAAAATCAATTATTACGAAAATTGTGAAGATTATAAAATACATATTTACTCTGCTGCTTTTGATGGATCAAGACGAAAGTTTCAGTTTAAGTTGAACATAAAACAAAACATCTAAAAACATTTTATTATTTACCTAGTTAGCAGTGTTGCTACGTAATAACTGAAAGAATCGCGAGAAGGGACTTTTTTAATGTAATTTTCTTAAATATCCCTAAATTATTTTTCCTTTGTAAGCAGAAATGTCTCCTTCGTTACGTAAACTGAAAGCCTATACTTTTCCAAATCGATCGAGTTATAACTTGTTGCAGTGTTACATTGGCGGCCGGAACATTGACATAAAGTCATACTCGTACTTTCATGAAAATATATTATTATGAACTCTGTGAAAACTATATATATATATATATATATATATATATATATATATATATATAAAACAAATTTCCTTTGCTTCTATTTGATGGATCAAGATGAAATTTTCATTGTAAGTTGAACATGAAATGGGACATATAAATACATTTTATTATTTACGTAGTTTTGCAGTGTTGCCACATAATAACTAAAAGAATCGCGAGAAGGGACGTTTTTAGGGAAATTTTCTTAAATATCCCTCAATTAGTTTTCACTTGTACACAGAAATGTCCCGTTCATAACGTAAACTAAAAGCCTACAGTCTTACAAACCGATCGAGGTATAACTTGTTGCAGTGTTGCACTAACGTTCTGATCTACGGTGATTTAAAGATATCCCATGGATGTATGTAAATATACACGGGTGCTAAAGGGTTAAGGGCTCCAGGACCCAGGTGTTGCACTTATCTGTTGACCGACTATTTTTTTTTATTCTAAGGACCCTAAGGAACATTTCTAATATAGTGCAAAAGTTCCCAAGGTGGGGAGTTTTCACCCCCTGGCCCTTGGTCTATTATTAGGAATGTATCTTTTCACGATCCGGGAAAAGGTTAAATAAATATGCTGGGGCCTGTGATTTGGTGCTGTTATTCTGTTCTCGTGAAGGAGAAATAGTATGTTGGAAATGGAACTTTAACATGAGTTGACCTTGCATAATCGTCTGTGCACCCGCCAACTGTACCGAATTGAAGTTCCGGTCGTAATTTGGAACCCCACGTTAGGGTTGCCAACTTTTAAAAATTAAAATACCGGAAACCTTCCTGGAGTACGTATACTCTTAAGATTGTGACGTCAACGCTCGTCAAAAATGTGGACAACCTAAAAGTGGTTACTTCACATAAAATTGAACGATTTGGAGTCTGAATTTAATAACTAGTTACTTTTGAATCATTTACTGAACTTAGTTATTCCAGTTTTGGTTGAGTCGGCACATGCAATTTTTGTAATCTACTATCAATAATACATCGTATTTAAAACAGAAAAGCAAATATAATTTGCAATATAATTATGGCATGCACAAAATATACTTGAAAAATAAGTCTTACCAGCTTCGCTGAGTCTGGTATCTTATAATGCCTACATACGCTTCATGGATCTGTATGCATTATTTAATTGGAAGATGTGGCTGAGGAAGAAACAGTGCTAGCTGTTCTCTTGAAAATGTAGTTTTGTGGTAAGTTCAGTTAAATTTAAATTCCTTGTCTTCAACTCTTCAGCAAATTCCGCGCACAACAGATCGATATCAAAGCGAATTATAAGCTCAGCTTTAACAACTTTCATCAACAAATGATTCCTTTCATCACTACAAAATAATCTGAATAGAACAGGGAACAGAACTATTAACAGTAAAAATTACCGGTCATCTAACATCCGGTTTTGAGATCACACCGGACAAGGAGGTTAAAAAACCAAACTGTACAGTAAAATACCGGGCGGTTGGCAACCCTGCCCAAGGTTAACTCCTTAACGCCCAACGGAAATGTACTTGAGATATTTTAACGGAACTTTGTATATATACCAACAACACTATAATTTCAACATACGCATTTATTCATGATAATATCTTATACTCTTCCGGAGATAAAGATGTGTGGCTTGAAAGGGACATTGGGCTTTTAAGGTGACATTTTTAACATTACATACTTTAAAAAGGCCTTCTACTTTGTGTGAAATTCTTCGAAACAGTCTCTTTCCTGGCAAAGGTATACATCACATTTTTTGCTTTCCTAGACAGTTCTCACAGGACACACCTCCAACAATTTGCAAATTTGGCGGCAAAGTGTCCAAATGGGCTAAAGCGCACAAATTGTGAGATATTTTACTGGTAATTTGCTCCGCTTACCTCCATATGTTCCTTGTCGTTTTCTTGTTTATTTTTACATGAAGATCCTCATCCAGAGACCAATATTGCCTTTCCATCTTCAATGTATGATATCCCGATAAGAGTAAAATAAAAATGAAATTTCTAATCAAGTCTGCAGTAACACTGAACTCACGATTGTTTTTCTGCCGTTCGTATAGATTTGACTGCTCGGCAGTATGTTCAATACTTCATCAGTCATAAACAAACAAAATGTTTTATAGGGCGAAAGCTTTTCAGGTTCTCCCTTCATCTTCTGAAACTTTTCTTCAGCTCCATTTGTACACTCCGCATCAAAAAGATTGCGACAACTATTGCCGTGCAGTTAGGCCACCCAATATACACCTTCTTATCCCATAATCGTGTCAGGTAAAGAGACCCCCTCTCTCTCCTCCTTTCTTCTCTCCCACACTAAAATTACCTAACAACATGAGCGCAAATCTGATTTCAAACTACACATGTATTAGTTTCGATAAAATGAAATAACAAAACCGAGAAGAAACGAGATTCATAACTTGATGTAAGGAGAAACTGAAACACACACAATGAAAAGTTGAAACCAATGGATGTCTATTATATAGAGATTCAAAAATGAAGCAGAGAGAGAGAGAGAAAGAAAAGAAGAAGAAGAAAAAAAAGAAAAGAGAGAACAGATAAAACTGTGGAATTCAAACGTAGTAACAAAAGAACCTAACATTATAAGTTCCGTTTCCAGAAATCCAACAGTAATATCCCTTAAGGGATCCTTGTTTTTGTGGGTATTTTTTAGACTTTCAGTCAAGCAGCTACTGCATCGTCACTCTTTTTCCTAGGATCATGGTTCATACCTCATTCTCTTCAGAATGGAGCTGGCTTTCAAATGGTATCACTTGCATGCTCATACCATATACCAGGAGCGAGAAAAATTATGTCAAACGGAAAATTCCGGAGGGAAACTTTTTTCTCGCATTTTGGACCCCTTTGGAGCGGCCCTGTGTGAACGTAGCCATCTAAAAAAAATCTGATAAATAGTACTTGGTACACTAAATGTGTGTGCCAAATTTCAAGTTTCTATCTTGAATACTAAGGGCGGGAGAAATGTTATCAGGAATTCCCATCATGCCCCAAATTATCGTAAAACACCATGATCTCAGGTAAAAAATTTCCTGAGAATCCCTAATTACCATAGGGTCATGTTTCGGCCATCATTCTCTTCAGCTTAGAACTGCCTTTCAGGCGGTATGACTCACGTGTCTCCATCATGTATCTAAGGCGGGAAAATCCCGAAAAAATGGATTTTTTGGGTCTAAATATCCATTTTTTCAACTTTTAGCCCCTCTGGACCCACCTGTTTTAACGCAGAGATCTGAAAAAAATCTGATATATACTACTAGGTGGGATGAATGTTTATGCACAATTCCAATTTTCCAGGTGCAAAAGTAAGCCCGCCAAAAAAATATATACCGACAATGTCCCATATTCCCGTATAAAGAGGGAAATTTTTAAACATTCCCTGAGACATCCCTAATTACCCTAGAATCATGGCTTGCACATCATTCTCTTCAGAATAGAACTGCCTTTCAGGCGGTACCATTCACTTGTCTGCATCATGTACCTAAAACGGGAAAATCCCGTGAAAGGATGTTTTGGTAAAAAATTTCCCTTTTTCAACGTTTAGCCCCTCTGTACTTCCCTGTTTTAACACAGAAGTACGAAACAAATCTGGTAAATACTTTTCGGTGGACTGAATGTTTGTGCACAATTTCAATCTTCTAGGTGCAAAAATAAGCCCGCTAAAAATTATACCGAAAATGTCCAAAATTCCCCTATACAGAAGTATATTTTGATAAAAATTCCCTGAGACATCCCTCATTACCCTAGGTCATGTTTCGCCCATCATTTTCTTCAGAATAGAACTGCCTTTTAGACGGTATGACTCACGTGTCTCCATCATGTACCTAAGGCGGAAAATCGCGAAGAAAGGGATTTTTTTGGTAAAATATCTCTGTTTTCAACGTTTTGCCGCTCTGGATCCCCCTGTTTTAACGGAGAAATCTGAAAAAATCTGGTAAATACTACTCGGTGGACTGAATGTTTGTGCAAAATTTCAACCTTCTACGTGCAAAAATAAGCCAACCAAAAAATAATGAACATAGACCGGCCCCGCAATATTAAAAGAAAATATATATTTTAGAATTATGACGTCATCACCTCCTATGTCTCGTCGCAGTAAGGTATGAAATCATACGTAATGTCTTCTACAATGCCTCTGGACTTGAGAAACAAACAAACAAACAAACAAAAAAAAAACCGGACGAAAATGCTCAAATAGGAGAGGTATAACGCAATGTACCATGAAACACCCCGTATGGTACAAATTGCACCATGGGATCCCCAAAGGGATATAGAAATAACGTTTTTTTACATATATTTTCAGAACTATTTTATAGAGGATGGTTTAAACATTCATTATGTCACTATAATAACGGATAGCATACTCAATTTCCACTAGAACAGTATAACTCCGAGACACATCTAGGATAATGTCAAAAGTTTAACGCATATGCTTTGTTTCCGCGTGGTTCGATTGCAAATTCGGTAGTGCTCATTGGACGTACTGATCCCAGTAGATAGCGTTGGTCATATCCGCTATTTCAGATTACGAATGCAAACTGAACAGAAAAAAAGACGAAACTAAAGGAAAAAAACAGAAAGAAAGAGAAAATTGAAGATTGCTGTTTTACTGGTAAATTTCTATCAGAAATACCCTATATTAAAAGTCCAAACTGTATCGTAATGGAAAGTTACAAATGTTCCGAAGCAAAAGTTTATTTTCTTCTTAAATGTAGCATGTTTCAAATTTCAACTTGAATAAAACACATTGGATTATAGGATGGAAACAAATTTTGTGTCGAACTGTACAAATAAAACTGTTTTCAAATAACCAAAGAGGTTAGCATTTTCTAGTCTTTTCCGTAGATTTATCTGTTCCGAACATCCAGCATTGATTCCGGATATATTGTAATTTGCACAGATAGAATGAACACGTTAAGAGCTCAAACGGATCATCGTTTCAGTCGGATGATGTAGAGCACCACTGGGTCGCTCAAATCCGTAGTGAGCCCGCAAATCGACTGAGACTCGGTAACCCAGACGATAAAAAATAGATTTTACTTATTCCCTTGCTTTTAAACAGTATTTCTGTCAGAGATGACCAGGGACCGGAGATGTTATCCTCAGAGCACGAAAAACACGACGCCGAAGTTCCCAGTTAATTAGATTCTCCAGATCAGGTAGATCGAGGTCTTGCTCCGTTTTAACTTTGGAACAAAAGGTGTGTGTGTGTGTGTGAAAGAGAGAGAGAGGAAGAAGTGAAAGATGCAAAGACAGGATAGGGAAACGTCAAGAAAGAGAGAGGGGAACGAATATAAATATGAAACATACTTATCATTGCAGCACATGATGTAGAACGCCCACACTGTTTACTCAAATTATCGTCAGTGATGCTTTGTAAGTTCTCCATCAGAAGATAAATCTCTGTTTGGAGCCATTATTTTATGCGAAAAAATCATACTACCTGATGAGGAATCGAACCAAGATTTTCCCGTTTAGAAGTCTAGCACGCTGCCACTACACCACCGATTGCTTTAGCCAAACTTTGTTTAACAGATGGTGTAGTCTTTCTATCTGAGAACGATATAACGAAAAGTGTATACTGCAGATCAATGATGTCTTTGGAATGTCCTGGTAATTTCGTTGTCCTTTCCCAACCAACATTTGTAAATCGTATCTATCATGATACAGATGTTTGCGTCCACATTCTTACGTATTGCGTGTCTATTATGATAAGTCGATTCTTCACAATCACTTTGTAAAAAATTAATTTTGGCGCGAACAGGATTTGAACCAATATTAGAGAGCTGTATTATTCATAAGGCCATTACGTTACCCCTACACTATTAGGCTACCTGAAATTACAAGCCAAATATTACTTAGTTTAGCCCTGATCTTTGGAACGAAACGGCTTCTTCATGTAACATTATTTGCACCAAAGTGCACAACGAAATTCATTTAATCGACGACCTAGAGAGAAACTAATGCCCACTTAAAAAGGAAAAACATACAATCCAAAAAATAGAGAAAGAAAACATATTTTGCAGTAATTTCTCGGTTCAAGTTCAAAAGTACGCAAATAATAATAATAATTTTTATTATTAATATTTCTTTGATACTGTCTTTGTGACTTCATCACTCTTGAACCACCCAACCGATCTCGATCAAATTTTCAACATAGATGAAGTTCGGGTCTAACATGGTATTTATCTATCTAGTTTGACGATATAACGTAGGGTTGAGGAGACGGAGGAGTTGAAAAGAATAAATAAAACTTGATAACTCGTGAAAGAAAGGATTATCTCGATCAAATTTTTAACATAGGTGAGGTTAGTACCTGAGATGATTTTTATCATTTCACTTTCACGGGAGAACTTGGGGAGGGAAATGGGAGAGCGATACATATTAAAATAAATAAAACTTAGTGACTCTTGAACCACCAAACAAATCTCGATCAAATTTTCAACCTAGATTAAGTTCGAACCTGTGATGGTTTCTTTCATATGACTTTGACGGTGTAACTTAAGAGATGTGGAGGGGAAGCGACATTTAAAAAAAAATCGAAAAATGACCGATATTAGTGGCGAAAGTATAATTTTTGCAGTCGTTGAGATTAACGGTGACACATCTGATGCTGTTTAAATCCAAATTCAGCCCCGCAACTTGGACGAGGGGGCGACATATAAAAATGATCGAAATAACCAATATCAGTGGGGAATTCGTAGTTTCCCGGCTCGCTGAGATCAACAATGACACTGCAGATGCCGTGCCACACAACATAGTGTGGGGAGGGGATATATAAAACTCATCGAAAATGACCGATATCAAGGAGCGCTTTAGTAATACTAAACAGTGACTGAGAAACGGAACATATTACTATTTTCTCTCAATTTAACCCAACGAAGCGGGTAATTGATAATAATAATAATAATAATAATAATAATAATAATAATAATAATAATAATAATAGACAACTACAGTGAATGTGAACAATTATTATTATTATTATTATCATGATTTACGTACTTTTGAACTTGCACGGCGAAATTACTGAAAAATATATTTTATTTCTGTAATTTTTCCTGGAATGTAAGTTTATCCTTTATTAGTGGGCATTAATTTCTCTCTTTTCCGTCGAATAAATGAATTTCGTTGCGGTCTTTGGCTCGTTCCAAAGATCAGGGTAAAAGTAAGTAATATTTGGCTTGAAATTTCAGGTGACCCAATAGTGTAGGGGTAACGTAATGGCCTTATGAATAATACAGCTATCTAGCATGGGTTCATACCAGAGTTGATTTTTTTACAATGTGATTATGAAGAATCGACTTATCATACTGGACAAGCAATACGTAAGAGTTTGGAAGCAAACAACGGTATCATGATAGAAACAATTTAAGAATGTTGGTTGGGAAAGGACAACAGAATTACCAGGACATTCCAAACACATCATTCATCTGCAGTATACACTTTTCATGTTGGTTCAAATATTGGTTCAAATTCTTTTCGCACCAAAGTCAATTTTTTTACAAAGTGATTGTGAAGAATCGGCTTGTCATTCTGGACAACCAATACATGAGAATGTGGAAGCAAACACCTGTATCATGATAGAAACTATTTACGAATATTGGTTGGAAAAGGCCAAGGGAATTACCAGGACATTCCAAAGATATTATTGATCTGGAGTACACACTTTTCGTGTTATCGTTCACACAAAGAAATATTACACCATTTGTTAAACAAAGTTTGGCTGAAGCAATCGGTGGTGTAGTGGCAGCGTGCTAGACTTCCAAACGGGAAATCTTGGTTCGATTCCCTATCAGGTAGTATAATTTTTTCGCATAAAATAATGGCTGCAGACAGAGATTTATCTTCTGATGGAGAACTTAAAAAGCATCACTGACGATAATTTGAGTAAAGTGTGTGCGTTCTACATCATGTGCTGCAATGATAAGTATGTTTTATATTTATATTCGTTCCCCGTCTCTCTCTTTCTTCACGTTTCCCTATTCTGCCCTTACATCTTTCACTTCTCTCCCCTCTCTCTCTCACGCTCACACACACACTTCATGTTCCAAAGTTAAAACTTAGCAAGACCTCGATCTACCTGATCTGGAGAATCTAATTAACTGGGAACTTCGGCGTCGTGTTTTTCGTGCTCTGGGGATAACATCTCCAGTCCTGGACATCTCTGTTTAAAAGCAAGGGAAAGGAATAAGTAAAATCCCTTTTAAAAAGCAAAGGAATACTGTTTAAAAGCAAAGGAAGAAGTAAAATGTCTTTTTTATCCTCTGAGTTACCGAGTCTCAGTCGAATTACCGGGTCAGTACGGATTTGAGCGACCCAGTGGTGGTCTACATCATCCGACTGAAACGATGATCCGTTTGAGCTCTTAGCGTGTTCATTCTATCTGTGCAAATTACATTATATCCGGAAGAGATTAAATCAATGCTGGATGTCGGAACAGATAAATCTTCGAATAAGACTAGAAAATGCTAATCTCTTTGGTTATTTGAAAACAGAATTTTATTTATACTAGTTCGACACAAAATTTGTTTCCATCCTATAAGTCAATGTGCTTTGTTTCAAGTTGAAATTTGAAACATGCTACATCTAAGAAGAAAATAATATTTTGCTTTCGAACATTTGTAACTTTCCTTTACGATACAGTTTGGACTTTTAATATAGGGTATTTCTGATAGAAAGTTAGCTGTAAAATAGCAATTTTCAATTTTCTCTTTCATTCTTTCTTTTTCTTTTCGATTTTTTTTTCAGATTTCATTAGTGTTCTGAAATGGAGGTTATGACCAACGCTATCTACTGTATATAATGTGTTTTTGGATCAGTACGTCCAATGAACACTACCGAATTTGCAATCGAACCACGCGGAAACAAAGCATGTGTGCTAAACTTTTGACATTATCCTAGATGTGTCTCGGAGCTATACAGTTCTACTGGAAATTGAGTATGCTATCCATTATGAAAGTGATATAATGAATGTTTAAACCATCCTCTATATATTCGAATAGTTCTAAAAATATATGTGAAAACAAACGTTATTTCTGTATTACTGTTGGATTTCTGGGAACGGAACTTTATATGTTAAGTCCTTTTCTTACTATGTTTGAATTCCACAGTTTTATCTGTGCTCCCTTTTCTTTTCTTCTTCTTCTCTCTCTCTTCTCTCTCTCTCTCTCTCTCTCTCTCTGCCTCATTTATGAATCTCTGTGTAATAGACATTCATTGGTTTCAACTTTTCATTGTGTTTGTTTCAGTTTCTCCTTACATCAACTATGAATCTTTTTTCGTCTCGGTTTTGTTATTTCATTTTATCGAAGTTAATACATGTATAGTTTGAAATGAGAATTGCGATCATGTTGTTAGGTAGTTTTAGAATGGGAGAGAAGAAAGGAGGAGAGAGAGGGGGTCTCTTTACCTGACACGATTATGGGATAAAAAGGTGTATATTGCGTGGCCTAACTGCACGGCGTTAGCTGTCGCAATTTTTTGATGCGGAGTGTACATTTACCTTCCCAATTACTCTCATATACAGTATCTCGTTTCTTCCACTTCAGGAGAGGTTCACTTTGTGAAGTTTTATTATTACGTTTTGGAGCGTCCTTTGCGTTCTTTGAATCAATTATCGTCACCTCCTTCTTCATCTGTAAGCACATCAGCTTTAGGTGGGAGGAAATTCACATCAATTGTATCACACTCATTATCCACAGACAATGTTTATAGTTCATCAAAAACTTCTTGCAATGATAGGAAGCGACTCTGGTGAAAAACTCGGCTCGTGCTAACCAAATGTGCCGATTTCTCTGTAACTTTGGTGGGAGGCATTCATAATTTTTAAAAAAGTATAACAATAACAAATACTTATAAAAAAGTACATATTCATAAAAATATATGGGAGCCCACATGAGCTTTGGGGGGTCCCAGGACCCCAGGATCGGCACCATCTCCATCATAAAACATCATCGAATGCGGTATCAAAACTGCTGTTAGTGCTAGTAATAGTGTACACAATGTGCTCTCACATATATACTACCAAGAGGAAAATTTCAAACTGATATCGTTAGTGACCAGTGTACCTTTCGAAGAACACCTTTATTTCTCGCTATACCACTGGTACACAACACAACTGAATACTGCATTAACACAACTAACACCACTACAGAGACCTTACACACATATCTTGATTATTAAAGACAATTGTTTTTATCATTTTACGATTTTATTATAATTTTTTTAAAACAAGATGGCAAAATTGAAAAAGATTGATTGTTAAGGAGAAACTGTCGTCTATATCTTTTTCATTCAAAAGTTTTAAACACAAGTATGAATTTCAGTTTAACAATAAAACCACTGTTATCTCATTTAGGAAATTTTGCAAGGCAGCGACATATATGGAGGACTCTGTGAACCAAAATATAACTGTACTTTTAAACGTACACTGGGCGTTAACGAGTTAATAGTAGGTCCTGTTTTTCATAATATCGATGTTCCGTAACGACACAAAATTAATATATCAATATATATATTAGACGTTACATAAGAGATAAAAAAATAAGAGAGGAGGGGATAACAAATCAGTAAATGAATAGTATTCAAGAATCTTGCAATTATACATGCGTAAATGATTTCTAGAAATCAATTTTTATGACATTCAAAAATACAGTCTTATTTAGTCGGAAACTTAATAAAGGATTCACACGAAAGTCTGTTACTAAACAGAAAAGCCATATAATTCTAGCGCAGCTTAAACAAACATACAAACAATAAATAAATAAATAAATAAAAATACTGTCAGTATATCTTAGCACGTGTAAAATAATACACCTGCGAATACCTTATAGAATCCCGCACTGAGCCACACTATCTATAGTAGAAACGAAAGCCTTTACTTTAGAGTACTGTTAGGAATATTAGGTTACTTACATATAGTTTCGTATCATCATGGCGAACAACTTACAAAAGTTGTATTCATAAATTGACTCCATCGAATTTATAGCATCCGTATCCACGCTCAAATTTATAGCACAAAAAGAGTAAGTTGTTTTACTCTTTTTGTTAAAATATATTGACGAGAAGGTGACACAAACATTTAGACCGAGAATCCTTCATCATTTTTTATCATTAACTATGATTTTAATAAATTTTTACATAGAATTTGTTGTCATAAAAATAGCTATTAATAATATTACTTAGTAATATAGGTGACTCTCACCTATGTCTGCACCTCGAGATATAAAACCTCAATTGAGATTATGGAAGAAAAGAAAAGAAAGGCATGAAGATTGTTGAATTAATTTTCATCAAAATTTTTCAGTACAGGGTTAATGCTTGAAATATTCAAAACACTTTTGAAATTTGTTTGTGTGTATCTATGTGAATGTGTGTCTGAGTTTAAACCCAAATTCTTTTAACAAAATTTTAAGCATTAACAATGGGAACACATGCGTTAATTGGAATTACCAGCAACGATTTTGTCATGCTTTGTGCTGATACATCACTTCCCTCCTCTATTATAGTAGTTAAAAATGATTATAATAAAATTCATAAGCCAACTCCACAATTAATAATGGCTGTAAGTGGCCAGATTGGAGAAGCAACTGATCTCGCAGACAAGATAAGTAAAGAAGGCAATCTATACAAACTTAGGTTAAAACGTAAGATGTCACCGTACGTTGCTGCTCGTCTTACCAGACTTGAGATGAAGAATTCAATAAAATCGAAAACTACATTGGAAACTAATATGAGCGTTTTGCTTGGTGGTTGTGATGAAGAGTATGGCCCTGAATTGTACTATTTGGATTTTCTCGGATCACTGCTAAAGGTTCCATATGCAGCACAGGGACTAGGGGGTATTGTGTGTCTTAGTGTATTAGACCGGTATTATGAAAAAGGTATGACAGTGGAAAATGCATATCAGTTAATGCAAAAGTGTGTAAGTGAAATTCATCGCAGATATCTCGTTACTTTGCCTCAGTTCGCAGTAAGTGTTGTTACTGCTAAAGGGATTGAAGACTTGGGAACTATCTGAATGAAGACGTCAAATTAAATTGAGTCATCGAATTTTTACTGATCACTTTTCTATTATTCTAAACTAAATTATAAAACTTTTCTCTTAAGATAAATAAGTAAAGTTTTAATTGAGTTCAAATTGAACCGAATAAACAAACTACCAACTATAAGCAGTTTTTAGTTTTATATATATATATATATATATATATATATATATATATATATATATATATAGACCCTATATATACAGTATATAGGGGGTTGGCGTATTTAGGGGGTTGGCTTCCGGGCTTAAGCCCCCCCCCCCCGAAGTCTTACTTAGTATAGTAAAGTAAATGAAATATCTTGCAGAATTTTCCCATTTCCAGGCAAAGCACCCCCGAAAGTTAGCAAAGCCCTTCCCGAAACAAAATCGTAAATACGCCACTGTATATATATATAAATTGTTTCCCTCCTCCGTAAACCGTTGGTGCCACTTAAACACTGCACTGCAGTCCAGGCTTTGTCACTCTACACTTGCCTGATCATCTGTAACGTTCCTACAGCGGATTTGCCTAATTTTTGGCAGTACTTGGTGTTTGCCCGTTGCTCAAACTGCGATATTCTCCAAGTCCGCTCCGGCGCAATCAACTCGTTTCACAACACAAACGGTATGTCTATTTCTTTTACACTCTATGCATAGACCTGCCTCTTGCTAGGACGAGAGATGAACTTCCATTGCTTCTTCAAGGATATCACTTATCAGCTGTAGTATACCACTAGTACCACAGTGCGTCCAGTCCACGAACTTGTATATACTGTATCTATGTGATTTCTTATTTGTATTTGATCCCTGATTATTACTACTGTGGTGACTATTAAATGGCATATATATATACACGCACGATTAAAAGACATATATTTCAATTCACTAATAATCGTACATGTACGTACTGTATTTCATAATATTGATCTTATTCATGAGCCACAAAATAATAATAATAATAATCGATATAAGCATCCACTTGCACATTTAGATTACTAGACTATAAGTATATATGCACACATTAAAAATACAAGAAATAATTTTTAAATCATATTGCTAAATAACATCATAAAAGTAAATTTCATTCAAGACAAAAAGGGCCATGAAATACTGGTTGAACTATACGCTTACTTATTTTGTTTCAAATATTATAAATCCATCATGCACATATAATTGAGAATTGTTATGGACATATAGTTGAGTAGAATGGACTGTAAAGGTCGAAACAAGGGAGAGCCGCCTTGTAAGTAGATACTGATTTCGGGACTTCCCTTGTAAAAGTAAGCTGAAGCCTTCTGGAGGCTCGTGTCCCAACATGTAGGGTAGATTTCTCTTTGGTGACCTGACATAGGAGATAATAATCCTTTGTAGACGTTTTCTAATTTTATTATTTAACTAAGGTGAATAATATCACCTTAGAGATAAAATATGGCCCTTGAGTGTTTCCCCTGTGCTTAAGGTGTACGGCTCCAATGGTTCCCAGAGCCCCTGCTTCTGTGACAAGCAGATTTGGTCCCCACTCTTATTTTTAAATTTTCTTGGTTGGTAATTAACATTGCCCTTGTGCTTCTTACCCCGATAACATATGATATACCATGTGGTCCCTACACTTATAACAATTTCCCTTGAATCATTTCGACCCTAAGAGGTAAATGATAGTTCTCTGTTTCCCGTAAGAGGTCTATGATAACCCGTAGGATCCTAGATCCCAAATATCGTTCCTAGGGCCTACACTACTACCGCCCACAAGTTGTATAGTGTAAGGAAGACCTTGTTCTATCTTTATTATTAAACACGAACACTTTATTTGAATTCAATTAGTCACATATAAAGTCTCGAATCGTTTCGTCTCGCCTGAGAATTTTAAAATTATTACGGACGTATATCTCACTCAAAACTATTAAAATAAAAACATTGACAATCTCCCTACACGTAAGATAAAACTTTTAAACAGCGCGTACCACAGTGTGAAGGAAGAAAATGTACAAAAGGACGTATAACATTATTGAATTATATACTCACAGGAATACTGGAACAGGAGTTGTTCTTTCTATGCTGCATACTCGTGAACTGAACTTGCTTTCAGATTCTGACACCTGAGGCTAATTTATTATAGAATTGTTCATTATGTTTGCCACATTGTCTTCGGCTTTTTGAAGTATTCATTTTTTTCATTTATTTTTGTAACGAAATGTAATGGCACAGTGATATTTTGAACTATACTCTCAGTTTTGTTTTGAACTTAGGAGACTATTTTATTTCTAAAGAAAAAAATATTTTAGTTATGTTTGATTCCAGAAGTAGGGATGATGGAAGCCAATGTACTTACAACAAAGAAACTAACTGAAACCCACCTCGTCCACCATAGTTGTTTATGGACTATAAAAGAAGAGAATTTAATTTTGTTTTCGGTTGTATACTATTCACAGTTTTTATTAATAGAAAAATCTAGAACGATCTTTATATTTATAAAGTCCTACTAGTTCCTGTTTAATAGTCAATTAAACTACAGAATGTTGAATTACACCTAAATTTTATTCATATTTTCCTTTTGCTGTTCCCTTACCTGATCAATAAAAATAAGAGCAAAGTGCAACGAAGATTCGAACACCGAACATGTGGGTGCGAGTCGTTTAGGGATCCAGTGAGCCATGGAACAGCGTGTACCTACACTCATGTACTCCGTAATTATGTGGCGAATAACGTAAGTTATAAAGTGTGAAAGAATGTGTGTTTATTTTCTTCTTTTTACTAAGTTTTGATATTTCTACAGAATCTTGTGTGAACTGTAAGGAGAAAGATCGACTTTGTCGACATTTATCGACTTTGTTAGGAATTGGGCCTTTAAAACATTTAATTAAATCGCGAGGTGGTAGAAAGATACGAATACCAATTTCATCTCATAATGAGAAAGAGATACTATTTTCTGATATAGTAAAGAGATAAAAACATACATTTTCTTTTGTGACAGATAATATAGAGGTATGTATACACCAAAGGTGGCCATTTTCCACTGGGCTCGCTCGGGCTCGCGCTCACCTGTCTCAGCTGGGCTCGCACTCACTCGGGCTCGCGCTCATCTCTCTGGACTGGGCTCGCACTCACTCGCGCTCGTGCTCACCTGTCTCAGCTGGGCTCGCACTCACTCGGACTCGCGCTCATCTCTCTGGACTGGGCTCGCGCTCACTCGCGCTCGCGCTCACCTGTCTCAGCTGGGCTCGCACTCACTCGGGCTCGCGCTCATCTCTCTGGACTGGGCTCGCGCTCACTCGCGCTCGCGCTCACCAGTCTCAACTGGACTCGCGATCACTAGCGCTCGCGATCACTTCTCCCAACTGGGCTCGCGCTCACTCGCGCTCGCACTCACTAATCTTATCTGGGCTCGCACTCACTCGGGCTCGCACTCATCTCTCTCGACTGAGCTCGCACTCACTCGGGCTCGCGATCACTTCTCCCAACTGGGCTCGCGCTCACTCGGGCTCGCGATCACTTCTCTGAACTGGGCTCGCGCTCATTCGCACTCGCGCTCATTTCTCTTAACTGGGCTCGCGATCACTCGGGCTCGCGATCACTTCTGTTAACTGAGCTCGCGCTCACTCGGGCTCGCACTCACTTCTCTCGATTGGGTTCGCGCTCACTGGGGCTCGCGCTCACTAATCTCAAGTGGGCTCGCGGGTATATGATGGGTATAAAGAGGTATTAAAATCTAGACTTTGACTAGCAGTAGGCCTAATTCAGTAGAAAATAGAGCTATTAATGCTATATATCAGTTGTCAGATACAAAAATAAAATAATAAAGATGTTGCAGGGTTTAATGTATTAAACGTGGGCGGACCTTGAGGAACTTGAAATAAAATGCTCCAGATATTTAAATCTGGGCTTTGGCTACTAGTAGGCCTAGTTCCTCAATAGAAAATAGGCTATATGACTAACGTCATATAGGAGTTATCAGACATCAGAATAAAATATTAAGAGTGTTGCAGACTTCAAGTCTTAAGGCTGTCATCACACTTGCAGACCAATACTCATTAAATGAATCTAAGATCAAACACTAAGATCAAAACAACTTATGAACAAAAAAAAAAAAAAAAAAAAAAGCTTAGTGTTAGTAAATACGAAAGAAACTTGTTTGAGTGTTTATCTGCAAGCACGACGGCAGCATTAAGAAGCAAAGCCTATCTGAGTATGATGATTTCGTAAAATAAAAAAAAATAAAAAAATCACCAGTCCTGTTAGCAAGAAAATTCTATTATGTAAGTACTCATGCCTTATCATGAAATTATTTTAATGCAGTTGATGATTTGTCAGACTTATAAGAAAAATTTGGTTCGAAAATTTCCAGGGCAAAAATTAGGCTTACTGTCGCCCATGCTTCACACATTATACTTGCAACATCCCTATTTTATTCTGATATCTGATAACTGCTATACGACATTAGTAGCTCTACTTTGTACCGAGTTATTTGGCCTATTTGTAATTGTAGTCAAAAGCTAGATTTTAATATCCAGGGCATTTTATTACAAGTTCCTCAAGGTTGCCCACGTTTAATACAACGCAACTCTGCAACGTCCTTATTATTATTATTATTATTATTATTATTATTATTATTATTATTATTATTATTATTATTATTTTTACCTGATAGATAAGTCATATAAGATAGTAGCTCCATTTTCTGCTTAGGAAGTAACTAACACCTGAATTTCAATATTCGCTGAATTTTATTACAAGTCCTTCAAGGAAGCTTATGTTTGCTATCGGTGAGCTTTTGTCCATCACTGTAATATGAGACTGTCGGTGAGCTTTTTGCCGGTGAGCTTATGTCCAACACCCACATTACGCATAGATATCTATTGTTTTTAACTAACACAAAGATTCTTAGGTTTTAATTTTTTATTTATTTATATTTTTGTGAGAAGACAGCTTTAGAAGTAAAATTAGAAGTAGAAATTTAGGGAGACATTACAGGTATTCAACATTCGTGAAATTACAGAACTTATAATAACAAGAGCTAAACGTTTCCCGAAAATCTGCTAAACGTTTGGTAAAGGAAGTAACAGGATCTGATATCAGTGACTCTAAGTGTTTGTTAAAACCATTTTATAATAAAACAGCTACCTCTGCGGAAGCTAAAAGCAAACCAAAAGGTAAAAGGGAACTTTATCTGATCCCTTTATATCGGTTTGAATGTAACACAACGAAATGATAGTACTTCAGAGGGTATTGAAATGCCAATGGTCTCATAGGCTCCAGTAATACTTGCAGGAGTTCCGGCCTATCGTACAGGGATGTGCTAATCAAAGCACTAAAAATTAGAGATTTTTGAGAAATGTTGGTAGTGTATACCTCCAGAGCAATAACTTTTATATAGAGAGAAAAGGAAAAATAGAAAAATATTTTCTAAATTTTTTAAAATGTACTTTTAATCGGAGGGGGCTTGTAAGAGAAGTAACACAGATAAAAATTAAAAGACTTTTTGTTGCTTCAAACTAAAAGAAGAAAACTTCCCTACTATATTAATTGTTGTATACAACAATCAGGGCCGGACTTCAGCGGATTGGACCGATTGTTCCCAGTTGGGTCCCGCGCTAGAGTGTAATCTACTATTCAGTGCCGTCTTAGCAGCATAATGTTCCCCTGTGGAAACCAGTGTGGCTCCTATGACTAAATTCTGCAAGTAATACATGCAATTGATACATTCTGCTCGCGGGTCCCTCTGCCAAGTAATCAGACTGTTAGATGGCTCTGTTACTCTTGGCTTGTGAAATACAATAACATATTGTAATACATGTACATCCATGAACATAAACAAGGGAGCGTATAGCCTGTTGGCCTCTATCTAGAATTTCAGGGAGTGAATAGTTTGTATTAACAAACAAGCAATATTTTCTAAAGTTAATTCTGGAGTAGTTTATTTCTTTACGTTTCCAACTTCCGATGAAAAAATAGGCCCATTAAGAGATATGACACCTCAATGAATACCAGGATGATATAGTCTTAATTAGATTTCTTTACTTGTTTTTCTGGAACCGGGAGTCCCACAATAGTGTTCCCATTCGGGCCTGCATCTTCTAAGTCCATTAGATCACTTTTTCCCCTTACCTTGAAGCAAGAAAACTTTAATTTTTTAACTTTGTGACTTCCCTCAGGAGCAACCACTACTTTTAATTATGTATTTGAAAGGATATTGTCCTGCTAAAATACATTAAATATGAATATTTCTTAATTTAGGCCAAGTTTAAGAGTATTAAAACTGAAAATTTGAAAGTATGCGTTGATTATAGCCTGTATTTTGTTAAAACAACACCAAAGAAAAATAGAAGTTAATGAAAGCTCAATAAAGATGTTTACGAATGAAATTTACGTCATAACATCAGTTTGAGTCCAGCAAGGGTACCTTTTTTGCGTTGGCTTTTTCATGGGAATGCACTTCTCAAATATGTCATAAATTACTTTATAGAATTCTTCTACTGCTTTATTTGGATCCGTATATTCGTTTAGATATTGCCAATCTATTCTCGCTAACTCATTATAGAGATTATTATAATTTCCTTTCTTAAAATTGAAACCAAATATGTTTCTTTTGTTTTTTATTCTAGATGATTTAACATGCGGAAAGCTTATACAAATAGATGGGTGGTAATTATCTTATTTAATTAATGGGTGTGGTTCTCTTATTACTGTTACATTGGAAAGATTACTTATTACTAAATCTAATGTTCTCCCTAAGCTATTTGTAACATTATTGAGTGATTCCATGTCATGATATAACATAAAATGATAGAGACTTTGGGATTTACTCGTTGACTGCAGAAAATCAAAGTTTGTTCCAGTTATTTCAGGCAAATTCATATCACCTACAAGGAGAATAGTGCTACCTATCGTACAATTACTTTCGATAAAATGAAAAAAAAAATATTCGTGTAATGATAGATGTGAGTTTGGTTCAAAATACACAACACAGATATAAAGCGGTTTGTAATTAACCATAGTTTTCACTAGAATGCCTTCTGGGTTCTGGTCAGTAACAGTCACTTGACTCACTTCTAGGTTCTGTACTGCCAGCAAAACCCCACCCCCCTTGCTTTACCACTTGTATTATAGTCCCTATCTTTACGATACACTAGGTATCTGTTATCGAAATACTCTGAATCAAAATAATCACAAGACAACCAGGTTTCTGTTATTGCTACGATATCATAATTGTTCAATGAAATGTTGCTGGAAAACTCACATGCTTTGTTCTTAAATGATCTCGCATTCATATAATACATTAGAAAATTATCATTTTTTTGCGTTATCTACAACACACTTGCTGTCATTATTACATAACACATCACTGCACTCACTTTGAGAAGTCTTACCTTGTTGAAGGTCATTCTCCCTTGTTTGTCAAGGGATGCTTCTTCCTCCAGGGCGTGGTTGACCTCTGCCCCTTCGAGCTGCATTCATTGTTTGTCTCAAAGCTGGAAACTCTTCATCACTCACCCCCACAGGCTCTGCAGGTGACCACACACTACAAGAAGCACCTGCAACTGCTGATTTTTTTAAAGTGTCTCCATTGTTCACACTCACTGAACACACACCAACTGTATCACTTAGATTTTTGTCATCTGTGTTTCGTAGGTCCTCGATAGTATAAGATTTCCCATCAATATACAACTTATCGAATTGCATTCGCACCCTTTGTCCGCGTGCCTTGGCTTGAACCCGGTATTCATTGAGCTCTCTTCTAATGGCTCTAATACTATAGGAAAAATCCTGACTTATACCCACAGGTGTCCCCTTGGCACGATATGCATTTTTCAGTATGGCCTCTTTCCTTTTGTAATATGCAAATTTAACAATGATCGGTCTATTTTTGCCCTTACCCATTCTGTGAGCTCGGTCTATATCAAGCGGGTTCAGTTCAATTTGGAGTATGTTTTAATAAAAGTCAAACAACATCAAAATCGAGTTGTAACCAGGGGTAAAAATTGATCTGAAAAGGTTGAGGGACGCATGACGTCATGTCATCCCTTGTGCCTATCTTTGTCCACTATATTTTTTAGGAAGTGGAGGGACGCCATAGATATTTTTGGAAGTGGGAGATGACGTCCCCCGTGTTTTCCTTCACTTTTAACTCTGGTTGTAACAAACTACACGCCATCGTTTCAGGGTACGGTAGCTTTCGAAAAAAGAATTTAATGAAAGGAGGTGTGTGTGTGTGTTATTTTATTTTTTTATTTTTATTTATTTATTTCTTTATTTTTTGATGTTGAATTGTTATCTTTCTTTTTTTAATAGCCCATTGACTTATATGAGGAAGTATTTATCTTTTAAATAGACGAGATTTTACTCATTCAATTTTAATAATTTCTTCTTCTGGCCTATTTAAGGGTTCCTTGCTTTAAAAATATTCAATGTTATATTGTTTTAGTTTTTATTTATATATATTAAAATTACATAATACAGTGGTTAAATTTCGCATAGAATACATTTAAAGATCTCAAGAAGAAGTAGTCAGTAAAATTAACTGGCTTAAATTCTTTGTTTCCTCATATAAATTAATGGGCTGAATAACCATTATGATGCAAGTTATCAACATTCTTAAGAGCTACTCTTGTTTATTGGGATTTAAAGAAGCTATAATTAAATAATACATAATTATTTCGCTCGACTTTTCTATGAACGCACAGCTTCATTAGTTGTTAGTAAATAAATTTCCTACTTCGCAAGGTCAAGTAGTTTCCTTATTCTATGATCTCGCACACACACAAAAAGCTTGGGTCATGTAAGTTGTTACTAAAACAACAAAAACAAATACCTGCCTCAAATACCATCCTCTTATAATAGCCATGAAAAAGTCGGTTCTCTATCGAAAGGTGTTTGAAGTTCTCTGAACAATAAAATGACAGCTCAGACCTCAAGAATGTGATTTTTCATTTTGTAAAGTTGTTTAATTCTTCCTTTACAATTTTGCACATGGAATGAATTTCCTATTTTTTGACTCCCGCAAATCAGTCCACGTGAGTGTGAAGTGAGCGCGGGCTCGCACTCAACTGAGCTCGCACTCACTCGGGCTCGCGCTCATCTCTCTGGACTGGGCTCGCACTCACTCGCGCTCGCGATCACTTCTCCCAACTGGGCTCGCGCTCACTCGTGTTCGCACTCACTAATCTTATCTGGCTCGCACTCACTCGGGCTCGCGCTCATCTCTCTCGACTGAGCTCGCACTCACTCGGGCTCGCGATCACTTCTCCCAACTGGGCTCGCACTCACTCGCGCTCGCGATCACTTCTCCCAACTGGGCTCGCGCTCACTCGGGCTCGCGATCACTTCTCTGAACTGGGCTCGCGCTCATTCGCACTCGCGCTCACTTCTCTTAATTGGGCTGTCGATCACTCGGGCTCGCGATCACTTCTGTTAACTGAGCTCGCGCTCACTCGGGCTCGCACTCACTTCTCTCGATTGGGTTCGCGCTCACTGGGGCTCGCGCTCACTAATCTCAAGTGGGCTCGGGCTCACTCGGGCTCGCGCTCACTTATTTCATTGAGGCTCGGGCTCACTCGGGCTCGCGCTCAATTATTGAGCCCGAGCCCGGTTGAGCGTCAGTGCCGAGCTCACGAGCGTCGGGCTCGCGAGTTTGGACACCTATGGTATACACTCGTGTGTATTCTATTAATGTTTATGCCGATTTGATATTAGACGTCCACTATATTATTCTCCGTAGGATAAACGTTTCCTTAGTTGTGTGTTTAAAAGAAATAGAAAAAAACTTTGCTACCCATTTCTCCCAGTGCATAAATGATTGTGTAGAATCGTATCTAGAAACCAAAAATAAAAATAAAAAATCTGGTATAGCTTGAGAAGGATTTGAACCTTTGACTCTTGATTTCATAGCCTTCAATAGCACCAAGTCTTATTTTTTAAAAAAATTTTTCTTAGTTGAGATAATATTCTATGTTGTATGGACTATTTTTCTAAAGATTCATTTCATTGCGGAATGAAAAAGTTTTGAGGCTGCAGTGTCAGTGACTGACACAGCACCCATCCTCGTATGGCACTCATATTTTTGTAGCACATCTGTACTACTTATCTAAACCGCCCCAATTTATTACCGTATTATATTGTTCAATATGTAATTTCTTTGTTGTTAGTACAACATATAGCGTTTAATTGTTATAACATCATGTATTATATTAAATATCTATAATTCGTTATGTAACCGATAGACTTGTAGTAAGAAACTTTGACGTCGTTGTATGTTCTATTCCTTTCACTATTTCGTGACTCGTAGTGAACACCATGACTAGGAATTGAACAGTAATAAATTTTCGATATCGATATACAATTGGGGACCATATATTTTCAAAATTTACAGGATAGATATGTAAAATTATTGCACTGTGCAATGCAATGCAATATGTGCAGATCTTACCTGACAGGAACCAGTACGTAGTTATTGAAAAATAAAGAAAGGGAATGGAAGGTATTAATTTCACAATCTTATAAAACCGTTAGGCCAGCTATACACTATAGGATAAATCCTAGAAAAATCTCTTACGATTATTCCTAGAGTCAAAATCTCAATGTAGGCCTATATAGCATCTGATCGCATGTCATTTCCTATGTTCTAAACGATCCTCTGAGATTTCTCTTGTTTAGTGGACGGTCTATTTCTGAAATAAAATTTGTAATATATGTTAGTCCCTGGACAATAGTTTGTCTTTGACTTTATAATTATATATTTAAATTGTAATTTGTATGAATGTAAACTTAGTGTAATTATGTCATTTCGGTTTTGTTTAATGATTCATTGTTATAACTGTGTATGGAATTTGACAATGTAGAATATTTTGTGGATTCTATGTACAAATCTTTAAATTTGCAACATTAACAATGTTTGGTATATTATATAGTGAATTATATTTAATAAATTTGTAAGATTTTGATTTAAGTGACATCAGGTGAAAGAAAGTGAAAACCAATTTGAGATATGTCATAACATTTTTTAAAGATAAATCCTCAGATATTTCCTAGGACTTATCTCATAATGTATAGCAGGCCTTATGCACGATACACACAGCTGATGGCAGTTTACTAACTCATGATGCGTAACTATTGAAGCAAGGCGTTATATGCCTTAAAGACTGTATTGTGCCTTATATGCCTTATATGCCTTAAAGACTGTATCCCTCAGCCTATTTCATATCAGGGCCCCTTTTTATCACATCCTCGTGCCAGCGACATCCATCAGTAATTTCATGTTTGTAATAACCTTTTTATTATTGACGCTTATTGTTTGCAGTTCTTGTATATGTATATAGCAAGGGGTCACGGTGGCTCAGTGATATAGTACTTACATCGAGTGCATGGCGTCCCTGGTTCGATACCAAGCTTATGATGAAGAACATTGTGTCCGTAGGTTTTCTCAGGGTTCTCCCACTTTCATCATTTCATTCATTCTCATCATTACAGTCTCTCTTAGAAAAAACAGCAGAACAATGGGACGTAAAACTGTCAGATTTAATTTCTTTAATGTAAGTTTCGTTACGCCACGTTATTTGGAAACCCCTGAAATTAAAACAAAAGCCTAGTGAAACGAGTATGTATAGATGAGAAACAGATTCATTTAGCTTGCGATTAGGATTTTCTTTTTTTTAAAAATGTCGCTAATTTAATAGCGTTGAGTTTACTTTGATAAAATGAATAATAGGACAGACAAGGATCATTGTCATTGGAGTAAATAATATTAGGAATCAACATGCACGGCAGTGCATGGCAGCCAAGTTCCGCGAAAAAAATGAAAACTGGCCTGCACTGCTGTAAGCATATTATACACGAACAAGAGTTTTGGGTAAAATCGCCGATTTCGAGGCTTTGTAAAAACGATTCTATTAAGGGTAGAAACATGAAATTTAGAATATAAGAAGATATCCCACAGGTGTACTCATATGCCAAATCTCACATTCCTACCTTCAACCATATTTGAGTACTGGACCCCAAAAATATGCAGTTTTCAGGCTCACTGACTCACTGACTCACTCATCAAATTGATTAGGTACTTCCCAATGAGATAGAAACGTGAAACTTTGCATAAAGGTACCCTATAACAATTGGAGTATGGAAAAAGTCGAAAATCTGAGGTATGTGCCATGGGTAATTTTTTATGAGCAAAAAAACTGTCCTTAGCCAGGAAAAAAATCGTTTCACTCACTCACTCATCAAATTGATTAGGTACTTCCCAATAAGATGGAAATCTGTAACTTTGCATAAAGGTACCCTATAACAACTGGAATATGGAAAAATTCCGAAATCTGAGGAATGTGCTATGGGAAATCTATTATGGGCAAAAAACTGTCCTTAGCCAGGCAAAAATCGTTTCACACACTCACTCATCAAATTGATTAGGTACTTCCCAATGGGATAGAGACGTAAAACTCTGCATAAAGATACATTATAATCACTTGAATATGGAAAAAGTCCGAAATGTGAGGAATGTGGTATGAGAGTTATTTATGGGCGAAAAACTGTCCTTAGTCAAACACAAATCGGTACATTCTCTCCCTCATCCAATTGATTAGGTACTTCCCAATGAGATTTAAACGTGAAATTCTTCATAAATATACTTTATAATGACTTGGTTATGGAAAAAATTCCAAAATTTGAGGAATGTTCTACGGGAAAGTTTTTATAGGCAAAAAACTGTCCTTAGTCAAGCAAGAAATCGTTTCACTCACTCACTCATCAAATTGATTAGGTACTTTTTAATGAGACAGAGACGTGAAACTGCAGAAAGATACCTTATAATGACTTGAGTATGGAAAAAGTCCGAAATTTGAGGAATGTTCTACGGGAAAGTTTTTATAGGCAAGAAATTGTCCTTAGCCAAGCAAGAAATCGTTTCACTCACTCACTTATTAAGTTAGTTAGGTACTTCCCAATGGGATAGAGACGTGAAACTCTGCATAAAGGTACATTATAATGACTTGAATATGGAATAAGTCCGAAATGTGAGGAATGTGCTATGGGAGTTATTTATGGGAGAAAAATGTTCTTAGTTAAACACAAATCGGTTCATTCTCTCCCTCATCAAATTGATTAGGTACTTCCCAATCAGATATAAACGTGAAATTCTTCATAAAGATACCTTATAATGACTTGAGTATGGAAAAAGTCCGAAATTTGAGGAATGTTCTACGGGAAAGTTTTTTGAAAAAAAAAATGTCCTTAGCCAAGCAAGAAATCGTTTAACTCACTCACTCATCAAAATGATTAGGTACTTCCCAATGAGATAGAAACGTGAAACTGCATAAAGGTATCTATGACCTGAGTATGGAAAAAGTCCGAAATGTGACGAAATTTTTTATAGACGAAAAATTGGTCCGTAGCCATTAGGTACTTTCCAATGAGATGAAGATGTGAATGTCTACACGAAGGTAGCTTATAATGGCTTGAATATGAAAAATACCCGAAATTTAAGGAATGTGCTATGTAATTTTCTATGGGCAAAAAATTGTCCTTACTCAAACAGAGATCGGTTCATTTACTGACTCATCATTGATTAGGTGCTTCCAAATGAGATAGAGAATTGAAACTCTGCATAATGGTACCTACCTCATGTAATGACCTGTGTAAGTAAAGGTTCCAAATTTAAGGAATGTACTATGGGGACTTTTTATGGGCAAAAAACTGCCCATAGCCATTAGGTACTTCTTAATGAGATAAAGATGCGAAACTCTCCATAAAGGTACACTATAATGGCTTGAAAATGAAATTTGAGGAATTTGCTACGGAAATTTTTTCATTAGCAAAAAGAAAAAAACTGTCGTTACAATCAGAAATCGGGAACGATTACGTTATTGAACACATCATTTGCATAGTGATAATGTTGTCAATCGTCTGAGTGGTCGAGTTGGTGCCCTTCTCGCTGGTCTATTGGCTACCACGTGCGCCTTTGGTGTATGGGGCCTGGGTTCGATTCCCGGTGGAAGAGCCTTTGGAATCTTGACTCTCCTCGATGTTTCTGTGTTCGTGTCCTTGTCGTTCTAGGTTAATAGAAAAATGAGCTAAGGTCACTGAGAAAAATCCGTTATCCGGATAGTGGTATAGTGTACAAATATACAGGATCCTTATGTTTACTACAGAAATCAATACTTAACATACGTTATCCATATGCTGCATACGTACTGCACTCTTTCCCGCTTAGATGTTACACAATGTCGTTGCAGGATGTCTGACATCTAACAGTCTTCCGTCCATTACGTACATCAGCTATAAGTTACATACGGCCATCTGTATGTGAGATCCTGACCGCCTACATACAATCTTTTCGTTTGTGTGGAAAGTACGTTTATTCGGAACGCGTATACGGAAAGTACATTCAAATATACTTTTTCAGTTATACGTTTAGTGTACGTTAAGTTCAACAACTACAGGATTTACACATGTAACAAACGTTTTTACGTACGCCACATACAGTTTTTCTGAGTGTGCGAGTAAAATAAGTGAGAGCTAGTAATAAGTAGTTAAGCAAGTTAATGAGGCACGTTCTGTGAATCAGTTATAGCTCGCGACAAAACATAACCAATTTTTTCCTCGAAGGTCAAGATCTAAGGGTTTACTTGTCCCTACCATAAATCCTTCATTGTAACTAGATTCCAGCGTTGCCGCTCCAACTCAGGTAGAACTGTATAAAGCTCTCAGTATGACTAACCCCATTACGGTTATCATAGTAGCCCGAGCCCGTGCAGACCTCTAAACACACTACCCTACACAAATGAGTGTCATAAGTCCAGGCCTTCTAAAGGCTGTTGCGCCAGGAATTTAGTTATCATTATTATTATTGCTAATAGTAATATGTAATATTAGTAATAGGCTTAATAAAGATTCTGCCTGTTTATGTGCTCTGCTTGTAAGTGTATTATTCCTAACTTTAAGATATAGTTATACAGGTCATTATATAATTGATCAGTTTCTTTCTAATGTGATTCCTCACGTATATAAAAACTGGACAAACTACAAATTAGGATACTATACACAGGAAATTAATAATGATAGCTTTATTAATCAGATATTAACCTGCATACATTAATACATATGAGGATTTAGGTACTTAATAGAATGCTTTCTAATCATTTCTTTTTTAAAAAAGAAAGTTTTAAATTATAGACAGATGGCCTGTCGAATAATAATAATAATAATAATAATAATAATAATAATAATAATAATTATAAGACTAACATTAGTGCATCACGCTAACTCCTAATAGTAAATCACGTTGATGCTCATTGCAATAATATAATACAATAATTTAGATTTGAGCATTTATATTTATGTATCCTCAAGTTCGTTGGTCGGCTACCTAAAAAAAAAAGAAAGAAAAAAGAAAAAATGAATGCAAACAATTAGAGCTCTTAAGTATTGACTTTAACCTATAATTAGTGCTTGAACTTTTCGGGTAAACTGTACCCGCCCAATACCCATTGCGTTTGGTATACTCGATCCTTAGACCTGATAAACCCGTTTGACCCGTGTTTGTCCTGTTTGTACCGTTTGTACCGATAGACTCATTATGAGTTCGTACATGATAATTAGAACAATTTGTGTTCTGATAATAAAGTGAAACATATATGACCAGACTAAGCTTGTTTTCATAAAAACGGGATTATCAGGTCATCCCTATTCATACGGTTCAATCGGGCAAACCCGATTCATACGGGTAAAAATACAAAATCGCTCCAACGTGCGGTCCAGTTTCTATTCCATTTTCCGAGCATTACCGCAAATGCACAGTAGCCCGAAATGGCTCATACTATCATAATAAAAACTATCATATTATTATTATTATTATTATATTATTATTATTATTATTATTATTATTGTATTAATAGGAGAGAAAATTACTTGTTGAATGACCTGTACGTATTTTATCCCTATTTTAAATGGTTATTCTGTTTTATGTATCTGCTGATTGGTTTGCAACACTCAGAAAGAATATTTCGAGACTTCATTGTTTACCCTGGCAACAGGGAGAGCGGCTAAGCTTTTGTAATACCGGCAACATCCAACTGGTTGACAAACAGCACGTGGCTGCTAACAACTATATGACAGTTTTACTGCTGATAAGAACACTTGGTTTAGCTTTGAAAACCACTAAAACTTTTAAAACCGTGGACTAAGACTGCAGTAAATTTCGTGGTTGGAAATCCAGACAAGGAAAGCCAATATTTTGTGTTTTTTCGGAGAAAATTTTTCCTTTATTGCAGTCATTGGTATTAAATAGGTATTGAAATTAATTTGATAAGTAAGATAATGCTGAGGTGAGAATGTTTAAAATAAATGTAGTTTTCGAAGAAATGAGAAATCCAATTGTTCGAATTTATGTGAGACTAGCAACAAAATGTAACCGATTTCGTAAATATATTGGTACCAGAGTTATATTATAGTTACCACAGTCGTTATGTAAAAATGTTCTTGATACTTCGTGTCTCCATCTGTGAACAGTGTGAGAATCTCTTACGTATCAGCCTTTTCATCAACAGTGAATTTCGTGCCTTTGCTCTTCATATTTCCTGAATTTGCCCTTCGGGGGTTCGCCCCCCACACCCTCGCCTTTGCTCGTCCTACTTCCTCACACTTCTTAAGCTTACAATTCCCGAATTTCAAGTTTCTTTTCCTATTTCAACTATCTAAAAGATAAGATTTTGTATTCCAGGAAAACGCCTATGTAAATAACAAGGTGATTTCTTCATCTCCCTTTAGACTCCTTAAAAGTTAAAAATATTCAATTTTAGCAATTTTCTTGTTGGTTAGTCCCGGGAGGCTACAATCGCGCCAAATTACATCATTCTAACCCTGCCGGAAGTGCCTAAACATTTTGGGGTGTAGAAGACGTCCAATATAAATAACATGGAAAAGCTTTTCTGTTCCCCATAAACCACTCTAAATTTATATATTTTCATTTTTACTGACTCCTTTAGGTAATACTAACGGAAACGTTGAAGCATACCGAATTTCACGTTTGTATTCTAATTTCAAGTACCTAAAATATGAAATTATAAGTCCAAAAAAAGGCCTATTTAAATAGCATGGGGTATTTCTTCATCTCCCCTTCAGACTCCCTAAAAATTAAACATATTCACTTTTGGCAATTTTTCTGTCGGTTAGTTCCGAAAAACTACAATCACGTCAAATTTAATCATTGTAGCCCTACAGGAAGTGCCGTATAATTTTGGGGTGTAAAAGGTGTCCCATATAAATACGTACCATGGCAAAAAGTTTTCAGTTCCCCATAAAACCACTCTAAAGTTGAAATTGTTTATTTTTACTGATTTACTGAGGTAATACTAATGAAAACGTACAAGCATACCGAATTTCAATTTTTTTAATTCCAATTCCAAGTTCTAAAACATGAGATTATATGTCAAAAATAAAGACCCATTTAAATAACATGGGAAAATTCTTCATCCCCCTTCATCATTTCAACTTTCCACGTCAACCGAAAGCATCCCTTTAATTTGTGTCAGTTCATGTAGTTTTATATACAGTTAGGATATGTTGGTGGCAAATATTATTAAGTTTACAAGCTATTTGAAAGGTGTATATCATTGGAAGGAAAACCCGAGGCAGTATGAAACTGCGCAACATGCACGTCATGTAATGAACTCAGTAATTTCGCAATGTGAAAAGGTAGAGAACAACTAGGTATATTGAAACACCAGCTATGTCTAGTGATGTAGCAGCGAGGATGGGCCCTGTTGGGCCCTGTTGATACTCTTCGTATTTAGGTAATGAAAAATGAGATGTTAGCGATCGTGATTTTGTAGTTTGTGTAAATGAATTGGAATCTCGTTTGGACATAACGCTCTAACAGATATTTAATAGAATAAATCCTCCCCGCTGTTCTAGTGGCTAGCATGTGCGCTTTCACAGGTCTTGGGTTCGATTCCCGGTGGAAGAGTCCTTGGGAACTAATGTTGTATGTGACACACTATGACTCGTTTAAAAATGTACAATTTTAAATTTAAATGCAGCAATATGCCACAATTGAGAATTCCAATTTACGATATTGACATGGTGAACTACAAAAAGAAGTGAAATATGAACAAAAACACCAGAGGTGCAAAAAGTGCAGCCAAGTTCGTCAGCCTCAAAAAGTGTTGAGATAAGGACGGATGAGCCAAGTTCCTTGGCCACTGCATCTGAAAGGAACACTGGAACTTGGCGCGAGGTGTCAAGGAAAATGATGTTAAGGAACCTTAGGGATAGTGGTGGTGGGCGTGGTGGGTTTGGGACCACCATCAACCTTAGGAATATCAACTTTGCTAATGCGCTAAGGCACATATACAGTATACTGCAGTAAGATTGGTGGTTCCAAACCAGACAAGGAAAACTTATATTCCTCGACGAAGTGTCAAAGTAAATGATGCTAACGAGCCTTAGGGATGGTGTTTGTGAGCGTGGTGGATTTGGGGGTCACCACTAGCCTTAGGGCTGAAATGTCTGTGAAACTAGGAACAGACATCTTAATGTATTCAAATATGTTAGACACTTCGCGCCAAGTTCCAGTGTTCCTTTCAGATGCAGTGGCCAAGGAACTTGGCTCATCCGTCCTTATCTCAACACTTTTTGAGGCTGACGAACTTGGCTGCACTTTTTGCACCTCTGGTGTTTTTGTTCATATTTAAATATCTGCATTTACTAAAAGATCAAAATGCCACTTATTTACATTGAATAAAAATATATTTAGAACAACAATTGACTTGTAATTTGATTGATTGCTTCTAAGTGGAGGCACTATAGTTATAATGAATTAAATTAGCATATATGTATATTAGTGTGGTTCAAAAACTAGGGACTTTTTTTCGAATTTTACTTGCGGCACCCCCTAATACTTATTACGCAACTGAAAATAGGTACACTGGCTAAATTTTTAATTTTTACAACAATTTTTAATGATTCTGCCAATCGATTGAAATTTTGAATGCTATTAGTTTGTACACATTGTTAAACATATAAATATATATTGTCTTACATTTTGTTATACACAGTGTTATATACATATTACACAATTACACACAAAAGGACATTATTTCTGATTATATTTGCATTATTAAAACTTTGTAAAGTTCATTAGCTTACTTACACTTCACTTTTGCATATTAAGTTTACTAAAATAAAGTATTCTTTGAACACTTTGGATATTGTTAACTGTGTTCCGCAACAACTTGAAGTAGTACTGTTGCTGTTCCTTGTCCTTTGTGACAATACCGTTATACTATTTTATGAGGGCAGCTCTGCGTTCTGCATGGTCATTACATACTTACTACTTTATAACTAGCTAAGTAGTCAGTGTTGTATTTCCATGTCTCCGGATTTTGTGCAAAAAAGATGTTCGAATACTCAGACGTTCAAAAAACTGCGTCGTGCTCTTAGTCATGAAATTCTCGATCTTGACATCCTGTAGTGAAACAAGAATATCTCGAAGTGTTTGCAGGCGTTTTGGAGGCTTATCATTGCTGGTATCTGTGTTCAACTTTTTCATCATTTCTTGCTTTGTTTCTGCGACAGTTCGTCGTCAAAGAACATCAAGCTAATGAGTTTCTCGCTTAAATACCAGAGATGACCACGATTTTTTCTGGTATTTGTAAACAATTGGATTGTCTGTTTATATTTAAGAAGATACTGTATTTCCGGAATTCGATATCATTTCTTGGAGCAAATACAGTAACTGGTGGTAGGAATCACATAAAATTTAACAAGGAGCGTACACAAAGTAATCAACCCTTTTCTTCTTAATGAGTGAGGTTAAATTAATCCCTAAAACAACATTTTGACTGCGTACAATGCCTTTGCCATCCGCCTGGAGTGGTGCCCCAAAACACTCTCCACGGAACGAGTGTTCCAATTTATTCACCATACTCGTCCCTTGGCTGGCAACAATGAAGATAGCTACGTACAAAATCTATAAGTTCATCCTTGATGTTGGCCAAATCTATAAATCCTTCTGCTGAATAATAGCGTGTGTGATCCAAAGAGTTGCAAGCTTCTTTAAAACAGCTCAATATTACTCTATCTGGATCGGAAAATGCATCTCCACGTAAGCATTCCTTAAAAACTACAGCCAGAACTATTTCCAGTATGTGGTGACGACAAGCTAAATACAAAATTCTATTCTTAATTTTCCGTTCTATTATGACACAAGCGTCACTGTAACCGCCAGTATTGCTGGCAGTTGTATCGAAACACATATTATTTACCTGGTCGATAATATCCCATGACCTCAATGCACCTAGTACGCCATTTGTTTGAGCTTGTCCAGTTCCAGATTTCAGTTTTGAGACTCCTAGCAATGGAGCTTTCCCCATACCAGATAGTACTACAGAAACAATGGTTTATTTTTCTGTTGTGTCTGGTAATATTTTGCTACCCCAATTGACAATGAGGGAGCTTGTTGCTTGGAACTTACTACTTATGATGGTAGTTGACTGAAGACGATATCATCCACGAGCTCGTTTGATGATGAAAGACTAGTTTACTATTTATCTGTTCATAGGCGTGCCCACCAAAAATTTTCTGGGGGGACAATACTCTTCACTCAACATTGTGGGCCAAATTTAAAGAAAGGCTTATGTCATTGCACTCCCCCTCTCCCCAATTTTCAAAATGTCACACAACATGAATTATTAAAGTGCTGCAATTTAGGATAAATAAATCCTATCAATGGCGATAACAGAATCTATTCCAGCGACACGAAAAATACTATTCATGACAATATTTATTAAAATCGACACGACACGAAATATCCTACTATTGACAATATTTATTAAAATTAATGGAGTTTCCAGGGTAATGATTGATTTGTAGGTTTCATGACAGTACGATGAACTTATGATCAGTGATTAAGCATTCAAGTTCATGTTTTCATTTAAGATTTGTATTGTTTCCCATTTTGTCACTGAAATTGGTTGTTTAAGTGTCCTGTTAAGAAGCTTCAAACTCTGATAATAGGGTCTATCTCTAGCCATATGAGCCCAAGAAATGTAGATCCTTTTTCAAAAAGCCGCAAAAACCCAGCTCCTGGTCCTAAGAATGTGTTGACAATTCCGTCAGTCTTCATTTTTTCCAACGTAAAGAGAATTTCTTCATAATGTTAAACAACTCCCATTATTAGACTGAGTCTACAAACTCACCTAGTGGGACCCAAGGGTCTAATGTTTACAATGTTTGAGACGAGACCACCAGCATTAGCCTTGATCAGAGCAGAAAATCTTGACCTTACTGAAAGTGACTGCGAAAACAGTACTTCTAGTTCATGAACCCAGTGCAAAGAGTTTCTCATTACTTCTGACGCACTACAGGCAACCTTACTCACAAGATTAGTACTGTGAGCTCCACAATGTACGTACAAGGCAAGAAGCTGCTGTTTGCATATAATAAATGGAACACTAAAGTTTGCACCACTCGTATTTCCAGAGCCATCTTAAACTTGTCCTCTGAGTTGAGTAATTGGGAAGCCGGAGTTTCACCATCTCATACACAATAACTGAGGCTATAAACTCAACAGTAGTTTTTTTTATATACTGTAGAGCCCAATAAAACTATCACGAGGACAGAGATCTTCATCAACCCACCTGGCACAAATACTTAATTGTTCTTCACCACCCACATCACGGGAACCATCATACACGATAGAGGACAAGAGGATGGTTTTGAGATTTGATTTTGTTACATATATGAAAAGCAATTTCTTGGCCCATCGTTTCGAGATTTCGTTCTGAATTTTAACATACATGAAACTACATCTTTTCGTGTTTTCCTTTATCCAGGTCTTCAATTGTGGAAAATCTTCAGAGCGAAAGCTCATCAACTTAAAGAAATTCCTGAACCAGGAGTCATGTCCTCTAAATGCAAGTCCTTGTCTTGCAAGATAACGTATACTTAGTCTACATTTTTCCAGAAATTTCCAGGCTTTCAGTTGTTCATCTAAAATTTGTCTGTTTAGTTGGTTTTCTACTGGATTTTCTCTCTGCATTTAGCGCAGTAGAGCCAGTTTATGGCATTCTGAAGTTTCGTGTATACGGAATTTCCCTTTAGCCTTCTTCCAGTTGCAAAATCAAACAGTAGAGAAAGCATCTTCCATGAACTTTTTTAAAATTGTTTTTCAAGATGTCCATACAGTAGAAACAGATAATGACGTTAATTTTGTTTGGATCGACGTACAACCACGGAAGGAACCAAGTTGGCACAAATTTCAATGTTCGATCTTTCAGAGACTGTTGTGGAAAATTTGTAGGTAACACTAAAGTTTAATTGGGCTTTGAAAATTTCGAAGGGTGGGGAGAATCTGAACCACTTACTAGACGTGGAGATTGAGAGGTTTCTTCTATGGACATTGATGGTGATGGTGACCGATACGAGATTTGAATTTCCATTGTCACTTTCAGGTTGTAATCTATCAGCAAAACTATCATTTGAATTAATTTTTCTCATCTTTTCTTCAATAATGGCACTGCTTTGACCCACGTGCTGTCTTCTTTTCATTATCTTATGACAGATTGATCCATTTCAATAAATAAACAAATAAATAAATAAATAAATAAATAAAACAACACTAAACAGAAACAACAGATGAAAAACTTCATATCAACGTTATATTCACAGTAACACACATAAACACAGCTGTCTAAATAACGTTACTGTTGGAGAAAACACGCTGCAAAACATGTCCTTTCAAAAACAGTGGGGCACTTGCGCACAGTCCAGATGAGGTTCAACAGTACATTAGAAAGAATACGCAAAGAGACCTACGTTACCCGCACACGAAGAAAAAGATCTTTTCAGGTAGGTTTTGAGTTATATTTCCGAAACTAAACATAGTGTTGTAATTCTTCCATCGATTGTCAAGATTGACGCAATAATGGTGGTATTTTTACACGAAGCCGATACAGCAACAGTCGGTATATTAAAAAAAATCATTCCACGTTTTCTCTTTTCTCTATGTAATGCTATAAGTGTAGAGGGAAAGGAATCTTAGAAAGCGATATTTTTTCTTGCAGCTACCGCTTTCTTGGAAGACTAAAGATAAAATTTCAAGGCAGAAATATTTGAAACTGATAATGAAACTTTTGATAAGTATTACCTGACCAGGATAGCAGTGCGGTTTTGGGAGGATGGCGCTGCTGTTGTGTTTACATCATTTTCATGAAAAGCGCGCTGGGACAGGGGAGCGGAGAGTTTCACTCTGCAGTGTATAGAACGGTTTTTAAAAGTTGCAGTTCGGATGTTATGCATGGCCTAATCTCTTTCCGCTTAATAGAGAACGCCGTAAGTTATGTTCTTGTAGTGAATCATTTCCGCAGCAATGCAATGTCTTGTGAATAGTGATATATGAATGGAAATTACCAATTTAAAATCAACATAGCAGAGGTGACAATTCTGTGAGCTTCTACCGTGTATTAAGCAGATCGTATAAAAATTGATTACGTTTTAATCGATGAACCAGGGGCGGATCCAGGTTGAATGTTTGGGGGGCGGTCGTTCGAAGTCAAATCAAGGTAAGAGCGTATTATGAAAAAAAAAGTAAGACAACTTTAGAAAAAGAGAAGTAGCTATTGTCTGCAATTTCTAGAAGAGAAATGGCCACCTGCGATTTCGAAGGTGGACATTTTTTTGAGCAAGAACGCCAATGTAAGTAATTTATTTCAATTTATTGCTTTATTTGACTTCTGCAACGTAAAACATATAAAAGGAAGGCCTACCTATTTTAGGTTTTATTTTACATTTATAATACAAAGGTGGAAATTCTTAGGTTTTATTTTTAAAATAAAAATTAATACTATTCTGGGAGGGCCAATCGCACCGCCTTTGGATCTGCCCCTGACTTGAGCATATGCATAAAGTGGTTTATTACGAACATGACAAAAAGAACTGTGATAAATTGATTACAAGTAATACTGTTAGAAACACTGCTGCTTGCATTTTAGTTCTAAAACCGGCCGCCCGCACTCGTTCGCTGGTCAGGTAATACTAATTCAAATTCGAAATATTTTTACCTTGGAAACAAATTGTAAATCTTTCACAAAGCGGTAGCTGTTCAAAATAAAAAGAGACACTAAGAAATGCGTATTTTCAAAGAATCTACTATTTTCATAAAGATACTAGCTCAGCCTGCGCTCACTACACAGAGCATCATTCACATGAGCATGAATCTCCTTGTCATTCCTCACAACATTTGTACATGTCCCTCTACAGACATAAGTGAAGGATGTCTTGATAAAAATCGACAAGGGGCATCATAAACGGGAGATTTTTCGATTATTTTTTCAAAATCTTGCCCCGTTTGCAAGATTTGAGCCTACTTCCGGCTGGAGTTTCTAATTCATGCATGACCAGTGTTTTCTTTCTTCTTGCATGCAGTATGCAATAAGCAAACACATTACACACAAAATGAATTATAATGTCAGTGATACGCTATATGGTGTTCACTGGGCCAAACACTCTAAACAATAAAGATTCATCTTACACTGGAGAAAAGTTATGCTTCGTTTTTCATTATCTTTTGGCCATGAAACAAATGCCGGAGATATATTCTAACCTCGTATATAAATGTGCGGTATTGGGATGTATAACTCGTAGGATATGATGTTTTACTTTTTAAATTTTCAATACTTCCGTGTACTCCTAAAATCTATATTATAAAAGAGAACGTACAAATCCTTTGTTCCCTCATCACGGTAATACGGCTGAACCAATTTCTTTTATTTTTGGGGGGTTATTAGGATTTGGACCCTAGATGGTTTTTATCATATCACTTTAATTTTTAATTACCAGTGTCTTGAGATAATTGACCATTCAAGTGTCCATAACGTACAAATCCTTTGTTAGTTCATCATAGGTATAAAAATAAACGTATTTATATGCAACCCGCATGACCGTGTCACTCGGCGGGTTAACATAAATGACAGGCGCTATAATGTTAACATTTACTGCAATTTGAAAGCGAAAAAGTAAAAATTATCTAAGTAACAAAGTTTATTGCGTTCCGGGGTGACCGCAGCGAAGCGGGGTGAACGCTGCTAGTCTATATTATAAAAGAGAACGTACAAATCCTTTGTTCCCTCATCACGCTAATACGGCTGAACCAATTTCTTTTATTTTTGGGGGGTTATTAGGATTTGGACCCTAGATGGTTTTTATCATATCACTTTAATTTTTAATTACCAGTGTCTTGAGATAATTGACCATTCAAGTGTCCATAACGTACAAATCCTTTGTTAGTTCATCATAGGTAAAAATAAACGTATTTATATGCAACCCGCATGACCGTGTCACTCGGCGGGTTAACATAAATGACAGGCGCTATAATGTTAACATTTACTGCAATTTGAAAGCGAAAAAGTAAAAATTATCTAAGTAACAAAGTTTATTGCGTTCCGGGGTGACCGCAGCGAAGCGGGGTGAACGCTGCTAGTATGTAATAAAGAAATAACGTCCATTTAAAAAGAATATTAAATTAGAACTCAATCTTCACAAAATTTGCAATCGATCAGTGAAAACGACATTTTTTCATTTTCAGAGTTTGTAGTTTCCGAGATATCATTGTTAAAAGAATTTGCCACAAACATATAAACTTTTCTTGACCACAAACATATAAACGTAGCATTTTAATATATATATATTTCAAAATTTTCTTTTTGCTGCGAATGAATGTGTGCACGTTTTATGGTAGTTTTCGACGTAGCTAATACAGTGTCCCTATGTTCTGTACTTTATTTGTGTACTCTGGTAATTGTTACATAATTTTCTTCAATGAAACTGTACTTCCTTTCAATTCCAGGAATCATTAACTGACAATCGACGTTCCTACTCCAGTATTTCATCATTTTTGCCGAGATATTTGGGGAAGAATTCCTGCTATACATTTTTCTGGGTGGGACAATCCCCTCCTAGAAAATTTCTGGGGGAGTGTCCCGCTCATCCCTCCCGGCTGGCACGCCCATGTTCTGTTCCTAGTAAGTAAAGTCTAGTTTTATTTCTAGTGGCTTCTGCCATAACACTAACGAAGTATATATCAACTTTATCAAACATTTACTATCACACCATAGTCCAAGTCAACACTGCACAATCACACGTCTATTCTTTTGTTCTGGTAAACAAACGGGACCAATCAGCTCTCTCTGTGTCGTCCTTTATGAAGGCATATGGCTTGGGATCAAACCTTGGAGTCTTGAAACCAAATATACGTTCTCTAGCAATGTGTTATCGTAACTCTATACGTTGCCTAGGGCCTAACCATGATTGACAGGTTGCTTATTATGGATCATACTTTTTAAGTTTCTAGAAGGAAACTAAAAATTAAAACCATAAGTTTACTTATTTGAAGACTACAGGGGAAAAGGGAGGTAAGTCATGATTTCATAATTTTACACGGGAGCAATTTTAAAGTTTGAAACCAAATAACCTTCATTTGTCTTTAGATATCTTACAATGACTGCATATAATCGAAAAAAACATATATTTCTTTGTTATGAAATGCAATAATAGGTAACTGTTGTCAATAGAATCACAACACAATAAAAAAAATAGTTTCAAGTGTAAGCTTTTACAGCAGAAGAGGGAGGTAAATCAACAAGTCTGTTATGGTTGTAGCCAAGTAATCACGTTATTGTCCCAACATTTGTTTGCTTCGTAATTTTAGTTCATGAGGAGATTCATGTATTAGATTTGAGCCTCGTCAGAACAAAACGTTTTCAGTTCTTGGAGGTCTTTGAACTTCTCTTCTGTTATCGGCAGACGTCCCTGGTATGCTCTAGAAGGATAGCGAAATTCATTAGGGTTCATATCACCTACAAGGCTTCTTCCTGATCTCTTCTTGCACACAACAGTGGAGATCCATGCAGCATTGTACAATTCCCGGTGGATGATCAGGCATGGATGGTGTGCTTCAACTTTCAAATCCCTTATTGGTCTGGTTGGTATGGGACACTTCTGAAGGTAGTAGTCATCAAGGAAGCTACTCCAATCTCTGATCATTCCATCGTCTACTTCTATAACAGAGAATGGTTCAGGTTTCACTCTTGCACGTCGGAACACTTCAACCCAATCTCCACAGATTTCTGTCACAGTTTTTGTGTTTATCAGTCCCATGTCCTTGTCGCATTCCAGGTATGAATGCCCTCGTATTGGGAATGTTACTTGAACAGACTGTAGGCGTTTCTGCTCATGAACAATATAGTGTAAGTATCGGAACAGGGTGTAATTTTTGTTCTCTCCAGCTGCAGAGTCACAGAAGATATTTAAATGCCGGACTTCTGGGCTTAGAATGTTTGTAATGTATTCATCAAGAAAAGATGTTACTTCATTGGCTCCTTTCCTGCCATCAGTTTCAGGATATACATAGAAAATAGCCTTGTTGTTAGACAGTTGATGAATGTTGAAGGAAAAAACGCTCAACTGTCCTTATAATAAACCATGTTAGTAGAAATATTTGGGCAGGGAAGATTTTTTTGAAAATCTAAGGAAACTGATTCAGTCCGAAGATCCTTTCTACTCGTCTTCCTTGCTTCTCTCTTGCGATTGTAAAAAGTCTCGATTCTATGAATGTGAACTTTATATTGAGTTTCGAGAAACGTGATCTTCTTCTCTAACTGTTGCTTTTCCTCTTCATTTGCTGTACTCAGCTGGGATAAGAGTGATTTCTTTTTTGCAAGAAACTCATCACAAGTACTGCATGAATCACTTTTGGGATACCCGAAGGAGATATTGAACCGTGTATTGAAAATCATACGGTATGTTTCATAGGACACTAGATTGTCTGGATTCCGTTCCTTATACATGTTATACATTTTAGTAATGCTTAGTTCTTCACGAAGGTACAACTTGTGTGTCCTCTTTCTGCTATAATGGCTTTCACGGCCCTGAAATGATGCGATGTGACCTACAACTAACTTTTCAGTTTCTGCTGATAATTTATTGTGCCGGTTATTATGTTTGCGACGCATGTCGATGCCTATTTGTGTATTACTTTTTATGGATTTCTGGATATTTTCGAGTCTCTTTTTAGAAATGCCATGCAAAGACCTGAAAGCTTTTTGACACACTTCAATTTCTTTTGCATCATTTCCATCTGAAACCCTTACCATATATGTGAAACTTTTAGCTCGAAGGATGGCATCTCGTTCACCTTTTCGTGGTCTCCACTGTTTAATATCGTGGGATGTAATTAAACCAGCCAAATGTAAAGTTTGTTTCTTCCAACACTGTAAACCATTGAAGTCATTGATGATTTTATTTTACGTCAATACCGTTGAAACACTTTAACCTACAATTACAAGGATCACCAATCTCATGAAACTGGGCTCTCAGTTTTTTGTTTGCATCCTTGTTCCTACCAAAACTCTTCCTCTTCTTACTACTTTGATAGATACACACGGTTCTTGTTCATCATCACTGTCTGCACAGGTATTTGAATCCATGTTGTAAGTTAACTAACACACACTACAATTGCCAAAACAACACTATGCAGATGTAGATCTTTGTCTTGTGCAAACACACACAACAATGCAGCATATAAATGGTCATCCAGCAGTGTTGCCACACGTAACACTTACCACACTCCAGAGAGCTACATTCTAACAGCTGCAATAAAATGACTTATTTCCCTTTCTCCTGTTTACTAGCTGCAATAAAATGACTTACCTCCTTTTCTCCTGTTAACTACTGACTTACATCCCTCTTTCAATGTAGGTGCAATTTTCAATATGAAATTTCTCACTGACTAGCCTTCCCTTTGCTCTGCAATTTAGCCCATACAAAATACACCGCTAACACTATATGGTCTTGTCCTTAACTAATTTTATCCCAGTTACTGACTTACCTCCCTTTTCCCCTGTTGTCTTCATTTATTTTTGGAAGCACATGCGACAAAGGAGACACTAGACATTTAGTTTCCGAATGGCCCCGAAAACTATTCAAGTGCAATAAAATTATTCAATTTGATAGATATATGGATTTATCTTGTTCTATCTTAAAATTGCAATATCGGTAGATAAAGAAGTACAAAGTACACGAAAGGTAACAATAAGTCAACTCTCAGTATGTTAGCAAAGTACTCCGTCCTTTGATTATTAAAAAAAAGTATTCAGGAAAAATTTTAGGCAGTCTAGAACTAGGAGATGTTGAATGCATCTATTTTGCATTAGAGACTAAGGTAAAATTTTGAAACAAAACTTGTTTCATAGAATTAGGCATTGATCTTTATCATCTTAGCCCATACAATATCGGTCGCTCAGCCTAGGATTATTTCCGTGAGAAAGCTAATTAATTAACGCTAGTTTAATTTCATTGAAGGAAGTGGTATCAGGAACTTAAATATCACCATTTACTAAAAAATAAAAACGCTACTTAATTACATTGAATAAAAATATACTTCGAATAACAATTGATTTGTAATTTGATTGATTGCTCCTAGATGGAGGCTCAATGGTTATAATGAATTTCATTAGCAAAATTATATATTTCGTGGATTTTACTGGTTTCACTTTTCATTTAATATTAGATAGATAGATAGATAGATAGACATATAGATAGATAGATAGATAGATAGAAACGAAGGACATACTGAAGGTCGTGAGAAACAATTTTTCACAAGTGTAAACTTTATTTGTAAGTCAAACCAAATATATCATCTCAATCTACAGACCTTTCTTTCACTTTTCCACATAGTCTCCGCTTTTTTTCACACATATTCTCCATCCTTCTGCAAGTTTGAAAATATCCGTGTGATAGAATTCCATTCCAGCTGCCGTAGACACTGACGCAATACTTGCCGAATATCCTCTATGTGTCTCGTAGCGATGGCTTTCCATCTATACCTTCACAAAACCGAAACGATATTAGTCAGAGGATGACATGTCATGCCTGTAGGGAGGATGTGCAAGTGTTTCCCACCCAAATCTCCTGATCTGCTCCATAGTGACACTTGCGGTATGCGAACAAGCATTATTATGTTGAAAGATGGTCTTTCCAGAATGTTTATGACGAAAGGCACGACGGAGCTTCAAAAGTGTCTGGACGTAACGGACAGTTGATAAACGTGGCACCCAACGGGAGAAACCTTGCTATAACCTAAGCTGTGAATAATTTCTTGATCCAAGTTTTGTAGCGATTTCATTCACAGTGATATCTCTCCTATCTCTCCTAATCAGCTCATCAACCCTTACCTTGTTGCGTTCTGTGGAGGCAGTTCGAGGGCGCCCGCTGCGAGGATCATCTTCGATACTCGTATTTCCATCCTTAAGATGTTTCACCCACTTCCTGACACTGCTGCTACCAATCCATACATCTCCACAGGCACGCTCTAGTCTATGGTGAATTTCAGAAGCAGATTGGTCCTCTTTAACAAAGAATTCAACTACAGGACGCTGTAGAAACGAAACATCGCTGCCCGCCATTTTGCAAGTACTAACTGTGGTCACGTGCCAACAACAAACAGCGTCAACGAATGTAAAGAAAGATCTGTAAATTGAGATGATATACTTGATTTCACTTACAACTAAAGATTACGGTTGGAAAAACATGTTGCTCTTTACTTTCAGTAGGCTCCTCATGTATATATATATATATACATACATATATATATATATATATATATACTAGCAGCGTTCACCCCGCTTCGCTGCGGTCACCCCGGAACGCAATAAACGTTGTTACTTAGATAATTTTTACTTTTTCGCTTTCAAGTGATATGATAAAAACCATAGAAGATTGCAGTAAATGTTAACATTATATCGCCTGTCATTTATGTTAACCCGCCCCGCTTCGCTGCGGTCACCCCGGAACGCAATAAACTTTGTTACTTAGAAAATTTTTACTTTTTCGCTTTCAAGTGATATGATAAAAACCATAGTAGATTGCAGTAAATGTTAACATTATATCGCCTGTCATTTATGTTAACCCGCCGAGTGACACGGTCATGCGGGTTGCATATAAATACGTTTATTTTTATACCTATGATGAACTAACAAAGGATTTGTACGTTATGGACACTTGAATGGTCAATTATCTCAAGACACTGGTAATTAAAAATTAAAGTGATATGATAAAAACCATCTAGGGTCCAAATCCTAATAACCCCCCAAAAATGAAAGAAATTGGTTCAGCCGTATTAGCGTGATGAGCTAACAAAGGATTTGTGCGTTCTCTTTTATATAATAGATATATATATATATATATATATATATATATATATATATATATATATATATATATATATATATATATATATATATATCTGGGTTTCTCAAGCTAGGGGGCACGATCCCTAGGAGTTCACGAGAGAGTTTCATGGGGGTAGTGAAGATAAGTGGAAACATATCTCTATAATATATACTTGTCTATCGGACAGTAAAATTGCAAATTAATTTCCTTTACGCAAGTGACAGAATGGCAGAAGGTATTGCTTTTACATTAGATTTTCATCATTTATAGATTTTCAAGAAAACGAAAAAAAATGAAATGAAATGAAATCTTCAAGTTTTAAGTCCCACGATTATGCCGACTATGCTAAAGGAGAGTGTGATGATGAGAAATGAACTAAATGGTGGAATAAAGAAAGTGGGAGGAAACGGGAGAACCACGAGAAAACCCACGCACACGATGTGTATCTATCACAAAGTTCATTTGACGTGTGCTGGGATCGAACCAAAAACCCCATGCACAGAGGCCAACGCTCTACCACTTTTTTATTAAATCATTTATTGTACGCAAAAAGCAAATATGACGAAATGTTAATGAAACTTTATCACAAGTCTTTAAAAAATAAAAAAATAAAAAAATGCATGAATTTTGGTGAAAGTTAAAAGAACAAAGAGTTGGCTTGCATACATCCGTCGATGATTTTGAGTATTATTGTTGTAAATATTGTACATAGAAGGATCCCCCTTCTTCTAAGTTGGAAGTAAAAATATATGTTCCTCTATACCAATCGACACAATGTTGTTTGCTAGCTGAATAAAAGAGATAATCTGACCTTAAAATTATGTTAATATGTTTATTGTGCTCTGAGCTACTACTGAGAAGGGTTAAGAAAAGTGACGCAATTGAACCATATTTTTTGGGATTCAAGACAGGATGTGATTCTATGAACTAACGTATTTGAGGCGCCTATTATCAAAATCTGCCACATTAATTTCGCGTAGTTTCGAGTAATCTTGCAAAACGTGCAGTGAAGCTCCATATACACGCGTATAAAGTCCCATATTTGAACTAGCTTTTTAGTATGAAGAATTAAGCTTCTAAACAAAGTGCATTGAATTCCTTTAGATCAAACGTATAACAAGCGATATATAACTCAATTTCGGTTTTAATAAAATGGATTTGGCGGCTTTTGATACTAGGCGCCTTATTTTACATTATTACATTTATGACAAATAGAATTAGCACTAAAACCATGTTTTCTACGCTTGTCCTTATTACCTATACCATCATGAACAAGCATAAATCAAATCGATTTACTAATGACACTCAATGTCGGCTCATTGATATTGGCCCAAACATTGAGCCAATTACACGAGCATTCATCTAACATAATTTTAGGTGGGACATACAAGTTATTCATTTTAAAAGCATACCGGTTTTTACTACGTATATGTTAGAAAGCAAAATGCTGATATATATAAAATCAAACAAAACAGTTTCTAAGTACTTACAGCTTTGAGGTACGTCAATCAGACACAGCGGAAGATTCCTATCTGTTCGTGCTAGTAAGTAATGACGGTCTTCCCACTTGCGACAGTCTTATTAGCGACAGGAACTGTTAACTGTCCAATGACCGACCGATTCGATCTGTTAACTGCACTATGAGTCACCGATTCGTTCATACTAAGATAATGGAAGAAGATAAGGTTCTCTCTTCTTTAACTTCTTTTATGCTAATGTGATTTAGAACCTAACAAAATGTACTATGAAAAATTTCGCTCTATCTGAATTTAGTACGTGAGAATGCTCTCTTTACAATAACAACCTTTTATACGTTTCTCCTAGTATTACATTTTTGAATTAATTTCTATGAATAAGTTGACTATATCTAGGGGAAAACTAACTAAATACTTAGAGTAGCTCCGCCTTTTTCTATGATTCTAATATAATTATAATATCATGTTAAAATCATACGGAGCATAAGTTTAGATTGAATATGTTTATGACATAAGAAATAAATCAGAAGAAGTATGGGCGCCCGAAGAAAATTTTCTAGGGAAGGGCATCTCCATGGTTGCAGTATCATGTCTGGTATATTTGATATTTAATATATGTGGTTTGCTGTATTACGTATACATTTTTGTGAGCCAGCTGGACAACCCCTGCCTTCCCATCGGGTGCCCATGGAAAGAGGGTGTTCCCCTTGAGGATATCAAAGAAATCTAAAAATAAGTTGTATTCGAAGAAATTATTACATAAGTTACAAATTTCTCGCAGGACTTAACAGTTCGTCTAGTTATAAGGTACTATTTCAGATTGCTGCACGACAAGCTTTTATGTATAAGTCAAAACAAGGGACAAAGGCAAATTAAGCAATTAGTTTACGTTTTAGTAGCTTACAATAAGGAAAAAGGTAGTTTAAAGAATTTGTTTACCTTTTGGATTGTTTAGAGTGAAATGTATTGTAATTGGTTGGATATGGTTGAGAATAGCCCATCAGGTGTAAGAGATCTCAAAAGCTGTCTTTTGTTATTGACTTTTCTTTTTCATTTTATTCACGGCTAAACTGTTACACGTTTAAGTTTTTCAAAATAAAATATATTAGTGGGCTTACTGAGTAATCAGATTTGAATCAAATTAAGTACAGAAAACAGAGCTTTCAAAGAAAGAGGATATTGCAACTGGATTTTCAATAATTACATAGGAATATACTTTTCATGGAAATATCCCTGCTGTCTCGTTAAGTTATTTGATATGTTTTATGTCAAATCTAACTCAAAATTAAAATAAGTTTTATTTGCACTCACAGTAGAGGAAAAATATATTTGACGAACAGTATCACTGGCACATACATATTTCATACTAAGGTTGTTCGGGCCAGATTCAAACATACTTTACGAGATGGAATCATATCATCTTCCATCATCTCAATGTAAATGAATCGGTAGCTCATAGGGCAGATAACAATTCTTGTCGCTAATAGGACTGTCGCTTCTGGGACTAATTCGTAATGCCGCAGTCATTTTGTGACACTAACAGCTTCGTCTGCGTCATGGCCTGTCTGCGTACAAGGTCAGCGATCGAGTTACATACAGAATGGCAGCTTTTAATTTTACATTTATCAATTTGTACAATTTATCAATACCTCCTGAATAAACTTTGGATTGGTTTTCCTAAGAGTTGAGGCATAGGTAATACATTTGCCAGATACCATATTTTACTTAAAAGATAAACATTTATAAATTTTGCCTTGGACTATAAAGAGAGAGTCCTAGATTGATTCACATAACTTGGATGACGCAGTGACGAGAATTACAACGTTCTTATAGTTGTTAGTAATGGTGTTCATTATGTTAGAATAAAACGTAATTCTTTATATTGTGACACTTTCGACCCTAGGGACGGTATTTAAATCACTAAAATCAACACTATTGTTTATGTTTAACATATGTGATTTACAGACATTTAATCTAGCTCCAGATGCTAACTCATAATCGTGAACGCATTCCATCATGATAGAATAATCTAGTTGTGAGGATAGAAAACTGTTACATCATCTGCGTAACTAGCCATTTTCAGAGCAGATGTAATAATATTTACACCAGTTAGTCGGTCATCCATAGCATGTAACCGGGGAGCAAAACTAATTGCAAAAATCAGCATGGAAAGGGGATCACCTTCTCGTATTCAACAATTGATGGGAATGCTTTTGAAGACGTGACCATTAACATTTAACGTTGAATGAGCGTCTTTAAAAAATATTGAATCCAGGTAACAAATTGATCACTAAAACCAAATTTTCGGAAACAATAAATTCAGAGTGTTCAGTATTATCAAAACCACTTTTAAAACCTAAATTAATCAAAGCCGCATTAAGAGCGCAATCATTAAAATAGTAATGTTACCTCTAATAGTTAACAGAAGGTAATAGATGGTTTTCTTTTTAACGGCCACATTTTGCAAATTATGTAATAATGAATCCATATACTCCATGAGACGGTTTTTAATACTTCTACAAAAAATTTTGATATCTGTATTAAGAAGTGATATAGGTCTATAATGACTAACGCTAGAAGGTTGAGCAGTTTTGGGGATAAATACCGTGATTGCTGTATTTTAGTGTTTTACAGTGTCTGAAGCAAAGAATCATTCATTGACAATCAATGTTAGTGTATCGTCCATTTTGTCCCAAAATTTAATATACAAACGGCCAGAGATAGATTCGTGGCCAGGAGATTTCCCTTGTTTCGCAGCATTCACAGCACTCTTTACTTTATATTTTGTAAATGGAGCACATAAAATTTTGATTGTCTTCGTCATTTATCACCTGAGGCACACTGACAAATAATTTATTGTCGCAGAAGATAGCGGAATCCATCCCAAATAATTGGTAGTAATAATCATACAGGGTGTTGCGTATATTGTCGTGAGTAGTTTGCAAAGAGCCTTGAGCATCTGTTACAGAAATAATTAGTTTCCTCCTTTCACGTATGGCTTCTTTTAACACCTGTGTAGGGGAGCATTGTTCTTCTTCTGGAAACCCTGGAAATTTACTACATATCTTTATCCCTTCAATGTTCTGTTTGTGGAATTGTAATAATTTTGCTTTGTATTTAGTACAAGGGTATAGGCGGGGCGATTTGTCATAGCCTCAGCCAGGGCCGTGCTGGGATACTAATGAGGGCGGTGGACAAGTCTAGTAAAAGGGCGCCCATACAAACGGGAATATATATATAGATAGATATATATAGATAGATATATATAGATAGATATATATAGATAGATAGATATATATAGATAGATAGATATAGTTTGAAAGAAAGTATAGATGCCTTTCTATATCAAAATCACCATCAAATTTGTTTTAGTATTAACGTACATAGCTAATTTGTGGAAACCTTCAATCGAAATCCTCTTTACTAGAGAAAAACATTTTAGTTCCTGTAGTAACATTTCTGTCAAATAAAAAGAAGCTAAATGTATCAACAACTTAATATAGCTGTATAGCCTATGGACACAGGAGGTTCAGTGCCGCATTTACAAAAGCTCTCCATTGATTTCCGTCCTTACCCTACTGGAGCCAGTTTGTACTTTATATTTCAATCCCTGCGAGAACCATTTTAATATTGTCCTCCCATCTGCGCCTCGGTCTACCAAATTTTGGTTTTCCTAATTGGATTTCCAGTTCGAACTTTGAAAGCGTTTCTAATTTCTTCCATTCTGGCTACATAACCTGCCCATTTGAGCCTCCTAGATTTGATGACCCTAACAATGTTTTTGTAAACGGTACAAAATTATGCAGTTCATCGCCATGGAGTTTCCGCCATTCCTCATTCCCGTTCCCCTTGGAGTTCGAATATTGGTTTAAGAATCTTGTTTTCAAATACTATCAGTCTGCGATTTTTTCTCAGTCAGTGACAATGTTTCGCAACCATACAGCACAACAGGCATGATTATCGTTTTATATTTTAAGCTACAAATTCCTCAACAGAATTCGCGACAACAAAAGATTTTTAACTGAATAATAACACGAAATACCTCCTTTCAGTTGACATTTTTTTTGTGTGTGTGTGATTATGGTTTTGATCTGTTAATAATGGTTCTAGATATTTGAAAGTATCCACTTTGTCGAAAGAAAATATTATTTGATATTTTAACGCATCCATAAAATGCAGTATTACGATCCCGACAAACTTCCATTTATTTAGTTTTCTCTGCATTTACTTTTAAGCCCACATCTCTGCAAGCGTTAAGTAAGATTTCTGCATTCCTTTCTATTGTTCTATCTTCCCCTATTAAATTTACATCATAAGCATACGCCATATCCTGGTAAATACAATTCAGCTCTAGGACCTGATTCCTGTCTTTGATTTTCCTTATAGTGTTCTCCAGAACAAAGTTAAATAATATTGGCGAAAACACATTTCCTTCTTTCAGGCCATTCTCAACGTGAAAGCTCGTGAACAAGAATTTCTCTACTCGTACCTTACTTTGGGATTCATTTAAACATATCTTAATTAATCTTTTTCGGTATTGCAAATTCTGTAAGCATGTAGTACAATGTTTCCCTCCTACCCTAGTCTAAAGTCAATAATTGATGTGCCAGAATATTGTATTCCCATTTTTTTTCAAGTATTAGTTGGATAGTAAATATCTGGTCGATAGTTGATCGATTTTACCTACATCCGCTCTGATAATCTCCAATAATTTCATCTGCATATGGAGTCAATCTTGCTAATAGAATGTTTAAGGAAATTTATTGGATATTGACAGAAGAGAAATGCCTCAATAATAATCACTCTTGTTGCTTTTCTTCTGAACTGTAACAATGATTGATTCTTTTCATTCTTGTGGTAATTCCTCCTTGTTCCAGATAAGGAGAATGAGTTTGTGTATCTTGCTCTACAATTCCACCCCCGCCCCCCCAACTAAAATTAATTCAACCAGAATTTCGTCTACACCCGGAGATATATGTATCTTTAATTTTTTAATAGCGATTTCTATTTCTGTCTGGTTAGGTTCTGGAATATACGGATATGCTGTATGCATTTCACTTCCTCCACGCACATTAATTTTTGATTATGTGTTAAGCAAATCGTCAAAGAAATCTGTCCATCTATTTAAGATGCTATCCTGATCAGTGAGAACTGTTCCTTCTGCTTTCTTTAATATACAAGGCGCATCCAAAAAGTAAGTTTCCCATGCGTCCCAAAGCCAGGAAACTGTATGTTGCGCGAAGCGACTGCGTGTACATGAGAGAGTAAGGTCCTAACATGGCGCATGCGTCAGCAGAACTTTCCTAATTCTCTCAGTAGCGTCGTGGCAGTGTTTGAAGATTGGCGTTCCTATTCCAGCTCCCGTCACGTGTTAAGTGCGAGCAGTGATAAAGTTTTTGAATGCACAGGGCATAGCACCGATTGAAATCCATCGTCAGCTGTATCGTTGCAAAATGTCAATACTGACCCTGTGCGCCTTGCTTTGTACTCTAGGTTCAGTTGCTTCAACACAAAACTTCTTGATCAACAGGCACTCCGTGACAGTGGTGTGCAATAAGGAGCGGAAAATCTGCAGGAACTGCTTGCTCATGCCGTTAGGCCCATGGACCTGGCACAGCTGACGATGGATTTCGATTGGTGCTATGTCCTGTGCATTCAAAAACTATTACACCACCGACCCTTAAGACAAGTAAAAGAAAATCTATCATTAACAAATTCAACCCATGTAATTGCTGATGTTACGTATTCGTTTGTGAACGGAAAGCCCTGATCCTAGTTGGTAAGTTTTAATTCGTTCCCCGTAAAAGAACGTAAAATTTCTCGACTTGACTCCTCCATTTCCTTCTCATCTAACTTCCTGATATCCCACTAGGTCCATCTTCTATTTCTAAACTCATTCGTTACACATTTTAACGCGCCTGCCCTATAGAGACTTCTTATATTCCATGTTCCAAATCTCATGTCGATTTTACCTTGCTGAGTTTGTGCCAACTTATCAGTTTTGATCCGAGGATTCTGCGAACTTATCTGAACAATCCTTTTTTTTTACAGGATGAGGTTATTAGCCCCACACCAAATCCCCAAGTTGGAGGATCAGCCCTTGTATGTCCGCGACTGCTTATTCAGTATATTCGCAGCTAACCTCTGTATCCCAGAGGACGACTTCTCGATCCACAACCTGAGAACGCGCCGTGCCGTGGTGACAGGAAGACCATATTTTACGGAAATTAATATAGCTATATTTTAGAATTACAATACGCACTGATTATCCGAACACTGATTTAGAACACACAGGAGCAATCAATGTGCTCGGATATATGAATGCATATTAAGACTGTGAAAGCTTTGATGCCGTAAAAATCGTAAATTAGAGACTAGTGTCAGTGTAGTATTTCATGAATGCTCGTACGTTTGACTATCCGAACTATTCTTGATGTATCACGTTGTTTCGTTTTATAGCTACTTAACTTTATAGTATTTTTGTAAGTGAATATACTCTTTACCTGTTCTCTGCCAATAGCAACTTTATGAATTGTAAAGGGCGCCTTGTGTTCTTCACAGGTTCTTTATTAACAATCATTATTTGAATTTATTATATAAAACTGGTACACAGGATAACTAAAACCACTTATCTATAATATGATGTTTCGTAGGGCGCCTTGTGTAAAGGGCGCACTGTACCTTTCATGGGTTCTTTACCAATAGTAACTGTATGTATTTATTGTACAGAACTGTGGTATACAGAAGAGTAAATAAAATCGTTCATCTTTGATGTGGATTCGCAAGGGCCCCTAATAAAAAGGGCGCACTGCACCTTTCACGGGTTCTTTACCAATAAAAGTGTAAGAATTTATTACTAAAAACTTGTACCTTCATTTATACTGTGATGTTTCGGAGGGCGCACCGGGACACGTCCCGGTGTCCCGGTGGGCCAGCACGGGCCTGGCCTCAGCCTGTGTCTCTAAGAGACGTCTGTAATATAAATTATAAAGTTTCCGCTTAACAGAATAAGTGTCAGAGGAATACCACCTACAAATCTTCGGATTTTACTCTTACAGATTGATTCCACCACTCAAGATATATTTGAAACCACTCCTTCTGTTTAAGCCAATACTCCCACTCTCTAGAAAAGAGGTGACAAAATGTCTCATCGTTAAGCAAACTATCATTCATGTGATAATACCCGCGTCCTCGAACAAGCATCGTGTCAGTTATTTTAATTTCCATTATTAAACAGAGATGATCGGTGAAACACGTGGGATATCTATCTACCCTACAGAAACAACTTGTGGTTTTAAGGTATCATTGACATATAGCCTGTCGATACTGGATCTTGAATTTTGTGTAATAAATGTGTCTCCCTGTAAGTCTGAGTGTTTAAAGTCCCACACATCTACCAGGGATAAATTCTTTACTAATTCATTCTATGTAGAACAATAATTGTAAGTCGGTTCCGCTTTGTGAGCTATGATTGAAATATGATCACCTCGAAATATAATATTATTTGTGCTACAAAAATACGATGTTTAGGTAGGATTAGAAACTGATGGTGACTCACCTGAAGTAGGAACTGCTGTATCATGTGTATGTTCATTCCTCACTATTTTTGCTACAGACGAACGGGTGAGTTTAGCTGATAACTCTGAAAGTCCCTGATTCGTCTTTTAGGTTGTCTTACTTGAGCTAAAACCGTTACTGCTTTCTTCTGTTTGTTGCCTTGTGAAGCTTCCTGAGAATTCCGGACATCGGTTCCTTTTCTCCCACTAGGACAACTCACAGGGGAGGAAATGGGAACTTTTTCCTTGGACTGAACTGTGAACATGAGACTTACAGAGAAAACTTCTGATACACTAGAGATGCACTCTGGATTATCATTACCATCAACAACACTAGAGAATCAGGAACCACTTTCTAGCAAAACTTTCTTTGTATCCTACTCACAGACGACGTCTGGTTTCTGTGGGCGATCTGACTCAGTCAATTGAAAAGCACCATGTAAAGATGGAGAGGCTGAAGATGAGGAGCTGCTCTGATTGTCACTAACATCCTGGGCATGGAAATCGTCAGAAATTTCTCCGGAACATGGTTGCTTAGGAATAGTACTATTAAGCACTATCATAGCAGTGGCTACAGGGCGGCCCTGTATCACAGGGAGAGCAAAGGCAATCATTAATTGCGGAAAGTCCACATCGGAGGTCAAAGTACACAAATTAGCAGGTTTAACCACATTAATCTCTCGGGTTTGCGAACCTTGAGAGCCTTTCTTAGCACTTTCAGTACGTAATGTGGTTCTTGAAACAACAGCCCGTTTTGACCCTGAGAGCATTTGTCTTGTAAATGATCACTTGATTGATAGTAGAAACAAGTACGGCCCTGACCGTAATAAGTTACGAGGAACCTTTGGTTAAGAATATCAAGGAATGATGGTATAGGCTTTAACAAGTACATAGTTACAATCTTTCGTCCAGATCTAATTTTATAAATATGGCTATCGTCATAAATTTCATCTTTAATACTTTTACACTCTCCATAGACAGACAATTTACGTGTGACATCATTATTGTTATATTCCGTGGAAATTGCATGTACTCGCACGTGGATTAAAGGCTTATCAGATAATTCTAAGGTCACTGGGTGTGTTTCACTATCGTCTTGAAAATTAACATTATCACCATGTGCTCGTAACATTTTCACACACAAGTCAGACAATATAATACTTAATAGACATATAACTTAATATATACACATTTACGGTAAATATCCTACTCGTGACTTGTGTGGACGGTCTGCAACTTCTTTATTAATCTTTCACAGTCCTGTGGCGAATAGTTTCTGTTCACGTCGCAAAAATGTTTCTTTCGGGGGAGGATCTCGTTGAAACGTTGTCCAAAAGTCTGTACGCATTTCTCTCAGTGTCTTACTTGTGTGGTTTCTCTCATGAACTCAACAACTTCCAATAACACGTTCTTCAATAACATGACTGGAAGTATCAGACATCGTTTACACAATCTGAAACAACAGAAAACCTTTCATTAGCATTTATAAACCGGTAACGGGAAAACTTACATTAGCATTTATCAAGGAGTAATGGGAATTTGTAGACACTCTACAAAATTGTGCACAATGTTCGCCACATTTTCTTCCGCATTTTTAAGTATAAATGTATTAATTTTTTTATTCTTTGTGTACCGAAGTGTAATGGGACAGTGACATTTTGAACCATTCGCTTTGTTTTCTTTAGAACTAAAGATGAGTATTTTATTTCTAAAGAAAAAATGGTTTTAGTTATGTTTAGTTTCAGAAATAAAGATGATGGAAGCCAATGTGCTTACTACACAAAATAAATGAAATCCACCTCGTTGACCATAGTTGTTTACGAACTATAATTGAAGAGAACTCAATTTAGTTTTCGGTTGTAAATTATTCATAGCTTTTATTAATATAAAAATCTAGAATGGTCTTTATATTTGTAAAATCCTACTTCTTCCTCTTCAGTAGTAAAAAAAAGTATTACAGAAGTCGAATCAATCCTAAATTTTTAATCATATTTTTCTTTTGCTGTTCTCTTATCTGATCAATAAAAGCTAGAGAAAAGTGCAACAAAGATCGAACGCCGATTATGAGAATGCGAGTTTTCCAGAGATCAATTGAGTCACGGAACAGCGTGTATCTAGACTCATGTACTCCGTAAATATGTGACGAATAACCGTAAGTTATAAAATGTGAAAGAATATAGTTTTATTTTCTTCTTTTTATTAAGTTTTGTTATATTTCTATAGCATACTGTGTGAACTGTAAAGAGAAAGATCACATATTTATTCAATTTGTTAGGAATTGTGTCTTTAAAACATTTAATTAAATCGCGAGGTGATTAAAAGGTACGCATACAAATTTCATTCTTATAATAAACGGAAAGAGATACTATCTCGCAAAATACATACATTTTCTTTTGTGACAGATAATACACAAGGGTATATACTCGTGTGTTTCCTTAATGTTTATGTCCATTTGCTATTAGACATCCACTATATTATTCTCCATAGAATAAGTTTTCTTATTTGTTTGTGCTAAAGAAGTAAGGAAACTTTTGCTAGTCGTTTCTCCGACTGTATAAACGATTGTATTGAATCTTATCTAGAAAATCAAAAATTAAAAAAAATGTCGTATAACTTGACAAGGATTTGAACCTATGACGCTTGATTTTATATCTTTCAGTAGCGCTACGCTCTAATATTTTTAGAAGTAATTTTTCTTAGTTGAGATAAAATTCTATGTTGAAGAGACTGTTTTTCTAAAGATTCATTTCATTGCGGAATGAAAAAGTGTTGGGGCGGCAGTGTCAATGATTGACACAGCACCCATCCGCATATTGCCACCATATGTTTGTAGTACATCTGTACTACTTATCCAAACCGCCCCAATTTTTAAATGTATTATGTGGTTTAATATATAGTTGCTTTGTTGTTGATACCTCGCATAGCTTTTAATTGTTATAATTTCATGTAATATATTAAATATCTAAAATTGTTTATGTAACCGGTAGACTTGTAGTAAGAAATTTGTATGTTTTGGCCCTTTCTCTATTTCGTTACTTGTAGTGAACATCATATTTAATACGAATCAAACGGTGATAAATTTTCGATATCGATATAAAATAAGGGGCCATATACTTCTAAAATTTACAGGTGAGATATAAAATATTAATTATATAGAGCACTCTGAAATACAATACAATATGTGGAGATCTTATACCTGACAGGTGCTATCTGTCAAACAATCATATGCATGTTTTCCGCGGGATGATTGTTCGGAATCAGTATCGTCTGCCCCTTGTTGCTATCGATCGTATGAAAATAAAATACTACATATTACCCCATATCATTTCGCCACTAGATTCCTATCTTCTGATCAATTAAAACAGTATTCCTGGACAACGTAGCGTAAAATGTATTTGTTGTTCATTCATTGTGCGAAAAACACAAAGTGAATTCACGAAAAACAAAACAAGAAAAAAAGATTTGATGTAAAGTATTTTCTGTCTCTCCACAAAGAACACAATCTATCGTTTGTGTCTTAAGCAACGCTTCTGTGGTGTAATAGGTAAGAAGGCGGACTCTAAATTTGAGGGTAAAGAGATCAATTCCCGCTCAGGTCACTTGTTTTGTTTCGTTTACCGCAATAGATTCTTTTAAAATTGTAAAGACATACTAAAAAGCAAATTGTGGAAAAACACACTTTACTTTGGCAGGAACATATATTCATTTCTTGCAGTCCAAACTGTGGATAATGAAATAGTGAATAGCGTTTATATTTATATTTATAAAAGTCTACTTTTTCCTTTTATCAGTAAAAAAATTAACAGATCGTCGAATCACACCTAAATATAACATTTTTCGTTTTGCTGTTCTCTTATCTGATCAATAAAAAATAAGAGCAAAGTGCAACGAAGATTCGAACACCGCGTATAACCATAAGTTATAAGGTGTGAGAAAATGTAGTTTCATTTTCTTTTTGTATTAAGTTTTATGATATTTCTATAGTATCTTGTGTGAACTGCAAAGAGAAAGATCATGCATTTATCAATTTTGTTAGGAATTGAGCCTTTAAAGCACTATGCTACAAGGGTATGTATACCACTTTCATTCTCATAATAAGGGGAAAGAGATACTATTTCGCGAAAAACATACGTTTTTCTTTGTGACAGATAATACAGAAGTATGTATATACTCGTTTGTTTCCTATTAATGTTTACGTTCATTTGCTATTAGATGTCCACTATATTATTCGCAGGAGGATAAATGTTTTTTACTTGTACGTTTCAAAGAAGTAAGGGAAATTTTGCTAGCTATTTCTCCTAGTGTATAAATGATTGTTTTAAATCGTATTTAGAAAACCAAAAAATAAAAAAGAAATCTGGTATAGCTTGAGAAGGATTTGAACCTATGACACTTAATTTCATAGCTTCCAGTAGCACTACGTTTTAATTTTTTTAGAAGTATTTTTTCTTAGTTGAGATAAAATTCTATGTTGTAAAGACTTCCTCTAAAGATCCAGTTCATTGCGGGGAAAAATGTGTTGGGGCGGCAGTGTCAATGACCGACACAACACCTATCCTCATATTGCCCCCATATGTTTGTAGTACATCTGTACTATATATCCCCCCAATTCCTTGACGTATTACTTTGTTCAATTTATACTTGCTTTGTTGTTGATACCACGCATAGCTTTTAATTGTTATAATTTCATTCAATATACTAAATACCTAAACATTAGTTACGTAATAAAAAATTGACGTCTAAGAGAACGTTTTATGTTCTGTAACTTTCTCTATTTCCCGATTTACATCGAACATTATGAAACTGACTACGAATCAAACAGTAACGACTTCTAGGTATCAATATACAATAGTGAACCATATACAGGGTTGGCCATAAGTCCCTTACCACTCCTTGTAAAATCCGTGTTCGTGGAAAATAGTGAACAACAACCATCTAGTAATATAGTAGGCCAAGGGGGAAGTGATGGTGACCAAGATAGTGGCCATCTTGAAAGCCGTCACCTTGAATTCACGTTAAGATTTTTAAGCGGAAACATGGTCATCCTAAACGGAACATACTATTAAGCTAGAATTTAAAGACAAACACAATGGTGAAATCGGTTTGTTGATATCTTAATGTGTTCAAAAGTTAGAGGCATTTCGAATTGCTAATTTTACCGTACTATTTCTGTTGTTGCAGGTGAATAATTATGCCACTAACGACAGCAGAGAAGAAGTTAATCAGGGCATGGGGAAGAATGAGTGCAAGGGTTGTAGCAGCTGAATTCAATGCCAGTCACCCAGATCAACATCCTGTGTTCCATGTTAGTGTCGCCCAACTCTTGCAGAAGCTCATGGATACTGGTTCCATAGCATATAAACCCAGGTGTGAAACACCCACGACAGAAACAAATGAAGCCATATGAGTAGCAGTGCTGGCATCATTTACTACATCACCACACCGCAGTACCCGTCGTCTGTCCATGGAATGTGGTGTCAGCCGTACATCCATCAGACGTATCTTACAGAAAAGTAAGTGGCATCCGTACAAATTGCAACTTCAACATCATCTATCTGAAGATGACCCTGATCGTCATGTGAAATTTTGCGACTGGGCCCTTGCACAGTTGGAAACTGATACCACATTCCACACACAAATTTTATTTTCCGATAAGGCCAATTTTTATGTCAGTGGGAAAGTGTTTAATCAAAACTGTTGCTATAGGTCCCCGACAAATCCTCGGTGGGTTGACGCTTGCACAATAATATTTACAGGCAAATTAATGGTGTGTGGTCTGTGTGGCACAAAATTAATTGGTCCAGTCATCATTCCCTGTACCTTCACTGCTGAACGGTATTTGGATATATTGCGGGATCTCATCCTCGCTTCCATATTGTCCGAGGACGGCACATTTCCACTCTTTTTCCAGCAGGATGCTGCCCCTCCGCATTACAGATTACCGGTCCGTACCTATCTGGATTAACAATTTCCTGGACGTTGGAATTGCCGACGTGGTCTCATTGAATGGCCAGAACGATCACCAGATCTGACGCGCATGGATTTTTATCTGTGGGGTCATCTAAAGGCAAAGATATACATCGAAAAGATCCGGGATCTTGAACACCTGGAAGAACGCATATTTGCAGCCTGCACCGATATTTCACCAGAAACTCTTTGGAGGGTCATGGACAAATGGGTTGAACGACTTACCTTGTGCATAACTCAGGATGGGGGCCACGTAGAGCACGTGCTCCGCCATGTGTGACAGGTAAAATTAGCAATTTGAAATGAATGTAACTTTTGAACAAATAAAGATATCAAAAACCGATTTCACCATTGTGTTTGTCTTTCAATTCTAGCCTAAAATGATGTGCCACATGACCATATTCTCGTTTAAAAATCTTGACGTGAATTCAAGATGGTGGCTTTCAAGAAGGCCGCAATCTTGGTCACCATCACATTCTGACTTCCCCCTCGGCCTAGTATGTTATTACATGGTTGTTCACTATTTTCCATGATCACGGACTTTACAAGGGATGGTAAGGGACTTATGGCCCACATTGTACCTATGAAATTTACAGGAGAGGTGTATATATATCTATATCTATCTATCTATCTATCTATCTCTATATATATATATATATATATATATATATATATATATATATATATATATATATATATATCAATCTAAAATGTTGAAATTTTCGGAATTGGACCACTTTTGGGCTCTACACTGGTATACCGCCCAATGGTAAGGAAGAAATGCAACGTTGACACGTCATTGTTGGACAACAATGAAGAAAAGAGTGTGAAGATTGAAGTATCGTGGACCAAGGAGAATAGAAGGGATGGACACAATGAAGGATATGAAGAAGGATCACACGCAATGTCAATCCAGGCAGTGACGTCACCATAAGAAGGGGACAGATACGAAAAAAAATATTAAATTGAATTTGTTCACGGTAAACTGATATTAATGGCTAAGTGATGTAAACGAGACGAAGCAAGAGAACAATCGAATAAAATTAGAAAGGGCCTAAATACAAAAACTCAAAAATCAGAAAAATCTATAGATATGAGTTATATCAAAACAAGTTAAACGGATACTCCGACCATGTGAGTGCTTTAAAATAGAAGCAACAATTTTTAAAGCTATAAGCACTTTATAAAAGTATTCTGCTTGGTATTAAATCATTTTTAAACAATACAACTCAATTTTACGTATTGCAGCACTTAGATCCTTTCTCATTGTTCAATTGCAATATCGTCTAGAAACAGAAGTGCCTGTGTCGTCTCGTTTCTAGGCGAGTTGAAACGAGACAGATTAATATTATCTCGTACCCAGCCGGTGATGTAGGGGTAGCGTGCCTGCCTGGCACACGGCATTTGGGTTGGTCAAACTTGGGCAAAAACACTGCTCCAAGGGCAATCCTGACTAAGAATTTTCTTGGTATTTCTTAGTACCCCCGGGTGCATACAGAGATGATCCCTTCTCAGGGCAGGGCAAATTAGTTCCTTCAGTTATTCTGTTCCTTCTACAGTAATAAATCCTCTAAACCCTGCAATACTATTGTGACGCATTTATATAACACCCTGTATATGAATTATCGGAAATTTTAGTAGTTACTACTTTCGGTATGAGTAGAGAAATAAGAACGGAGATCGAGTCTGTACTTGAAATTCGGAATATACGTTAGAAACCGTTTTTCACCTCCTGTCGCCTTTTTTGGTCAATGGCAATCAATATTAGAACCGGAAATGGTGCTATATTTCTTCCACTTCCGGTTGTAGTAGCAAATAAAGTCGAAGATGGAATTTATTCTTGCGATTTGAAATCCATATTAATGGACCGATTTTCACTATCTTATTACAGCTTATTTTACTATGACAATGAGTATTTAAACCACCAGCACTTCCAGTTTGCATGAAGTGATAAAGGTTGAGATAAAAGTATAATGACCATAAAGTCCCGTTAACCCTCAAAATAACTAACGTAAACCACTAAACGTACGTAAATTACTACACGGAAAGAACTGAATGACATGAACAACAATGCTTTCGAGAAGTTTTATTGAGATATGAAACATTAAGTGTCCAAAGGATCAATCTCCCAACCGTCATTCTCATGACAAAGGATACTACGCATCCAGGTTCTGTCCGACATTTTGCGTAGTATTGCAGGTGTAACTTGATTGAAAGATTGTTTAACAGCTTCTGTCAGTTCAGCAGTAGTACCGTAACGGTTTTATGCAACGATGCCCTTTATGAATCTCCATAGCGAATTATCACCGGTGTTGAGGTCCGTGCTTTGTGGTGGCCAGGCAAGTGATGCGGGCAGATCTTCAATTCTTCAATACTGTAACTGGAAGTATCAACTATCGTTCACTGGAATGCAGCTTTTGGAATGGTGAGCAACCGTGCCGTTGCATTCCGCATGATGTCTTCTCTTGACTCAAATCGGGTCCCTTTTAGTGGCATTTTCAGTTTGAGATATAACCAAAAGTCTCACGGAGCCATATCGGATGAGTAGAGAGCTTAACGAAACACAGGAATGTTGTGTCTGTTGATGAAATGCCGAATCATATACGGAGAATGGACTCGATGAACAATTGCATAGTCGTATTTTCTTTACGCACGACTTCTAATACACATTCCACTACCTTAATGTTATCAATTTTTTACGACGAGTTTGATTTCAGTTTCATAACAGAAGAATAGAACTCGAGACTGAAACTCTCAGCAAATGTAGTTTCATTTTTTGCCACTACGGCGTTGCAGTCAGACTAATTCCCTGACATCTGGACATTTCTATCTCTTACTTTTTTTATTGACAAGCTATTACAATACTGATATTGAATTTCTGTGAAAAAGCAAATCTAACATGATGTAAATTATTATGTTAATTTTCTAGTGCTAGTTTAATCTCTTTCAAGTAAGTGTAATTACAAATTCAAATATCTGAATTTATTAAAATCAAAACTCACTTAATTATATTGACATAAAGGAACAACAATTGACCTAGATTAACGATTTATTCCTAATTTGATTCATTGCTCCTAGATGGAGGCACAGTAGGATGATAAATTATAATTAGCAATTCTATTCAGTATATGGATTAATGTTTCCACATTTATTATATAATTTTTCTAATTACTTTATTATGATTATAATTTATATTAATATAATTATATTTTTTAAGAATATAGTAGCTTTATTACACTGTTACGATAGTATTTGAAAGTTAAAGAACATATTAATGTCGATTCATGGTATGAAACTAGAAATATTAAGTCAGAAATAATTATGTAATTATAACGTCAAAAGAAAAAAAACTATAGTCCCTCAGAGTATAAACACTTCATCCAGTTCCTTGTCAGGTGGTAAAGTGCCCAGGACCGACGAGACGTTACCAAGTTGGATAGAAACGGATATGCGGTGTATTAGAAAAGATGTGGAGCGAACTTTACCAGAAACACAAGAAATGCGTCTTCCTACCTCCCTAATGAATTCAAGACTTCTTGCACCCCAAGCACCACTTGTTTTAATAGCGATTGGAGTGAAAACAAACTTTTCGAGAAGGTTGTTGTATTTTCTTTGCTTTTCAGCTTCTTTGCGATTAGCAACAGCTCCAGCATTCAATACTGACAGAGAGAGACTTGAATGAGGGTATGTATCAGCGCATGTGAAGTCCCACAATAAACATTTACCTCTCATCCATAGAACCAGTGTCATCCCATCCGGTCGCTTTCCATCCGAACGACGACAACTAGAAGGTTCTCGTATTGAAGGAAATCCAGCTGTGTTGAGGGCTCGTAGTATTATATCATTTACAGAGGAATGTCGGGCGAATCTATCAGCGCTCTTCATGCATGAAAGTCCATGCTGGCCACGTTGGTTAACCTCATCCCCACAAGCTGGACAGCGATGAGGCTCACAAACTGCTAAGCCTAAACGTAAGGCTGCAGCAATTCGAAAGCTTTCATTTGACAAATGAAGGCCTAAAGGCGGAGAAAGTATCGCCATCAACCATGCACCCGCTTCGGGAGACGAGGCAGCAAGAAGCCTGGCTTTATCTTCCGGAACAACAACAGATTGTAACAAATGATTATGTAATTGACATGCAATTGGTGTATACCAAGATGGCTGATAACACTTTTTGTTAATCTCCGGAAGGCTTGTATCTGCCAAGTTTGCCCACTTATTAGAGCCTTCTTGAACTGAACCATCTGGGTCCAAACAATTACCCCTTTGGAAGGAGAGCTTCGATTAAACGCAGAGATCCGTGGTATGACGCTAAGAATGTAGGAATCGCCATATCCACAGCTCGTCGAATACCAAGACCGCCCAAACCAAGAGGTAAACATGCTTGTGTCCAAGAGGTGTCATCTAAGGAGCAGTTCAGAATTGATTCAAGGCCAGTTTTCAGGACAGTATCATATTTTTCCAGCAAAGAACTCTCATGCCAAGATGGAAAGCATCGTAAAAAATAGGTTAAGCGAGGGATTGATAAAGATGCTCGTAAAAGGAAAAATGCTGAATGGGCTGAAATTGAGGGAAATCGAGACAAGAACAATTCTAAAGTAGATATTTTATTCAATAGCACGTTAGTGAGCGATTCCGACGTGAGAGCAGCACCTAGAAGACAAGCATTCTGGATTGTTAGAGGGCGTATGCCTGGTGCAGCCTCATTAAATCTTCTAAAGATTTCGTCGAATGCGGTTTCATCTGTTCCGAGACAACCCACCTCGCATTTAGAAAAGTTAAGACGCAAGCCAAGAAGTGATGCCTTCTTATTTATTTCTATTAAAGATGAAAGAACTATCTCCGGTTCACCACCAATTGTTCCATCGTCTAAGTACCAAATGTTTAATTCGGTACCCAGTGATTTAACTAAAGAGTGAATGGTTATAGCGAAAAGTGCTGGGCCCAGGGGATCACCTTGTTGTACTCCTTGTTGTACATATATATATTAATGGCATGCCATATGTATATAGTTTAATCAGAAACATTAAGTTTCAATGTATGGATATCTTTAAGAAAATTTGTTCTTGGAGACAAATTGCAATGTTAGTGTGCTGCAGTTAAACTTGTTTTGAGCAGCCCCAAGGCAGAAGATAACTAAATTCATTCTGCTAACCAGCTCTCTCATCTTGTGGTGTGTTTGCACTTCACTTCATCCCTCATTGTCATTCTATTTTCTATCTTCAATGTCTATATTTATATTCACAATGTTATATATATATATTAGGTGCAGTATGCTGCCACCTAGTGCCAGGTACTCATTATCAGCGACCTCAGTGGTCATTAGACTTCGTAATAAAGCAGAATGGGGTGCTCTGCGGAACACGGATTTCGAACGTAGTCAGTGATTGGGTGTCACTTGATTGGGTGTCGGGGGCCGCGGTGGCTCAGTGGTAGAGCGTTCACCTCTGGTGCTAGGGGTCCCGGGTTCGATCCCAGCCCCCGCCAAGTGAAGTTTGTGGTGGACAAACACCGTGTGCGTGGGTTTTCTCGGGGTTCTCCCGTTTCCTCCCACTTTCTTCATTCCACCATTTCATTCATTACTCTTCATCACCGTCTCCTTTAGCCTAACCGGCATAACCATGGGACGTAAAACTCAAAGATATTGATTGGGTGTCAGAAGTCTGCACGTGAGATTTCCACACTACTAAATATCCCATGGTTCACTGTGATAGTGAAGTGGAAACATGAAACGTGATGTGATAGTGAAGTGGAAACGTGAAGTGACACGTAGACCACAAAAGCGTACAGGACGACTTCGTGTTTGATTGACAGAGACCGCCGACAGTTGAAGAGGGTCATAAAGTGTAATAGGCATACATCTATCCAAACCATCACACAGGAATTTCAAACTGCATCAGGATCCACTCCGAGTACTATGGCAGTTAGGCGTGAGGTAAGAATACTTGGATTTCATGGTCCAGCGGCTGCTCATAAGCCACACATCACGGATGTAAATGCCAAACGACGCCTCACTTGGTGTAATGAGCGTAAACATTGGACGATTGAACAGTGGAAAAACGTTGTGTGGAGTGATGAATCGCTGTATACAATGTGGCGATCCGATGGCAGGGTGTGGGTATGCCGAATGACCGGTGAATGTGTCTGTCAGCGTGTATAGTGTAAACAGTAAAATTCGGAGATAATGGTGTTATGGTGTGGTCATGTTTTTCTTGGAGGGGGTTGCATCCCTTGTCGTTTTGAGTGGCACTGTCAGAGCGCAGGCCTACATTAATGTTTTAAGCATCTTCTTGCTTCCCACTGTTGAAGAGGAATTTGGGGATGGCGATTGCATCTTTCAACACAATCGAGCACCTGTTCATACTTGCACGGCCTGTGGCGGAGTGGTTACACGACCATAACATCATGTAATGGACTGGGCTGCACAGAGTCCTCACTTGAATCCTATAGAACACCTTTGGGATGTTTTGAAGCGCCGACTTCGTGCCAGGCCTCACCGACCTACATCGATACCTCTCTTCAGTTCAGCACTCCTTGAAGAATGGGCTGCCATTTCCCAAGAAATGTTCCAGCACCTGATTGAAAGTATGCCTGAGAGAGTGGAAGCTGTCATCAAGACTAAGGGTTGTGCCAACACCACATTGAATTCCATATCTCCTTGATGCAAAGATGTGGAAGGAAACGATCTCAGATTCGCATCTCCATCAGATCCTTTTTCCAAAAACTGTAGATAACCGGGTCTACGTTGTCTATTTCTCAACTCATGTGAAAAACCATTATTCTGAGCTGACCCAGATAAATTCACACAATTGGAATCCACAGAATGTCCAATTAAAGTCTCTTTTTTTCGGGTTGATTCAGTCCAAAAACACGATGAATTTCTTCAAGTTGTGCTGAAGTAGGCATTTCTAACAGTTGACGCTCAATGGTTGACAATTCTATATCACATTGGACCCCAACATCCAATGATCCTCTGCCATGATGAACTGTCTGATTCCTTGCCAAATTCCCATAAGATCTTGATTGGCCAACTGAGTACCCCGATCTAAGTCCATTTCTTAGTGACGAATCATCTCGAAAAAAACAACGAAGTCGATTTCCTAGGTTTAAGTTCATTCCAACCTACACTTCCTCCATGATGGACAACACTATCAACTGACTTAAATCCTGAATTGGAATTCCGAATGGATAATGTACCGTCTCTAAAATACAGGATAACTGATTTGCGATTATTACGCAAATTCAATCTTCCACGAACAAAGTCCACACTCGAAGAGGTACTTTTCAAAAACGGAGTTCCCAGAAGGCAATCACACGGCAAATCATTAACTACTAGAAAACTAACTCGCTCGAACCAACCAGAAAAATTTAGAGTGATCTTAATCTCCTTACTGGATTCATAAAATGATCCCAAAGGTGCACGAATTACAATCGGAGTGGTTTCCTCAAGATAATGCACGACCCCACAACGTTCAACATCCGATAAAGTAAGTAAATTATAAGACGACCCGCTATCCAAACAAGCACGAATTAACTTATTATTAACGCGAACATTAACAAAGGTAGCTACTGTTCCGTCTAATTGCGAAGGTACAATATTCTGTTTTTCCGAACCCGTATTAGAATTCATTGATCGTCGTAAATTTCTTGATTGACTTTTACCAAAATCACATGATTCAACTTTTCCTCTATTAACATTCAATTCTTTAAAACAATATTCTTTATCATTTTTATTTACCAAAGCAATTGAAGTACTCGATGACTTATTTCCGATTCTTTTATTATATTCAACCTGATCTCGAAAGATTTTTGAAAATTCTAAAGAAATTCTTCTAAGTTCTTCTAAATTTCTTGGAATAGAAAGACCAAACATCTTAAATCTCACCGCGGGATTCATGCCATCAAGCATAATACGCATCAATTGTTCTTCATCACCGTAACAATCCAAGATCAAAGCAGTATAATAAATATCATTAATATATTGATCAACAGTTTCAGTTAACCTTTGCTTCCTAAATAGCCTTTCAGACATTAAAGCATGCCTAACTGAATTTGTGATAAATTTCTCAAAAATTAAATTCTTGAATCGCGGCCAAGAAATATTGAAATAAATAGCTCGCTGAATTTCCTCCAGAAATTCTCCTTCACCTTTACACTGAGAAAAAAAAATGTAGGTGGCATACTTAAAAACGTAGGTTACATTCGTAATTCCTGTAGTTTCTGGACTTAACGTACAACCGTATATAACATCCTGCTGCAAACGTATAGCTGAAAAAGTATGTATTATACGCACTGTCTGCATAAGTGCAATGACGTCATTCGTGTGACGTCATCTGCAGTAACAAATATATACGGAGGTGATATCTAGCTTTGTGACGTCAGGATCGTATGTAGCATGTGGGTTAATAATGACGACACACACTGACTATCAGGACGGAGCATAATTTCAAGAAGTACGCAATATACGTTCTTTACGTATGTTTCTTTCGTTCAACCCCAAGACAGCATCTATATTGTACTTGTGCCCCGTACGTACGACTAGATACAGTATACGTATTGTACGTATGTATTATACAGATTTTCCTTATGTCGCACACAGCTTGTCCAGATACAGCATACAGAATATCCATATGCACCATACAGAGTGCACATATGTAGCTTACAGACTGTATGCATGCAGCATATAGATTATACGTATGTCGCGTACAGGTTGGCCATATGTAATGTATGGATTGGATGTATATAGCTAATAGGTTGTCCATATGAAATATACGGATTTTACCTGTATCGCATACGTATTGCCTTCTTGTAATATATGGATTGGACATATGCAGGATCTAGATTGTACGTATAGTGCACCATTATTAAAGTGCTGCAACATACTGCAAAATGCATGATACATTCTTACTGTAATGTTGTCAAATATTGTTTTACTCTGTATGAAAACTAAATAGCTTAAAATATGTTTGATCTCCTTTGTGCCAATAATAATAAAATTAACAATCTTAGTTTGGAGCAGTGAAAGTGTCCAAAGAAATGTATTTACCTGCAGGGTGTCCTATAAGTTTGGATTTCCTGCTAATTCGTTGGGAAGCTACTGCAAAGCCAAGTGTTGAAAAGTGACACAAGCGTTAATTTTAAAATTATTGGCACAAAGGAGGTTAACCATATGTTAAACTATTTTCGTTTTCATACAGAGTAAATCAATATGTGATATATTACTGTAAGAATTTATCATATGCTTTGTTGTTAGTTAGTTCCAGCACTTTAATAATAATGCAAAATGCACAGCCATATACAATCCTATATTCAAACTCAAACAACTTCTCTGTACATTTTAATTAACAGGTATGTTTTTTTTTTTAAAGTCGCAACAATTAAAAGTATGGTGTCAGCTGAAAACGTGTTCGCTCACAAGATGATTTCTACTCAGTACTCGCCATAAAAATGCAACACCAAGAAGGAGGCTGGGTAGCTGCGCCAAAGTTCCCAGGCCGATACCTAATAGTAAGTGCAGAATACTCTTAAACGTCCGCCGTATTCGCTGTGCGACAACGTGGTGACAGCGGAGGCGTTGTGCAGCCATCGACTAAACATATTTATCCTTCCCTGCTCTAGACATTCTGCAAATTTGGATTTTCGTGGGTGCATCCTTCTTAGTGCAACATTTTAAGCAACGAGCGGATTAACAGTCTCATACATTGCTTAAAGAAAGAGCAATGATTCTCAGAATTACTCGGAAGATATTATATATATATATACAATAATTTAAAACTGTTATTTCAAACTTTGCAATTCAGAGCACGAAAAGAACTATAGCTAAAGGAACACTGATTTTAGCCAGATAGTAACTAGTAAACTCAATCACACTCAGTACCATTAGTTCATGTTGTTATCCGTAAGTCAGAGATCATGGTATCTCATTTCGTGTAGACTTTTGCATTTGTTTAATGCTAAAAATGTATTTTATCGCTACTTGAACCCAGTACCATATATATATATACCGACAGGACGTACCTTAGTCACAAGGTGACATGAGTGAAACACTAAACTATTCGATTGACACCTGCGGCCTTGTCAACACTAGAGAAAGTTACAAAGTGATTAAGTAAATACGGAACATAGTTCATACAAAGTATAGCGATGTATGAAGTCTCCGTTTCATACAACTTGGATAAAGGATACATCTGAAATTGCAACAAAAAATATATGATTTCTCTGGATAATTTGGATTAGTCCAGAATTCGAACACATATACGTTGGTAAGTCGAACTTTTTTTTTTTTTTTACTTCTTTCTTCGGATTCCCAATAAAGTTGACTACTGAAAAGCTGAGTTACAGATTCTGTATTAAAACAACACCTTTGCTAGACATGTTCAGTATACACATTGTCTTACATACAGAACAATACATTAGTTATTAATGCATGTCTGAAATAATAGTGCTTCGTATAGAATTTTACTTCATTCAAACGTAATAGCACGAAGATAAAAAAATATTGCGAAAGATAATGTTCTTATTACAGAGAAAAAGAGTTGAAATGACTTAACAGTAACAAACATTTTCTTTAAACAGAGACAATATTTTATTCTAATTTATGGAAGAAAGAAATAATTTGTAGTACAGTATCTTTATTAGGGTTATATGTTCGTACAAAAGAATGTAAGTACAATTGGGTCTGTCTTCAGAAAGGACGTACTTTTAGCCACAACCTACACTGCTTCTTTTCACTGTCTTTCAAGCAGAATCCTGGTTTGATGCACGAAATACCTGAAACAAAAATCAGAAAACATTTAAAATGTTACATTCGGTGTGCTCAACTTGGTTGTACTTAACAATACAAAGTATCTTAACATTTTTGAGATTAAATGGACAAAATCTGTTCGGTCAGGTATGGACTTTTAGGTTGCACATAGAAAAATTACGAAGTGTTTATTGATGCTGAATAACAACTCAAAATGTATTACTATTCAAAAGTAAGTGGGTACCCCAATGGTGTTCGGGGTACCATGGGGTATCTAATGTCTGTATTTTTTTAGATATATGGAAATGTATGTCTCTAAAATGTAAGGAACTGACATCTGTTTACCGAAAACCTCAACTCGGTAAGCCTTATGGATATTGAGATATGGGAAAATAAAGAGCGACACCATAGAAGTGTGGGGTTTGAGTACTAGATGGTGCAGTTTCGGAAATGTAATTACGAGGGCTTACAACAACCTCAAAAGTAATTTCAATTAAATACACTACACACACGCCCTGATGGGGCTTTTCGGGTACCATGATATTCGCAGAACTCTCATTTCTAACTATTCTAAAATATGTCTTAATAACGTTTTAAAGAACGTTAGAGGTGTGTGTTTGCCGAAACTGCAAGTCGGTACGCCTAACAGTTACCGAAATATGGTGAAATAAAAAGCGACACCATAGGTACGTGGAGCTTGCATATTAGACAGTACAATTTAGAAAATTAATTAAAATATGACTATCAAGATATTGTCAAATAAAGGGAGGATCCATACAGTTATGGGATTTTCGTGTTAGGTGGTAAAGTTTCCGAAACCGGTCATGGAAAGTTAATAAGCATCAGTAGCAATTTCATCTTAAAGTAATTAGGTACTTCCATGGAGTTTAAGAACATCATGGGGTCTACCAAGGTTAAATTTTAAAAGCTTTGGAAAATATATTTTGACATTTGTAAAGAGTATTAGAAATATGTATTTACCTAAAATTTCCAGCTAGTACATCTAGCAGCTAGAGAGACACCATACAATAAAAGCGTATTAGATCTTGAAATTTCAGAAAACAATTATTGATCCTAACAAAAGTTAAATAAGATGGTACTTCTATGGGTTAAGTGACTACCTCAGACTTGTCAGTACAATTTCGATCGAAAGATTAATTCAGCTCTAAATTTTCTTTGGACAATTCCAAGCGTTCATCGGGCTCTGAAATAAGTGAACATTTTTTGTCAATATCTAATATAGCAAGCGAGATATAAGAAATTATTTTATGACGTCGTAAAAATAGAGACCCACATGGATTTGTACTTTTGAGTCTTTGCTGTAAGAAGAAATTTCAGAAAACAACGGTATATACCTTAATAGAAAATTAAATGGGCGGGAGCACGGTGGCTTAGTGGTAGAGTGCTTACCTCTGGTGTATTGGGTTCGTGGTTCGATCCGCGGCCGTCAGTTTGTAGTGGACATCGTATTCGTGGGTTTTCTAGGGGTACTACCTCTCCTCCCACCTTTGCATTCCATCAATTCTGTCAACAACATTCACTTGCTTTAATCGTAATCTCCCTGAGACTAAAATGCATAATCGTGGGTCGCTACTCTGAAATATTTCCTTTTATTTAATTTTAAAATGAAATAGGGAGTTAAGTATGATCGTATCTCTATGGGATAAGTGAAAACTCCAATAGTTTTTGCAAAAGAAGACTAGTTAAAAACCCTACCACTAAGCTACTGTATCCCCGTCCATTGAATTGTCTATTAAGGTATATACAGTAGTTTCCTGAATTTTTTTCTTATGGGAAAGACCCAAAAGTACAAATCCATAAAGATCTATTTTTACGTCATAAAATATATAATTCCTTATATCTTCTCGACTATCTTAGATATTGACAGCGACTTTTCATTCTTTTGCACAGCTCGATGAACCCTTGGAATTGCCTGAAGAAAACCTAGGACTGAACTAAATTTTCGATCGAAATTGTACTAAGGTACTCATTTAACCCATAGAAGTACCCATCTGATTTAATTTTGTTGCGACCAATAATTGTTTCCGAAATTTCAAGATCTCATACGCTTTTATTTCAGTGTTTCTCCAGATGTTAGATGTACTAGCTGGAAGTTTTGGGTAAACACATATTTCAAATATTGTTTACAAATGTCAGATTATATTTTCAAAAGCTTTTAAAATTTAATTTTGGTAGACTCCATGATGTTCTAACACCCCCTGAAGATATCTAATTACTTTAAGATGAAATTGCTACTGGTGTTTATTAACTTTCTATGACCGATTTCGGAAATTTTAGCATCTAACACTAAAACCCCTTAACTGTGTTGGTCCTCCCTTTATTTGACAACATCTTGATAGCCGTTAGTCATATTTTAATTCAATTTCCGAATTCTAGCGTCAAGTATGCAAGTCCCACATACCTATAGTATCGCTCTTTATTTTCCCATATCTCGGTATCCATAAGGCTTACCGAGTTGCAGTTTTCAGTTAAAAAAAAAATCAGTTGTTTACATTTTAGAGACATGTGTTTCCAAATATCTAAAATGCAGAAATTAGGTACCGCATTGGAACCCCATTGGAGTACTCACTTACTTTTGCATAGCAGGGTAAAAACGCCAATGGTTCTCACTTTAAGGTTGAAAACATACTATTTTGTCTCTTCTCTGAGCATCGTGAATCTGTCGGAGCTGTACCATAGTTGGAAGGACTCACTGATCCTTCCTATAATGACCATATAGTCAGAATTCAAAAAGGAGTAGCCGTTGAAGGAAAAACAATATTTTAAAATCCTTGCACCAGTAGTCGTCACCTTAAAATCAAAATGTTCCAGTAGTAGTCAGGATTTTCTACCAGTATTCGTCACTCAAATAACTTGATATAATTTATTCAAAAACGCACTGTGTATCAGTTTAGGGTTAAGAATACAATATAAAGTAGTAAGCTTAATAACTTTGCATCACTTTTAGCACTCAAGAAAGAAAATAGAAACGTTTTTACATACTTTTTAAAGCAATTTCAGAAAGAAAAATGTTAACTGAATTCAAAAGTTAACTGTATATCACTTTCACGTTAAGAGTACAATATTAAATACTATGTTTAATAACTATACATCACTTTAAACACTCAAGAATGAAAATAAACGTTTGTACATTCATTTTAAAAACAATCTGAGAAATAAAATAAGTTAACTGAATTCAAAATTTAATTATACATCACCTTAAGCTTAAGAATACACTATAAAATACTGAGATTAATAAAAAATGAAATCTTTAACGTCCCACGGTTATGCTGGTTAGGCTAAAGGAGACGGTGATAATGAGAAATGACTGAAATGGTGGAATAAAGAAAGTGGCAGGAAATGGGAGAACCCCGAGAAAACCCACGAGCACGGTGTTTGTCCACCACAAAGTCCACACGGCGCAGCTGGGATCGAACCAGGAACCCCCTGCACCGGAGGTGAACGCTCTACCACTGAGCCACCGAAGAGTAGACGACTGAAGGCGCAAGTAGCATACAAATTTATGATGCTGAAGGCGTTATTTTTCACAGCTATGGAGGAAAGAGATAGAAACAAAAAAAATAACAGGAAATCTTTGTTTTACGTCCTACGAATATGCTATGTAGGTTGACGGTCAGAATTGAGTAATGAAAATTGATGATCTTGGAATACGATTTGGCCGAATAACGAGGGAGAAAATAATCATTGATTAAATATTAAATTGAAAAGAATTAAGAACCTGACGCTTAAATACTTATCTATCCGGCACCCATCTTGATCCCCATAAAATATCATGAAGTGCTTGATTGATTCTAAACCCAATAATAGTAATAGTAATTTAACAAGAAACACAGAATATATAATTTACGCACCTTGAAATGTAGAAATTAATGATTGTAATCCCCAGCTTTCCAATAGATCTTTGATTTCTTCAAATGAAGATTCGGATATCTTGTTTCTTCTCAAGCAATAATGGGTTACAATAATCAGTTGCAGTCCAAAGCCAAGTCACTAAGTGAAGCATGAATATAAAAGAATTCATTAGTTAGATGCATACAAAATCCTACGCATGTAAATCCGAATCTACTTATATTAAATTGTAAATTTAAACAAACTAAATTATACTACAGTTATAGTGACATAAAACATACATTAAATAAGGTATACAGGGTGTCTCAAAAGTCCCCTGACATAGGGTAACTCTGTTATTATCAGAGTTACAACAAAATGTAGGAGAGGAAAGCATCTCCAAATATGATGTTTTCAATCTAAAGTGAAGGAATTTTTAAAATCGGATGACTCGTTTGCGCTGTACACTCTTTATGCGCCTAATGTGAAATGAAAATGCAACGTTGCCATTTACCTGGACCTACAACATAAGTGAATGAAGTTACTTTCTTCTGCGCTAACATTTCGATGGCCAGCCCCCGTTTCAAACAGGAACTTCATTCACTTATGTTGTGGGTCCAGGTAAATGACAACGTTGCATTTTCATTTAAATTTGGGTGCATAAAGAGTATACAGCACAAATATCTCGTCCGATTTTTTTTGAAAAAAAAAAGTGTTCACTTTAGATTGAAAACGTCATATTTCGATATGATTTTTCCTCTTACATTTTGCTGTAACTCTGATAATAACAGAGTTACCCTATGTCAGGGAACTTTTGAGACATACTGTATACATCATAAGAAGTTCCTTTCTAAATTCTACACGGATGTGGTTTCATTGAATGTGAGGTGGGTGATACACATTAGGCCTTTTGGGAGTACATCACACGGACGACCGTAATTTTGTGTTCAAAATTTTTATTATGAACTGGTGGGATATGTGATACATATGGCCACGGGCTAGAATTTTCTCAGTATGTCAAAAATGCAATCAGATTTCATGCAGCTTAATTTGGTGAAAAGCTATTGCCAATTGAACGTTACATTTACCTCTTTCTTGCAGATGTTAAACCATGCCGTTAGCACGTGAGGAATGGATCGAAATAATAAAACTGTGGGACTGGAGGAGTATATGTGCAGTGGTTGCCGATTGCAGAGTCATCCACAACGTGACTCTGTGTCACATGTTTCAGTGCTACAGTAATTAACTAAATATGAGAAGACGAGCACATTCGTGAACATACATCGTAACGGTTCAAACTCGCGGGCCCTTTTTCCTTCCCCATTTTGAACCGGTACATGAAAATGCCATTTTCTCTATGTTTGCCTGCGCCGATTTTGAAAATTCCTTCACTAATCGATTTCTCTCGACGAGTACTACAAGAATCAGTTAAAATCGCACGGGCCCTTTTTTCTTCCCCATTTTGAACCGGTACATGAAAATGCGTTTTTCTTCATGCTTGCCTGCGCCGATTTTGAAAATTTCTTCACTAGTCGATTTCTCTCGTTGAGTACTACAAGAATCAGTTAAAATTTCGCGGCCCTTTTTTCTTCCCCATTTTGATCCGGTACATGAAAATGGGTTTTTCTTCATGCTTGCCTGCGCCGATTTTGAAAATTCCCTCACTAGTCGATTTCTCTCGTTGAGTACTACAAGAATCAGTTAAAATCTTGCGGGCCCTTTTTCCTTCCCCATTTTGAACGGGTACATGAAAATATGATTTTCTCCATATTTGCCTGCGCCGATTTTGAAAATTCTTTCAGTAATCGATTTCTGTCGTCGAGTACTACAAGAATCTGTTAAAATCTCGCGGGCCCTTTTTTCTTTCCCAACCCAATATTTTTATATATTTTGAATGTATTCAAGTATGGAACAAAAGTGTTTAATTAATTCCCTTAGTAGGCTTCTCAACTTAATATTTTTCAACTTAAATTTTATTTGTTTTGATTATTTATTTTCTTGTGACTCAATATTTAATTGCAATCGTTCATTGGGGAGAAGGGTGGCCATTCTCAAATATATAAATATAGTATTCTTAAAATTTATGTCTTCTCGTATTATTAGTTTCTTCCACTAGACCTGGAAATTGCAAAATTAATACCTGGAAAACCTGGAAAATTCAGGGAAATTGAGTTCCATATTTATGTATGAACCCTGCTATTTACAATTTTTTTCGAATAGGGAGAATTGTACAAAAGGGTGTTTTGGGAATGGTATAACAGTAGGTTTCTGGGGGTGTTGTTCGAAATGAAATAAAATCTTTAAGTTTTACGTCCCACTATTATGCTTGCTAGGCTACAGATGACTTGGTGTTGTTCGGTGGGGGTCAATGTTGCCAATTTTGGGAAAAGTCACTAAATCAGGGGAATTCGACCTCAACGATAGCGTAAGGTGACCATAAAATTTTCAGTTAAAAACGGGATAGGTTCTGGCTTTTAGATCTACCTTTGTTCTTACCAGTGCCTTGGGGCCGCGGTGGCTCAGTGGTAGAGCGTTCACCTCTGGTGCTTGGGGTTCCGGGTTCAAACCCTGTTCCCGCCAAGTGAACTTTGTGGTGTACAAACACCGTGTGCGTGGGTTTTCTCGGGGTTCTTCCGTTTCCTCCCACTTTCTTCATTCCACCATTTCATTCATCTCTCATCATCACCGTCTCCTTTAGCCTAATCGGCATAACCGTGGGACGTAAAACTCAAAAATTTCATTTCATTTCATTTATCAGTGCCTTGATATCAGAGTTCCCCCTCTCTCTCTCTTAGTTACTGAGCGGGTACTTATGAAAAAGGAAAGACACGTTGAAGTTTGTTCAACACACAACCAACTGCTAAATCTCTGCTGTCTTTCGAGCAGTACTACGAACTATAGAGTATGTTTAATATAGGGAATTTCAGTTCAATTTTTGCCTCTTTGTTGTTATTAATACTTTTAAAAGGAGTAAAGGTACTGGGTTTGTTATTTACTTCTTTCATTTACATAAAATGGGACGAATACTACTTTTTTCCATCTACTGACGGGAAGGCCGGGAAACACCCCTAAAACGGGACTGTCCCGGTCAAAACGGGACGTATGGTCGCCCTACGAATAATTTTTTCCGATTGGAGACTTTTATGGGTGATTTTTAAATGACGATTCAGCTACTTATACATTTAGCGACTTTTTGCTGCAAACAAAATTTTCATCTGTAGAGAAGCATTATTAGTTCAAAACAGTTTTTGAACTAATAATGCTTCTGTTTGTTCTTTTTTCTGTTTGTTTGTTTTAATCAGCGCAAGTGATGAAGAGTTTGGAAATACAGCGTACCCACTGGCACACAATCCTGCATTGTTATGTTGCCCTTGTCCTCTAACGAAGAAGAACTACAAACTTGATGTCCTTTAGTTCGCAGTTTCCGTTGAGAGACACACGTACATCTTTACCGATAGCAAAAAGATTAGCTATAGATGCGTGAATAAAGGCGATGTGGATGTTTGTTATATTTGTTCTTTGGGGTCTTTTAATTATTCTGCAGTTTTTCTTTTACAAAAAATTGCTTAACGTAAGTACTGTAGTGTTAATTATTTCGGAACTATTTTGACTCCACAATATGAACAAAAGTACCCGAAACAATCTGAAATGATCCCTGAATTCAAGGATTGGTTGCGCCCTGTTTACAAAGATGTGAGTAGAACCAGCGGCGCAAATCTGTCTTCAACATTGGGGGGGAAGGGTAAGACCGTTACCATACTTTTTATTTTGCGATGTCCAAAATAGTTATGAAGTTGAAAAACAATGTTGTGGAGTATCAGAGTTGTCTTCAGCATTGGGAAGCTGCAGATTTGAGGCTTATTCTGGGAGACGTCTATTTTATCTCACGTTCCTTTGTAGCAATTGGACAAAAATCATCAAATTTCTCCCAAAAAACACATTTCAAATCGGATTATTGGGGAAAACTCCCCCTCAGTTCCAAGATTGGAGGGGACATGTATCCGTCATCCCCCCCCGGGATTTGCGGCAGTGAGTAGAGCATATTGTTTAGTTTACATCTACAACTTTAAAACAATGCTTATAGACAATGAATTTCTCGATTATTTTTTATAGCGACTTTTCACCCAAAATTCGAGTCGCCACCTCTCGTTTCGCAAACTTATTGTCAACATTTTGGCAACACTGGTTGCGGGGAGAGCTACAATGGAAATGAAAATGAAATGAAATCTTTGAGTTTTATGTCTCACGGTTATGCCGGTTAGGCTAAAGGAGACGGTGATGATGAGCAATGAATGAAATGGTGGAATGCAGAAAGTGGGAGGAAACGGGAAAATCCCGAGGAAACCCACGCACGCGGTGTTTGTTCACCACAAAGTTCATTTGGCGGGAGCTGGGATCGAACCCGGGACCCCAAGCACCAGAGGTGAACGCTCTACCATTGAGCCACCGCGGCCCTAAGAGATTGAGAGTCATAAACTTAGTCACTTTCAATTTTGTAATATATATATATACTGTATATATATATTACAGTATATATTACTGTATATATATATTACATCACTGACTGATAACTAAAATGCTTGGATTGTATATATAAAAGTCACCCCCTGCCCGTAAAAAGCTTCATTCGAACTCGGAATCGAACAATTGCATCTGTAAAGCAGTGCTGAGTTCATTTTAACGTTCCTTTCAGCAGCAAGGCTGTATGAGACATGGACTTACAGATTAACGTGAAATCCGAACCACATAAGCTCCGGCCGGGAATCGAACCCGGGTGTCCCACGCCAAAGGCGTGTACACTAACCACTTAGCCACGAGGGAACCCATCTGGGTAATAGTTAAGAACAGCTACTTCTCATCTCCCGTGCACGAGGATACATCTTATTGTTGCACTACCTAAACACCCTAAGTACAAGGGCAAGAACTCAGTCTATTACCTGCTTTTTAACATCCTAGATCAGCGTTTCCTAACCTTTTTCAACTTGCGGCACACTACGGATGTAACTTGAATTCTCGCGGCGCACTCATAGATATTATTATTTGTAAATATAAAACTAGTATTTTTTCTGCGATTATTGATCTCCTTCTCACAGAGAAGAAAGCTCAATCACTGTTTTTTTCCCCGTGGTAAATTATTATGCTTATTTTTCATTCTAATTTAAAAATATAAAACAATTGCAATGAAATATTGGACTCAGGTTTTTAAAACTAAGCTTTCTTGTTCGAAAACTGTATCCAACCTTTCACTAAGAAGTAAGATCACTAAATAACGAACGAACAAACAAATCTTTTTTACTTTTAAAATACAAATGTATTTAATTTGTCGAAAGGATTGAATGTTATTTTAAATTTTCAAGTTACAAAATAGTCTGCAACAATAAAGAAGCAATAATAGTCACAACAATGATAACCAATATATATTTTCAACATTAAAAATGTACAGAAAAGTAACACGGTATGAAACTTAAAGTTGTAGATTCATAGTAGAGGTTCATAGTAATGTGAAATAAAAATATACATTTTTTCTTCGTCTTGCAATTTGATTGCTATAGAATTAATAATTTGCTTCGACTTCCTCGCGGCACACTAGCGGCCCATTCACGGCACATCAGTGTGCCGCGGCGCACCGGTTGGGAAACGCTGTCCTAGATAGTCAATGAATAATTCCTGAAAGTATGGCGTTTCTCGTCCTTCCCTAAATGGGAAGTACGGCTCCTTAACTATAACCCTCATCTGTAAGGCAGTGTAAGCAACAAAAAATTAAAAAAAAAAAAAAAACGCACACTGGATGTTTGCGCAACTGAGGATCAAAACATCCTCAATGGAGTATGAGAAATCGTAAACGTCAATCAAAGTGTGTTTTTGCTTATTCATTACTTCGTTAATAGTTAATTCCTTCTAGAAATAGTGAAACAATACTATGAAGAAACACTAATTAAACTAATAACTATTACGTTGTGTTTCTTACCATACCGTTTTTACCAGCCATAGAATTTGAACCTAGTACTATACTGCATTAGTCACGCCGGAACGAAGGGTGAAATTCAAACGCCTGGCACTCGTAGTTGTTGAAGCTGTGTTGTAGTTACGCGGCCTGCGTTGGTACTCCTCAACATAAATACGTCACTGCCCAAAACCAGGAAACATCACAGACAGAAGACAGGGGCACAATCAGTGCCTGACACTTCACGAACTCAAACCCGCTAAGACTCAACTCAACATGACCTTCAATTACGTTCTACAGTAGAAACCAAACCAATGCTAAGGCACAAACTTACCAAATTCCTATATGAAAACACAAGAAAAAAAAATTCAAACTTTTTGGTTCCAAAGTGATGCCATAACAATAATACTAAAAAGGTTTTAATTCTCAGTAACCCAAACATTAATTAACTAGGGAACATAACAAGCAAAAATAAATAAATAGAAATCAAATCAAATTAAATTTAAAAAATAAAAACCTGACAAGTAAGCTCTCCCTGACTACTTTTTTTTTTAAAATTTCAGTGAGGCTGTAAAATATATCAATATCTTCGTCAAATATATATATTTCAATGTAAACAAGTTCTTTAAACAAAAGAAAGCTCTGTAGTAGAGCGCTTACCTCTGACCTGTTAGGTCCCTGGTTCGATTCCTGCTCCCGACAAATAGCCTTTTGGTGAACACTGTAGGTGTGGTTATTCTTAAGACTTTCCAGTTTCCTTACATTTTCTTGATTCCACCATTATCATGTATCTCATCGTCACCTTCTCACTTACGTTTATGTACAATCATGGGGCGTTAAACTAAAAGTAAAAAAAAAAAAAAAAATGCAAATATCCTAATAAAAATGAGTTTTCTAGACTACACAAGTGGCCCCGCGTAGCGTAGTTGCTAACGCTCTCGCCTTCGGTGCGAACGGTCCCGGGTTCGATCCCGTTGGGGATCGATTTCCTCAGTCGAAAAAGTATCAAAAGATTTTAAGTCCAGCCATCCTGAATGAGATTTCCTTGGGTTTTCCTCATTCACAGCAGGAAAATGCCGGAGTGGTACCTAACATATAGGTCCCAGGCCGTTTTCTTCCTTCCCCAATCCTTTCTTCCCTTCCTTTACCCGGATAGTGTGCTCATCGAGGGACGTCATCCCTCATATGTGACGGGCTAACAAGGCCATTGATGCCGAAAGTCCAGAGACCTAAAGCCTAAATCTTCACTACACAAGGGAATTTTCGCGCTGAAAACGGTTTCTTAGCAATTATGTTAAGCAGTCCTGTAGTAACTCTGCACCACGTAATAAATCGTCACATATAAAACGGAATGAATAAACACATAACATTCATTTTGCTCCCTTGTAACGTAAAATGTTTCAAAACATTAATATTCAAAGATTTCTCAAAATTCAGATTTACCCATTCCATTCTCCTCAATCATTAACGAGTTGTAGTCATAAACTATATTACTTACTTAGTACTATACTAAAGCAAGTTACACTAAAAGAATATATAATTAATGGAATATTTAACTAAAGTAATAGTTAACTAGTGCACTTACCCAGGTTTTGTTTCCTTCCTCTCTTCTTTTTCGATTGTAACAACCTCGTTTCGCAAGCAAAAGACGCTAGTTCAATGACGTCAGCCATGGCGAAAGAAAGAGTGTCTATAGGCGGTCTGGATCTCACGTACAGATGGACGTATATAACGTATAACTGAAGTACTTAACATACGTATATGTATGTAAAATACAGAAGATTGTTAGATGTCAGACATCCTGCAGCGAAATGATGTAATATCTAAGCGGGTAAAAGGCAGTACCTGTGTAGTATATGGATAAAGTACGCTCCGTACAGATTTCCTTAGTAAACATAACGAATCCTTGTATTTGTACAATATACCGCTGTCCGGATAATGGATTTTTCTCAGTGTAGATAACAAGGTACTATATATAGCATTCAAAGGGAAACTAGTACCTTCAATGATTTGCTCTAAGTTGACCAACAAATCAAAAATAATATAGCTATTTTTTCCATCAATTTTCCTAAAATTCTTAAAATTCTGATCTAACAATTCAGCAATTTTTTGAAAAATAAATTGATCGCAATAATTGCCAGAAAACAACATTGGAAGCGGTTTAGGATTTAATTCCCCTAAATGCTCTTTTCTTTTTGAACTACCCTCACACATCTGTTGATTACTTTTATTTATTAATACAGGATTACCTCTACTAAACAGATTAACAGGCGTAGAATTTTTTATTGCTGAAACTCTTCTATAATACTGCCCTAAACGTTGATATTTGTCAAATCCCTTTCTCTGGCCCACAGGTTGAGAACTCTCAGATGGTAAGTTAAATTCTACCTGTCTATTAGCAATATTACTAACGCTCGAACAAACTTTTTCCAAAGGATTTAAATTACTAACACATTCTAACGGGGCATTACTATCAACATATTCAACTGAGGGAGCTTGACCAAATTCTGGCTCATTCAAAAACAAATTTCTTCCAGAATGAAAACTATTTCTTTCCAATGACCTATTAACAATTGAAGGAGGTTGTGCTAAACAACTAAAGTCTTTACTAAAAGGATTCTCTAAACTGGAACTATTTGGCCTACAAAACATATCACGCTGACTCAGGGCCGTGCTGGGATACTAATGAGGGCGGTGGACAAGTCTACTAAAAGGGCGCCCATACAAACGGGAATATATATATATATATATATATATATATATATATATATATATATATATATATATATATATATATATATATATATACAGGGGCGGATCCAGGATATGATCAAGGGAGGGGCTAAACCATATTTTGCCGTTTTATCCAGTGTAAAGCAGGATTGAAACCCATTTTATCCAGTGTATACCTCACCGTCAAGGGGGGGCTATAGCCCCTATAGCCCCCCTTAGATCCGCCACTGTATATATATATATATATATATATATATATATATATATATATATATATATATATATATTGAAAGAAAGAAAGTATGGATACCTTACTATATTAAAATCGCCACCAAATTTGTTTTAGTATTAACGTAAATAGCTAATTTGTAGAAACCTTGAATCAAAATCCTCTTTATAAGGAAAAACTTTTTAGTTCCTGTAATAACATTTCTGTCAAATAAAAAGAAGCTAAATGTATCAACAACTTAATATAGCTCTATGGTCTATGGACACAGGAGCTTCAGTGCTGCATTTACAAAAGCTCTCCATTGATTTCCGTCCTTAGTCTACTGGACCCAGTTTCTACTTTATATTTCAATCTCTGCGAGAACCATTTTAATATTGCCCTCCCATCTGCGCCTCGGTCTTCCTAATTTTCGTTTTCCTATTTGAATTTTCTGTTAGAACTTTGAAAGCGTTGCTAATTTCTTCCATTCTGGCTACATAACCTGCCCATTTGAGCCTCCTAGACTTGATGATCCTAACCATGTTTTTGTAAACTGTATAAAATTATGCAGTTTATCGTTATGGAGTTTCCGCCATTCCCCATTCCCGTTCCTCTTGGTGTTCGAATACTGGTTTAAGAATCTTGTTTTCAAATGCTATCAGTATGCGATTTTCCCTCAAAGTCAGTGACAATTTTTCGCCACCACACAGCACAACAGGCATGATTATCGTTTTTATTTTGAGCTACAAATTTCTCAACAGAATTCGCGACAACAAAATATTTTTAACTGAATAATATCACGAAATCCCTGCTTTCAGTTGACATCAAATTTTTTTGTGATTATGGTTTTGGTCTGTTAATAATGATTCTAGATATTTGAAAATATCCCCTTTGTCGAATGAAAATATTATTTGCTATTTTAACGCCAGTATTAGGGTCGTGACAAACTTCCATTTATATAGTTTTCTCCATATCTCTGCAAGCGTTAAGTAAGATTTCTGCATTCCTTTCTATTGTTCTATCATCATCCCCAATAAAATTTACATCATCAGCATACGCCATAACCTTGTAAGTACAATTCAGATCTAGGACCTGATTCCTGTCTTTGATTTTCCTGATAGTGTTCTCCAGAACAAAGTTAAATAATAATGACAACAACGCATCTCCTTGTTTCAGGTCATTCTCAACGTGAAAGCTCGTGAACAAGAATTTCTCTCCTCGAACCTTACTCTCAGATTCATTTAAACATATCTTAATTATTCTACCTTTTTCGGTATTGCAAATTCTGTAAGCATGTTGTACAATGTTTCCTTCCTACTCTAGTCTAAAGTCAATAATTGATGTGGCACAATATTGTATTTCCATTTCTTTTCAAGTATTATTTGAATAGTAAATATCTGGTCGATAGTTGATCGATTTTACCTACATCCGCTCTGATAATCTCCAATAATTTCGTCTGCGTATGGAGTCAATCTTGCTAATGGAATGCTTAAGAAAATGTATTGGATGTTGACAGAAGAGAAATGCCTCAATAATTATTAAGTCAGTTTTGTTGCTTTTCTTCTGAGCTAGAACAATGATTGATTCTTTACACTCTTGTGGTAATTCCTCCTTGTTCCAGATAAGGAGAATGAGTTTGTGTATCTTGTTCTACAACTTTCTCCCCTCCTCCAGCTAAAATTAAGTCAACCAGAATTTCGGCTAAACCTGGAGATGTGTGTTTCTTTAATTTTTTAATAGCGATTTCCATTTCTGTCTTGTTAGGTTGTGTAATATACGGTTATGCTGTATGAATTTCATTTTCTCCACGCACATTATAGTTTTTGGCTATGTGTTAAGTAAATCGTCAAAGAAATCTTTCCATCTATTTAATATGCAATCCTGATCAGTGAGAACTGTTCCTTTAGCTTTCTTTAATATGTAAGCACGCAATTGATGGCCTTTCTTAAGTCCGTTGATGCATTTATACATGTCCGGAATGTTTTTATTTTTTACTTTTATCTTCAAGTTAATTAATTTTAGCTTTCAAAAATCGCGTTTCTTTGTTCTAAAATTTTGGAAGTTTTCCGGCATATAATAATGAAATTTTATGTAGTTACTTCGTTCGGATTTTGTAGCCAACGCTGTTTCTTCTGTTTTCTCTTCTCTGCTACTTTAGTGCATTTCTGGTTGAACCATGCTTTGTTCCTACGTATTTCTGCGTGCCCCAATATTTCTTTTGCTGAAATCTTAATGTTTTCTCTAATATCAACAAGTATTCTGAACACTAGTGCACTCCGAACCTTCTAAAACCGAGATATTATTCGACACTTCAATCTGGCTCTTCTCTCACCTGACTCTCCTCTAATTTCTTTAAATTAAACGGCTCCGTATCCAGATATTGAATATTTCCTTTATTCAACGATAGTCTCTCTCTTATTATCATAATCAACTCCTCTGAACAACCGAACATCAGTTGTGCTGGATAGATTTCTTCTATCTACTAAAACGTAACGATTTGATTATATGCTTTTCCGTCTGGAGAGATCCAAGTATTTTTTTGAACGCCGCGATGTGGGAATTTTGTAATCATCACGATAAGGTACTGGATGTTGCAAAGTTCACGAGTCTAACGCCGTTGTCACAACTTTCCTTATGCAGACATTTATTCCTTATAATAGGTTTGAAAATACCCTCTCGTCCTACCTTCGCACTGAAACCGCCTAACAGAATTTTCATATAGTATTGCGGGAGATGATCAAATACCCGTTCTATTCTTTAGTAAAAACTTTTTCTATTGTTATCCTTATTTTCTGTTGGGGCATGTACATTTAAAACAATAATATTACACCATCGACCCTTAAGAGGAGTAAAAGAAAATCTATCATTTACAAATTCAACCCATGTAATTGCTGATAATACATATTCGTTTCTGAACGAAAAGCCCTGATCCTACTTGTTAACTTTTAATACGTTCCCAGTAAAAGAATGTAAACTTTCCCTGCTTGTCTCCTCCATTTCCTTCTCATAGGTCCATCTTCTATTTCTAAACTCATTCGTTACACATTTTAACGCGCCTGCCCTATAGATACTTCTTATCTTCCATGTTCCAATTCTCATGTAGATTTTACTTTGCTGAGTTCGTGCCAAGTTGTCAGTTCTGATCAGAGGATTCTGCGATATATCTGAACAAGTCTTTCTTTTTTCTTTTTTTTTACAGGATGACTTGTTAGCCCCACACTAAATCCCCAAGCTGAAGGATCACCCGTTGTCTGTCCGCGACTACTTATTCAGTATATTCGCAGCTAACCTCTATATCCTAGAGGCCTTCTCCTTGATCCACAACCTGAGGACGTGTCGTACCATGGTGACAGGAAGACCACATTTTTCGAAAATTAATAAGGCTATATTTTATAATTACATAAAATAATTTTAGAATTTGATAATCAGTGATTATCCGAACACTGATTTAAAACACACAGGAACAATCAATATGCTCAGATATATGGGTGCATATTAAGACTGTGAAAGGTTCGATGCCGTAAAAATCGTAAATTAGAGACTAGTGTCAGTGTAGTATTTCATGAATGCATCGTACGTTTGGCTATCCGAACTATTCTTGATGTATCACGTTGTTTCGTTTTATAGCTACATAAGTTGATAATATTTTTGTAAGTGAATATACTCTTTACCTGTTCTCTGCCAATAGCAACTGTATGAATTTATAATACAAAACTGAAATACAGAAGAATAAAATTTAAAAAAAAAACGTGATATTTCGCAGGGCATCTCATATAAAGGGCGCCTTGTATTTTTCACAGCTTCTTTATTAACAATCACTATTTGAATTTATTATATAAAGCTGGTACACAGGATAACTAAAACCACTTATCTATAATGCGATGTTTCGTAAGGCGCCTTATGTAAAAGGCGCACTATATCTTGCACGGGTCTTTGCCAATAGTTACTGTACGTATTTATTGTACAGAATTGTGGTATACAGAAGAGTAAATAGTATCGTTCGTCTTTGATGTGGACTCGCAAGGGAGCCTAATGTAAAGGGCGCACTGCACCTTTCACGGGTTCTTTACCAATAAAACTGCAAGAATTTATTACTAAAAACTTGTGCCTTTATTGATACTGTGATGTTTCGGAGGGCGCACCGGGACACGTCCCGGTGTCCCGGTGGGCCAGCACGGGCCTGCGCTGACTTCTGTCTCCTCCTACATTTTCACTCGGGCTATTCAGAATTTCTCTATTTTCTCTTGAATTAAAGTATAACAATGAATCTCTAATCGGTGGCGTTAAACTCATTGACGATCTGTCAAAGATACTATTGTTAAATCCAGTTTGATCAATGGTATTCCAATCAAAACTTGAATCTACCTCGGACATGTTTATGCTTACGTACTCCTCCGACATTTTCATTCCATATAAATTACAAAATATAACAAGCAAAATACAAAATATAGCAAAAATATTAAACATATAATATTAACAAAGCAAACTACAACTAAATCTAATCAACCTACGAGATACCACAGAAACTATCCCAAGGGTTCTAGAAATACACAATTCAATCGGATTTTGTTTCCTCGCTCTCTGGAATTTTCTCTCTTTTCGCATGTATAACTTTAATATACCAGTCGTTAATCTTATAATTAAAAATCAATTCCAAAATATTTGCCTTACAAATTTCAAGGAGAGATGCCTCATCAAACAGGAGGCGAGTTGCTGCGTGGAACATGTAACGAACCTTGTGCCGTTGATTGTTTGACACTTTTATTAATATAAAGCAAGATAAAGAAATGCTGATTAATATTAGTCAAACTATCATGTGACACGGTTCTAGTTGCTGGAAAAAACTTCGTAAGAAAAATACCTCTAAATAATTAGGCTTCAATCTCCCTAAAAAAGACTCGCAAATTTACTTGATTCAGTAGTATTCGTAATATACCAATTATAAGATACAGTTTGAAATGAAAGAAAATATTCAATCTGAATTTTATTACAAAAAAATTAAATATTTTTTTAAAAAATGTAACAATCTAACAATACTAATAATTTGAACTCTATGAATAATTTAACTAGTATAAAGCTTTAAATACGTTTAAATACAATTGAACAAAAAGTTTATATAGATTGAAAAATAGTAGTCAAATACAATAAATTACTTTTTTGTTTTATAATTCAATATAAGAACAATCTGATCCCTCTTAACAATTTCCAAGGTTGCCTAAAATCAACCAGAATAGAAAGTCGCAAAAACGAATCAAATGGCCACGACTTTAACTACAAATCCAAATAACAAGAAAAATTTAAATACTAATAAACGCGAGAAGAAAACAAGTAGAACAATTCGACGCCGAAGTATTATTTCTTATAAGAAAAAAAAATCTCGAAAAATAGAAAAAGTAAATGACTAAATGGGACGCTAAATATAACTTTTTTTTTTAAAAAAAAAAAGAAAGTTTCCGAAAACAACGTTATTAGAATTTTCTTACCAAGATCTAAAATCTAGTAATCTAATACTCTAACAAATCTAGCTACTTGGGTTAGTAGGAAAAATTATTAGCAGAATTAATAAACCAGGGTTTATAGGAATTAAGGTTCTAATATCTACACTCAGGTTTATACTCACCAATTTAAAACTACTCCATTCCACCTTTGGTATAGTCTGTCAAAATTCTCCTCTACTAGCCTCCACCCTTCCAAATTAGTTTGGTTAAACATGCGACACTTGGCTGAAAATTCAATATAACTAGCGAACTCAGAACCAAAGTACGAACACAAAGCCAAACGATTGCTTTAAATTCTTCGTATTCTACCGATCAACATACTTCCGTCAAAAGCGATTAGACGTGTTCCACAAGGTACTCCCAGACGGACATTCCACGCAGCAACTGACTGGCTCACGGCTTTCGCTCACGAGCAAGGCAGCTGCCCACGCGCAAACGAGCAGACATAACGTCATAATTTTAACCTTGAAATTGCCACAAACAAACTCGCTTCTATATCCTTCGTTCATCTTCACATTACAAAAAAATTTACCTTTTCTTTTGTTTTTATACAAAAATTAGGAATAACTATAAAATCAGAAGTTATACATTTTTTCTTTCTTTCTTTCATTTTCTTGATATTAGTCCATATTCCGATTCACTTCAAAACACCAGGATATACAGGATGTTCCAAAAATTAAAGAAAGCTCCAATTCAATGTAGCTGAGCATGCTACAGTCTCCGTTTTTTTTTTTCACACATATTCTCCATCCTTCTGCAAGTTTGAAAATATCCGTGTGATAGAATTCAATTCCAGCTGCCGTAGACACTGACGCAATACTTGCCGAATATCCTCTATGTGTCTCGTAGCGATGGCCTTTCATCTGTACCTTCACAAAACCAAAACGATATTAGTCAGAGGATAACATGTCAGGCCTGTAGGGAGGATGTGCAAGTGTTTCCCACCCAAATCTCCTGATCTGCTCCATAGTGGCACTTGCGGTATGCGAACAAGCATTATCATGTTGAAGGATGATCTTTCCAGAATGTTTATGACGAAAGGCACGACGGAGCTTTAAAAGTGTCTGGATGTAGCGGACAGAATTTATGGTTTGTCCAGGCTCAAGAAAGCAACCAGAATGCAACCCTGTAACCAGCTTTAATCTTCAGTTACATTACCCGTCAAAAAATCCCCACTTTCATGTCGAAATCTCTGAAAAAGGGTCTGAACAATGGTTAGTCTCTGACGTTTGTGGTCCTCGGTTAATAAACGTGGTACCCAACGGGAGAAACCTTCCGATAACCTAAGCTGTTAATAATTTCTGGGTTCAAGTTTTGTAGCGATATCATTCACAGTTATACACCTATCTCTCCTAATCAGCTCATCAACCCTTACCTTGTTGCGTTCCGTGGAGGCAGTTCGAGGGCGCACGCTGCGGGGCTCATCTTCGATACTCGTATTTCCATCCTTAAGATGTTTCACCCACCTCCTGACACTGCTGCTACCAATCCATACATCTCCACAGGCACACTCTAGTCTGTGGTGAATCTCAGAAGCAGATTGGTCCTCTTTAACAAGGAATTCAATCACAGCACGCTGTCGAAACGAAACATCGCTGCCCGCCATTTTGCAAGTACTAACTGTGGTCACGTTCTAAAGCCAAACAGCGTCAGCGAATGGAATGAAAGATCTGTAAATTGAGATGACATACTTGATTTCACTTACAACCACTTTCAGTAGGCTGCTCATGTATATATATATATATATATATATATATATATATATATATATATATATATATATCAGGGTTTCTCAGGCTAGGGGACACGATCCCTATGAGTTCACGAGGGAGTTTCATGGGGGTCGTGAAGATAAGTGGAACCACTGATCTATATAATACGTACTTGTCTATCGGACAGTAAAATTGCGAATTACTTAACTTTCTACAAGTGATACAATCGCAGAAGATATTGCTTTTACATTAGATTTTCTTCATTTATAGATTTTCAAGAAAACGTAAATAAGAAATGAAATGAAATCTTCAAGTTTTAAGTCCCACGATTATGCCGACTATGCTAAAGGAGAGTGTGATGATGAGAAATGAATTAAATAGTGGAATAAAGAAAGTGGGAGGAAACGGGCGAACCACGAGAAAATCCACGCACGCGATGTTTATCTATCACAAAGTTCAGTTGACGTGTGCTGGGATCGAACCAAGAACCCCATGCACAGAGGCCAACGCTCTACCACTTTTTTATTAAATCATTTATTGTACGCAAAAAGCAAATATGCCGAAATATTAATGAAACTGTATAATAAGTCTTTAAAAAATAAAAAAAAAAATAAAAATAAAATACATGAATATTGGTGAAAGTTAAAAGAACAAAGAGTTGGCTTGCATATATCCGTCGATGATTTTGAGTATTATTGTTGTAAATATTGTACATAGAAGGATCCCCCTGCTTCTAAGTGTATGTTCCTATATACCAATCGACACAATGTTGTTTGCTAGATGAATAAAAAAGATAATCTGACCTTAAAATTATGTTAATATGTTTATTGTGCTCTGAGCTACTACTGAGAAGGGCTAAGAAAAGTGACTCAATTGAACCATATTTTTTTGGGATTTAAGACAAGATGTGATTCTATGAACTAACGTATTTGAGGCGCCTATTATCAAAATCTGCCACATCCATTTCGCGTAGTTTCGAGTAATCTTGCAAAACGTGCAGTGAAGCTCTATAAACACGCGTATAAAGTCCCATATTTGAACTAGATTTTAGTATGAAGAATTAAGCTTCTAAACAAAATGCATGGAATTCCTTTAGATCAAACGTATAACAAGCGATATATAACTCAATTTCGGTTTAAAAAAATGGATTTGGCGGTTTTTGATACTAGGCGCCTCATTTACATTATTACATTTATGACAAATAGAATTAGCACTAAAACCATGTTTTCTACGCTTGATATTATTATCTATACCATCATGAACAAGCATAAATCAAATCGATTTGCTACTGACACTCAATGTCGGCTCATTGATATTGGCCCAAATATTGAGCCAATTACACGAACATTCATCTAACATAATTTTAGGTGGGACATACAAGTTATTCATTTTAAAAGCATACCGGTTTTTACTACGTGTATGTTAGAAAGCAAAATGCTGATATATATAAACAAACAAAACAGTTTCTAGTTCGTGTTAGTTCGTGCTAGTAAGTAATGACGGTGTCTTCCCACTTGCGACAGTCCTATTAGCGACAGGAACTGTTAACTGTTAAATGAACGACCGATTCGATCTGTTAACTGCACTATGAGTCACCGATTCGTTCATACTAAGATAATGGAAGAAGATAAGGTTCTTTCTTTTTTATCTTGTTTTATGCTAATGTGATTTAGAACCTAACAAAATGTAGTATGAAAAATTTCGCTCTACCTGAATTTAATACGTGAGAATGCTCTCACTACATTAACAATCTTTTATACGTTTTTCCTAATATTATATTTTTGAACTAATTTCTATGAATACATTGACTATATCTAGGGGAAAACTAACTAAATACTTAGAGTAGCTCCGCCTTTGTCTATGATTCTAATATAATTAAAAATTCCATGTTAAAATGATACGGAGCATAAGTTTAGATTGAATATGTTTGTGTCATAAGAAAGAAATCAGAAAGAAGTAGGGATGTTCGAAGAAAATTTTCTAGGGAAGGGCATCTCCATGGTTGCTGTATCATGCCTGGTATATCTGATATTTAATATATGTGGTTCGCTATATTACGTATACATTTTTGTGAGCCAGCGGGACATCCCCTGCCTTCCCATCGGGTGCCCATGGAAAGAGGGTGTTCACCTTTGAGGATATCAAAGAAATCTAAAAATACGGTGTATTCGAAGAAATTATTACACGTTACAAATCTCTCGCAGGACTTAACAGTTCGTCTAGTTATAAGGTATTTCAGATTGCTACACGACAAGCTTTTATGTATAAGTCAAAACAAGGGACGAAGGCAAATTAAGCAATTAGTTTATGTTTTAGTAGCTTACAATAAGGAAGAAGGTAGTTTAAAGAATGTGTTTACCTTTTGGATTGTTTAGAGTGAACTGTATTGTAATTGGTTGGATATGGTTGAGAATAGCCAATCAGGTGTAAGGGATGTCAAAAGCTGTCTTTTGTTATTGACTTTTTTTATTTTATTCACGGCTAAACTGTTACACGTTTAAGTTTTTACTGGACTTAGTGAGTAATTAGATTTGAATCAAATTAAGTACAGAAAACAGAGCTTTTGAAGAAAGGGGATATTACAACTGGATTTTCAATAATTACATAGGAATATATTTTTCATGGAAATATCCCTGTTTTCTCGTTAAGTTATTTGATATGTTTTATGTCAAATCTAACTCAAAATTAAAATAAGTTTTATTTGCACTCACAGTAGAGGAAAAATATATATTTGACGAACAGTATCACTTGCACGTACATATTTCATACCAAGGTTGTTCGGGCGCTAATAACGCCAGATTCAAATATACTTTACGAGATGGAATCATATCATCTTCCATCATCTCAATGTAAATGAATCTGTCGCTCATAGGACAGATAACTGTTCCTGTCGCTAATAGGACTGTCGCTTCTGCGACTAATTCGTAATGCCGCAGTCATTTTGCGACACTAACAGCTTCGTCTGCGTCATGGCCTGTCTGCGTACAAGGTCAGCGATCGAGTAACATACAGAGTGGCAGCTTTTAACTTTACATTTATCAATTTGTATAATTTATCAATACCTCCTTGTGAATGTAAACAAGACATTGCATCATATTTTACACGAAAGATCTTATGTTTCCATAGAAAACAACTACATAAACTTTGGATTTGTTTTCCTATGAGTTGAGGCATAGGTAATACATTTACCAGATTCCATATTTTTCTTAAAAGATAAACATTTATAAATATTGCCCTGGACTATAAAGAGAGAGTTCTAGATTGATTCACATAACTTGAATGACGCAGTGACGAGAATTAAAACATTCTTATAGTTGTAAGTAATAGTGTTCATTATCTATACATATAAAAGAGAACGTACAAATCCTTTGTTAGCTCATCACGCTAATACGGCTGAACCAATTTCTTTCATTTTTGGGGGGTTATTAAGATTTGGACCCTAGATGGTTTTTATCATATCACTTTAATTTTCAATTACCAGTGTCTTGAGATAATTGACCATTCAAGTGTCCATAACGTACAAATCCTTTGTTTGCTCATCATAGCTAAATCTAACCGTATTTATATGCAACCCACATGACCGTGTCACTCGGCGGGTTAACATAAATGACAGGCGATATAATGTTAACATTTACTCCAATCTTCTATGGTTTTTATCATATCACTTGAAAGCGAAAAAGTAAAAATTATCTAAGTAACAAAGTTTATTGCGTTCCGGGGTGACCCCAGCGAAGCGGGGTGAACGCTGCTAGTGTTAACATAAAAATAATTCCTAATATTTTGACACTGTCGTCCCTAAGGACGGTATTTAAATAAGTAAAATCAACACTATTGTTTGTGTTTAATATATATGATTTACAGACATTTAATCTACCTCCAGATGCTAACTCATAATCGTGAACGCATTCCATCATGATAGAAAAATCTAGTTGTGAGGATACAAAAACTGTTACATCATCTGCGTAACTAGCCATCTTCAGAGCAGATGTATAATATTTAGACCAGTTAGTCGGTCATCCGTAGCATGTAACAGGGGAGCAAAACTAATTGCAAAAATCAGCATCGAAAGGGGATCACCTTCTCGTATTGAACTATTGATGGGAATGCTTCTCGAGAGGTGACCGTTAACATTTAACGTTGAATGTGCGTCTTTAATAAAAGATTGAATCCAGGTAACAAATTGATCACTAAAACCAAATTTTCGGAAACAATAAATTCGGAGTGTTCAATATTATCAAAGCCACTTTTAAAATCTAAATTAATCAAAGCCGCATTAAGAGCGCAATCATTACAAATAGTAATGTTACCTCTAACAGTTACAGAAGGTAATAGATGGTAGATGGTTTTATTTTTAACAGCCACATTTTGCAAATTATGTAATAATAAATCCCTATATTCCATGAGACTTTATTTTAATACATCTACAAAAAATTTTGATATTTGTATTAAGAAGTGATATAGGGTCTATAATGCCTAACGCTAGAAGGTTGAGCAGTTTTGGGGATAAATACCATGATGGCTGTATTTTGGCGTTTTACAGTGTCTCAAGCAAAGAACCATTCATTGACAATCAATGTTAGTGTATCGCCCATTTTGTCCCAAAATTTAATATACAAACGGCCAGAGATAGAGTCGTGGCCAGGAGATTTCCCTTGTTTCGCAGCATTCACAACACTCTTTACTTTATATTTTGTAAATGGAGCACATAAAATTTTGATTGTCTTCGTCATTAATCACGTGAGGCACACTGACAAATAATTTATTGTCGCAGCAGATAGCGGAATCTATCCCAAATAATTGGTAGTAATAATCATACAGGGTGTTGCGAATATTGTCGTGAGTAGTTTGCAAAGAGCCTTGAGCATCTGCTACAGAAATAATTAGTTTCCTCCTTCCGTTTGGCTTCTTTTAACTCATCTGTAAGAGAGCATTGTTCTTCTTGTGGAAACCCTGGAACTTTACTACATATCTTAATCCCTTCAATGTTCTGTTTGTTTAATTGTAATAATTTTGCTTTGTATTTAGTACAACGGTAAGGGTGGGGCGATTTGTCATAGCCTCAGTCCATGTCTCTAAGAGACGTCTGTAATATAAATTATAAAGTTTCCGCTTAACAGAATAAGTGTCAGAGGAATACCACGTACAAATCTTCGGATTTTACTCTTACAGATTGATTCCACCACTCAAGATATATTTGAAACCACTCCTTCTGTTTAAGCCAATACTCCCACTCTCTAGAAAAGAGGTGACAAAATGTCTCATCGTTAAGCAAACTATCATTTATGTGATAATACCCGCGTCCTCGAACAAGCATCGTGTCAGTTATTTTAATTTCCATTATTAAACTGAGATGATCGGTGAAACGCGTGGGATATCTATATACCCTACAGAAACAACTTGTGGTTTTATCATTGACATACAGCCTGTCGATACTGGATCTTGAATTTTGTGTAATAAATGTGTCTCCCTGTTAGTCTGAGTATTTAAAGTCCCACACATCTACCAGGGATAAATTCTTTACCAATTCATTCTATGTAGAACAATAATTGTAATTCGGTTCCGCTTTGTGAGCTATGATTGAATTATGATCACCTCGAAATATAACACTGTTTGTGCTTCTAAAATACGATGCTACCTCATTTTCATAAAAGGTATTCATTTTTTCTATTATTACTTCCACTGGGCGCATAAATATTGATAAGTGTGGTATCATAAACCTGACATTTTATAATTCTACCATTATAATGCAATTCTACACTTGAAAGGGGAATGCCTTCTTTAACCAAAAGTGCAGTACCAAGACTATTATATGTACAATTATTATATACAATGTAGAATGGATGTACGTTTACAATTTTAAAACCAACGGCTTATAGAAAAAACAAATCTATTTCAGCTTTAAGTAAAAAGTCATTGAGAGCTTCAATTTTTACTGGCGATTGGATCCGTTAATATTTATAGCTGCTAGTTTTAAGATAGTACACATAAGTATAGTGGTAAAAAGTGTCGAATATTAGTAATGCACTTCATAATAAAGCACCACTGTTTGCAAGAACTGCTCTGCTGAATGTTTAGGTAGGATTAGAAACTGATGGCGACTTACCTGAAGTAGGAACTGCTGTATCATGTGTATGTTCATTCGTCACTATTTTTGCTACAGACAAACGGGTGAGTCTAGCTGATAATTCTGAAAGTCCCTGATTCGTCTTTTAGATTGTTTTACTTGAGCTAAAACCGTTACAGCTTTCTTCTGTTTCTTGCCTTGTGAAGCTTCCTGAGAATTCCGGACATCGGTTCCTTTTCTCCCACTAGGACAACTCACAAGGGAGGAAATTTTAAATTTTCCTTGGACTGAACTGTGAACATGAGACTTACAGAGAAAAATGTGATACACTAGAGATGCACTCTGGATTATCATTACCATCAACAACACTAGAGGATCAGGAACCACTTTCTAGCAATACTTTCTTTCTATCCTACTCACAGACGACGTGTGGTTTCTGTGGGCGATCTGACTTAGTCAATTGAGAAGCACCATGTAAAGATGGAGAGGCTGAAGATGAGGAGCTGTTCTGATTGTCACTAACATCCTGGGCATTGAAATCGTCAGAAATTTCTCCTGAACATGGTTGGTTAGGAATAGTACTATTAAGCACTATCATAGCAGTGGCTACAGGGCGTCCCTGTATCACAGGGAGAGCAAAGGCAAAGGGAGAGAGATGTGGCATTAATTGCGGAAAGTCCACATCGGAGGTCAAAGTACACAAATTAGCAAGTTTAACCGCAGTAATCTCTTTGATTTGCGAATCTTCAGAGCGTTTCTTAGCACTTTCAGTACGTAATGTGGTTGTTCAAACATGATTCAGTACTTAATGTGGTTTTGACGCCGAGAGCACTTGTCTTGTAAATGATCACATGATTGAAAGTAGTAACAAGTACGGCCCTGACCGTAATAAGTTACGAGGAACCTTTGGTTAAGAATACCAAGGAATGATGGTATAGGCTTTAACAAGTACATAGTTACAATCTTTCGTCCAGATCTAATTTTATAAATATGGCTATCGTCACAAATTTCATATTTTATACTTTTACACTCTCCATAGACAGACAAGGTACGTGTGACATCATTATTGTTATATTCTTTGGGAATTGCATGTACTCGCACGTGGATTAAAGGCTTATCAGATAATTCTAAGGTCACTGGGTATGTTTCACTATCGTCTTGAAAATTAACATTATCACCATGTGCTCGCAACATTTTCTCACACAAGTCAGATAATAACTTAATATATACACATTTACGGTAAATATCCAACTCGAAACTTGTGTGGGCGGTCTGCAACATCTTTCCTAATATTTCACAGTTCCTGTGGGGAATAGTTTCTGTTCATGTCGTAGAAATGTTTGTTTCGGGGGAGAATCTCGTTGAAACCTTGTCCAAAAGTCTGTACGCATTTCTGTCAGTGTCTTACTTGTGTGGTTTCCCTCATGCACTCAACAACTTCCAATAACAAGTTCTTCAATAACATAACTGGATGTATCAGACATCGTTTACACAATCTGAAACAATAGAAAACCTTTCATTAGCATTTATAAACCGGTAACGGGAAAACTTATATTAGCATTTATCAAGGAGTAATGGGAATTTGTAGACACTCTATAGAATTGTGCACAATGTTCGACACATTGTCTTCCGCGTTTTCAAGTATAAATGTATTCATGTTTTTTATTCTTTGTGTACCGAAGTGTAATGGAACAGTGACATTTTGAACCATTCTCTTTGTTTTCTTTAGAACTAAAGATGAGTATTTTATTTCTAAAGAAAAACTGGTTTTAGTTATGTTTAGTTCCAGAAATAAAGATGATGGAAGTCAATGTGTTTACTACACAAAATAAATGAAATCCACGTCGCTGACCATAGTGCTTTACGAACTACACTCATGCTAAAAAAAATAAGGATAATTGCATATTGTGGTAGTACACAACGTCGCACTACACAAAACTGGTGCTAATAGCATAGGCACATAGTGAACACATCATACGAACAAACGAAAGATATCTCAACCACGGTATTGGTGATATCCACGGTATCCACGGTATCCAGGGTATTGTGATAATTTGAGAAACACATGTGCTACACAACGTGACTGTTTCCTGCGCATGTACCCCGACATCAATATCGGATACGATCACCATGCACACCTACACAGGTCGCACAACGGGTTGGCATACTCTGGATCAGGTGGTCGAGCAGCTGCTGGGGTATAGCCTCCCATTCCTGCACCAGTGCCTTTCGGAGTTCCTGAAGTGTCTTAAGGGTTTGAAGACGTGCAGCGATACGTCGACCGAGAGCATCCCAGACATGCTCGATGGGATTTAGGTGTGGAGAACAGGTAGGCCACTTCATTCGTCCGATATCTTCTGTTTCACGGTACTCCTCCACGATGGGAGCTCGGTGGGACCGTGCGTTATCATCCATCAAGAGGAAGGTGGGACCCACTGCACCCCTGAAAAGGCGAACATACTGATGCAAAATGACGTCCCGATACACCTGATCTGTTACAGTTCCTCTGTCAAAGACATGCAGGGGTGTACGTAAACCAGTCATAACCCCACCCCACACCATCAAACCACTACCTCAATAAAGGTCCCTTTCAAGGACATGGGGTTCGTATCTGGTTCCTAGTTCACGCCAGATGATAACTCGGCGAGAATCTCTGTTCAGACTATACCTGGACTCGCCCGTGAATATAACCTGGGACCAATGTTCCATTGACCATGTACTGTGTTCTTGACACCAGGGTTTACGGGCTCTCCTGTGAACAGGGGTAAGTGGAATGCACCTTTCAGATCTCCGGGCAAATAAACCATGTCTGTTCAGTCGTCTGTAAACTGTGTGTCGGGAGACAACTATTCCAGTGGCTATGGCAAGGTCCCGAGCAAGGCTACCTGCTGTACTCCGTGGCCGTCTGCGGGTACTGATGGTGAGATATCGGTTTTCTTGTAGTGTTGTACACTGTGGACGTGCCGCACTGTAGTACCTGGACACGTTTCCTGTCTGCTGCAATTGTTGCCATAATCTTGAGATCACACTTTGTTGTACACGGAGGGCCCATGCTACGACCTGCTGTGTTTGACCAGCATCCAGTCGCAATATTATTCTACCCCTCATAACGTCATTAATATGTGTTCTTTGGGCCATTTTCAACACACAGTCACCATTCAGCGTGCTCTGACATGAACCAACACACCTCTGTGTATTTAGACTACTGCAAACGCTATCGTGCGACGACCGCACAGCATGCACCGCGCCGAATGGTCAAATGCACCACATGGTCATACCCCGAGATGATTTCAAACCGAAAACCGCCCACCACAGCGTTGTTTCACGATGTACCCGCATTATCATTAACACTAGTTAACAAAGGTTTTGTTACATAAAAGGAAATACCTGTTCTTAAAGGAACTTTTTGCGCTGTATTCGAATATGCACTCGGTTTTTCTCCATCACATACGATTTTCCCGTAACAGAGGGATTTTCGGGAAAATCCCTCAAAAATTTCCCTTTTCGTTTATTTTACACCCCAAGATCTTGTCCCCTTGCATACACTAACATAGAAATTATACCTAAGTATACTTTGATTCATATTTAACAAACCCTCCTAGTTTCGTAATAATCGCTTTATTCTTTCTAGAGAAATAAATATGTTTGTATGTATACTGTGTGTACTGTTTATTGCACCTTATAGTAATGCTTTCAGATCTCTTAAGTTGAGGTAAAACGTTTTGCTTTATTACCACAAACACATATATAAAATATAATACAATATAATTTACAAGTGTGACAATTTACAATAAACAATAATACAAATGTACCAAAAGGTCTGAAAAGACAATCAAAACTATCACAATATATGAAACTTCCATTGGGTTACAAAAACGTACACTACTTCCTTCTTTTGTAAAAAATGTTGCATTCTCTAACAATACCCAACCAAAAGTTCCCCATCATTGAAGGATCCCATCGTCCCTGGTACCTTTTCTCCATTGCCATTATATCTTGGTGGAATCTTTCCCCCGGTTCGTCGCTGAGAGCACCCAGGTTAACAGGAAAGAAGCTGAGGTGGGAGTGCAAAAAGTGGATTTTTAAAGACATCCTACAACCCAACTCTTTGTATTTCTGTATCATGTCCTGTACGATTTCTGTGTAATTCTCAGCTTTGTTATTGCCCAGAAAGTTGCGCACAACACACTTAAATGCTGTCCAGGCAGCTAGCTCAGCACTGTTTAACTTGCTGTCAAAGCTATAATCAAGCATTAATTTCCTAATTTGGGGACCAATAAACACTCCCGGTGAAATCTTAGCATCACTCAGGTTAGGGAACTTATCTCGCAAATACTTGAAACCTTCACCAGATGTGTCCATGGCTTTGACAAAGTTTTTCATAAGTCCTAACTTGATATGAAGTGGCGGTAGTAATATCTTATTAGGATCTATCAAAGGAGCGTATTTGACGTTGCATTCTCCAGGTACGTAATTCACTCTAGGTTCCCATTCCTTCACTTCATAATGTTTGTCATCAGCTCGGCTATCCCATAAACATAAAAAACATTGGTACTTCGTGTAACCGCACTGCAGTCCTAATAAAATACCAACTACCTTGAAATCACAACATATTTGCCAACAATGGTCCTTGTAATTTATAAGATTTAGCAAAGTTGACATGGTGTCATAGGATTCCTTAATCTTCACTGAGTGCGCAAGTGGTATAGGAGGTTTTTTATTTCCATTATGTAAAAGGACAGCTTTAAGGCTGACCTTTGACGCGTCGATAAATAACCTCCATTCTTCTGGAGCGTAATTAATTCCTAGCTCCGCCATCAACCCATTTATATCCGTACATACGCACACATTATCTTGCATTGAGAAATAGCTTGAAAATTGAACATGCCTTTTCCTGTACACTGATATGTTCGTTTCTGCATCCAATAAGTTCCACTGCTGGAGCCTTGATCCCAGAAGTTCCGCCTCTTGTTTTGTCAGGTGCAAATCATTAAGTTCACATTGCCGGATGAAATGTGGCTCGCGAACACAGTCAGGGATGAACGTTGGATCCTTGGATGTACATGTTGATGTCGATGGTTCATCAAGGTCATGATCATCATCAGAGTCTTTTGGCCATATCTCTTCCCAGTTGGTAGGGGGCTCGGGAAGTGGAAGTTCATCCCCGTGCGGAATAGGTCTAATTGCGGATTTAACGTTGGGATAACTTATTGTGTATTTGCTTTTTTTAGAATGTCCCTTAACTACTGTGAGACAAAAATAACAATCATCCAAATGGTTGGTGGGTTCTCTCCACATCATTGGTACAGCAAATTTCATGAACCTCCGTTTCCCTTTGGTCCATGCAAGTAAAGTGACGTAGCACGACGCACAAATTATGTTGGGTGCCCAAGTTTTGTCCTGATCTCCCACACGACATCCGAAATATATATAATATGCTAGTTTCACCGATGGTGTAATGGATCTACACTGTCCTTTAACTACAAACTGGCCACACACATAACAAAAACTATTTGGTGAGTTAACACACGAACGCCGTCCTCTTGACGCCATTGTACTGATCACAAACTAAACTTCTGGTCTTAGTTGGGTATAATGCCGTTAAGATCAAACATGAAAGCACTCTTAGCAGCAAAGACAACTTTGAAAGTGAAGTAGTGTTAAACCACACGTCAATATAAAAATGTATAAAACTCCCTCACCAGGTGTCAAGAACACAAGAAAGAAAGAAATGCGCGGGGGAGGGGGGAAACGATACCGTAGTGGAAAATTCAGACTGCATTAGTTCATTGTTGTGAACAATGAGTCTGTATTCCATTCTTTCTTTCTTTTGCATTCTGTTACACTTGATAACAAATATTGATAACCATTTCATGAACAAAACGAAAAAACTTGGAGAATTGTATATATATGTATTAAGATATACATATACTGTACGTTTAAAAAAATATACGTTGGAAGTACATTCTATTTTTATACACGTTTCTAATTTACAGAGAGCAATACAAGTGTGTTGTTGACTATTGTAAATATTCATTTTCATGTCTGTGTTTGTAGTAATAAAGCAAATCGTTTTTACCCCAACTCAGGAGATCTAAAAGCATTACTATCAGGTGCAATAAACAGCGCACACAGTGTACATATAAATATATTTATTCCTCTAGAAAGAACAAAGCGATTTTTACGAAACTTTTAGGGTTTATTAAATATAAATCAAGGTATACTTAGGTATAATTTCTATGTTACTATATGTAAGGGGACAGGAGCAAGGGGAATAAAATATCTGAAAACGGGAAATTTTTTAGGGAATTTCCCGAAAATCCCTCTGTTACGGGAAAACTGTACGTGTTGGAGATAAACCGAGTGCATATTCGAATTCAGCGCAAAAAGTTCCTTAAAGATCAGGTGATTTTTCTCATGTAACAAACAAAAATTTAAATTTGTTTACTAGTGTAATTTATGAGCACGAGTGTATAATTGGAGAGAACTCAATTTATATATGAAATGAAATCTTTGAGTTTTACGTCCCACGGTTATGCCGGCTAGGCTAAAGGAGACGGTAATTATGAGAGATGAGTGAAATGGTGGAATGAAGAAAGTGGGAGGAAACAGGAGAACCCCGAAAAAACCCAAGAGCACGGTGTTTGTCCACCACAAAGTTCACTTGGCGGGGGCTGGGATCGAACCCGGGACCCCAAGCACCAGAGGTGAACGCTCTACCACTGAGCCACCGCGCCCCCAGAACTCAATTTAGTTTTCGGTTGTAAATTTTTCATAGCTTTTATTAATATAAAAATCTAGAAAGGTCTTTATATTTGTAAAATCCTACTTCTTCCTCTTCACTAGTCAAAAAAGTATTACAGAAGTCGAATCAATCGTAAATTTTTAATCATATTTTCCTTTTGCTGTTCTCTTATCTGATCAATAAAAGCTAGAGAAAAGTGCAACAAAGATTCGAACACCGATTAAGTGAGTGCGAGTTTTCTAGAGATCAAATGAGTCACGGAACAGCGTGTATCTAGACTCATGTACTCCGTAAATTTGTGACGAAAAACCGTAAGTTATAAAATGTGAAAGAATATAGTTTTATTTTCTTCTTTTTATTAAGTTTTGTTATATTTCTATAGCATACTGTGTGAACTGTAAAGAGAAAGATCACGTATTTATTCAATTTGTTAGGAATTGAGCCTTTAAAACATTTAATTAAATCGCGAGGTGACTAAAAGGTACGCAAACAAATTTCATTTTCATAATAGACGGAAAGAGATACTATCTCGCAAAATACATAAATTTTCTTTTGTGACAGATAATACACAAGGGTATATAATCGTGTGTTTCCTTTATGTTTATGTCCATTTGCTATTATACATCTACTATATTATTCTCCCTAGAATAAGTTTTCTTACTTGTTTGTGTCAAAGAAGTAAGGAAAGTTTTGCTAGTCGTTTCTCCTACTGTATGAACGATTGTATTGAATCTTATCTAGAAAATCAAAAATTAAAAAAATGTCGTATAGCTTGAGAAGGATTTGAACCTATGACGCTTGATTTTATATCTTTCAGTAGCTCTACGCTCTAATATTTTTAGAAGTAATTTTTCTTAATTGAGATAAAATTCTATGTTGAAGAGACTTTTTTCTAAAGATTCACTTCATTGCGGAATGAAAAAGTGTTGGGGCGGCAGTGTCAATGATTGACACAGCACCCATCCGCATATTGCCACCATTCGTATGTAGTACATCTGTACTACTTACCCAAACCGCCCCAATTTTTTAATGTATTATGTTGTTCAATATATAGTTGCTTTGTTGTTGATACCTCGCATAGCTTTTAATTGTTATAATTTCATGTAATATATTAAATATCTAAAATTGTTTATGTAACCGGTAGACTTGTAGTAAGAAATTTGTATGTTTTGGCCGTTTCTCTATTTCGTTACTTGTAGTGAACACTTTATCATTTAATACGAATCAAACGGTGATAAATTTTCCATATCGATATACAATAGAGGGTCATATACTTCCAAATTTACAGGTGAGATATAAAATATTAATTATATAGACCACACTGCAATACAATGCAATATGTGGAGATCTTATACCTGAGAGGTACTATCTGTCAAACAATCATATGCATTATTTTCGCGGGATGATTGTTCGGGATCAGTATCGTCTGCCCCTCTTTGCTATCGATCGTATGAAAATAAAATACTACATATTACCCCATATCATTTCGCCACTAGATTCCTATCTTCCGATCAGTTAAAACAGTATTCCTGGACAGCGTAGCGTAAAATGTTTTTGTTGTTCATTCATTGTGCGAAAAACACAAATTGAATTCACGAAAAACAAAACAAGAAAAAAACATTTGATGTAAAGTATTTTCTGTCTCTCCACAAAGAACACAATCTATCGTTTGGTTTTAAGCAACGTTTCTGTGGTGCAATAGGTAAGCAGGTGAACTCTAAATTAGAGGGTAAAGAGATCAATTCCCGCTCAGGTCACTTGTTTTGTTTTGTTTACCGCAATAGATTCTTTTAAAATTGTAAAGACATACTAAAAAGCAAATTGTGGAAAAACACATTTTACTTTGGCAGGAACATATATTTATTTCTTGCAGTCCAAACTGTGGATAATGAAATAGTGAATAGCGTTTATCTTTATATTTATAAAAGTCTACTTTTTCCTTTTATTAGTAAAAAATTAACAGAACGTCGAATCACACCTAAATATAACATTTTTCTTTTTGCTGTTCTCTTATCTGATCAATAAAAAATAAGAGCAAAGTGCAACGAAGATTCGAACATCGATCTTTGGTGATCCTGTGCAAGTCTTTACTGATCCAATGAGCCACGGAACAACGTGTGTCTTGACTCATGTACTCCGTAAATATGTCGCGAATAACCATAAGTTATAAGATGTGAGAAAATGTAGTTTCGTATTAAGTTTTTGTATTAAGTTTTATGATATTTCTATAGTATCTTGTGTGAACTGCAAAGAGAAAGATCATGCACTTATCAATTTTGTTAGGAATTGAGCCTTTAAAACACTATGGTAGAAGGGTATGTATACCACTTTCATTCTCATAATAAGGGGAAAGAGATACTATTTCGCGAAAAACATACGTTTTCCTTTCTGACAGATAATACAGAAGTATGTATATACTCGTTTGTTTCCTATTAATGTTTATGTTCATTTGCTATTAGATGTCCACTATATTATTCGCCGCAGGATAAATGTTTTTTAATTGTACGCTTCAAGGAAATAAGGGAAACTTTGCTAGCTATTTCTCCTAGTGTATAAATCATTGTTTTAAATCGTATTTAGAAAACCAAAAATTAAAAAAGAAATTTGGTATAACTTGAGAAGGATTTGAACCTATGACACTTGATTTCATAGCTTTCAGTAGCACTACGTTTTGATTTCTTAGAAGTATTTTTTCTTAGTAGAAAAAAATATCTATATTGTAGAGACTTTTTCTAAAGATCCAGTTCATTGCGGGGAAAAAAAGTGTTGGGGCAGCAGTGTCAATGACCGACACAATACCTATCCGAATATTGCACCCATATGTTTGAAGTATATCTGTACTACATATCCCCCTAATTCCTTGACGTACTACTTTGTTCAACATACACTTGCTTTGTTGTTGATACCTCGTATAGTTTTTAATCTTTATAATTTCATTCAATATACTAAATACCTAAAAATAAGTTACGTAATAAAATTGACGTCTAAGAGAACGTTGTATGTTCTTTAACTTTCTCTATTTCCTGATTCACAGTGAACATTATGAAACTGACTACGAATCAAACAGTAACGACTTCTCGGTATCAATATACAATAATGAACCATATACAGGGTTGGCCATAAGTCCCTTACCACCCCTTTTAAAATCCGTGTTCGTGGAAAATAGTGAACAACAACCATGTAGTAACATAGTAGGCCGAGGGGGAAGTGATGGTGACCAAGATAGTGGCCATCTTGAAAGCCTCCATCTTGAATTCACGTCAACATTTTTAAACGGAAACGTGGTCATGCGGCACATACTATTAGGCTAGAATTTAAAGACAAACACAATGGTGAAATCGGTTTGTTGATATCTTAAAGTGCTCAAAAGTTGGAGGCATTTCGAATTGCTAATTTTACCGTAGTGTTTCTGTTGTTGCAGGTGAATAATTATGCCGCTAACGACAGCAGAGAGGAAGGAGTTGATCAGGGCATGGGGAGGAAGGAGTGCAAGGGCTGAAGATGCCAGGCACCCAGATCGACATCCTGTGTTCCATGTTAGTGTCGCCCAACTCTCCCAGAAGTTCATGGATACTGGTTCCATAGCATATAAACCCAGGTGTGAAAGACCCACGAACGAAACAGATGAAACCACATGAGTAGCAGTGCTACATCATATTCTACATCACCACACCGCAGTACCCATCATCTCTCCATGGAATGTGGTGTCAACCTTACATCCATCAGACATATCTTACAGAAAAGCAAGTGGCATCCGTACAAATTGCAACTTCAACGTCATCTATCTCAAGATGACCCTGATCGTCATGTGAAATTTTGCGACTGGGCACTTGCATAGTTGCAAACGGATCCCATATTCCACACAAATTTTATTTTACGATGAGACAAATTTTTATTTCACTGGGGAAGTGAATAAAAAAACTATCGCTATTGGTCTCCGACAAATTCTCGGTGGGTTGACGCTTGCAAAATGATACGTACAGTCAAATTAATGGTGTGGTGTGGTCTGTGGGGCACAAAATATATAGGTCCATTCTTCATTCCTGGTACCTTCACTGCTGAACGGTATTTGGATATGTTGCGGGATCTCATCCTCCCTTCCCTATTGTCCAAGGACAGCATATTTCCACTCTTACTCCAGCAGGATGCTTCCCCTCCGCATTACAGATTACCGGTCCGTACCTATCTGGATTAACAATTTCCTGGACGTTGGAATTGGCGACGTGGTCTCATTGAATGGCCAGAACGATCACCAGATCTATCACCCTTGGATTTTTATCTGTGTGGTCATCTGAAGGCAAAGATATACGTCGAAAAGATTCGGGATCTTGAACACCTGGAAGAACGCATATTTGTAGCCTGTGCCGATATTTCACCAGAAACTCTTTTGAGGGTCATGGACAATTGGGTTGAACGATTTACTTTGTGATTAACTCGGGATGGGGCCACGTAGAGCACGTGCTCCGCCATGCGTGACAGGTAAAATTCGCAATTTGAAATGAATGTAACTTTTGAACAAATAAAGATATCAACAAACCGATTTCACCATTGTGTTTGTCTTTCAATTCTAGCCTAAAATGATGTACCACATGACCAAATTCCTATTTAAAACTCTTGACATGAATTCAAGATGGTAGCTTTCAAGATGACCGCCATCTTGGTCACCATCACAATCCGACTTCCCCTTCGGCCTGCTATGTTATTACATGGTTGTTCACTATTTTCCATGATCACGGATTTTACAAGGGATGGTAAGGGACTTATGGCCCACCTTGTACTTATGAAATTTACAGGAGAGGTATATATATATATATATATATATATATATATATATATATATATATATACATATGGTATCGTAAGTCCGTTTACAAAGGTTATCTCGGTAACTATTGAAGATATGGAAAAATGATAAGAGAGAAATGTCATTGGAAAGTATGTGTTTTCAACCTAAAATGTTGAAATCTTCGGAATTGGACCAGCGTTTGGGCTCTACAATGGTATGCCGCCCAATGGTAAGGAAGAAATGCAACGTTGACACGTCAAGAAAAGAGTGTGAAGTTTGCAAGTATCCTGGACCAAGCAGAATAGAAGGGATGGCCACAATCAAGGATATGAAGAAGGATCACACACGATGTCAATCCAGGCAGTGACGTCAGCGTAAGAAGGAGACAGATACGAAAAGAAATTGAATTTGTTTACGGTAAACTCGTATTAATGGCTAAGTGATGTAAACGAGACGAAACAAGAGAACAAGTGAATAAAATTAGAAAGGGCCTAAATACCAAAACTCAAAAATCAAAAAAATCTATAGATATGAGTTATAGCAAAACAAGTTAAAGGAACACTGCAACCATGTGAGTGCTTTAAAACAGAATCAACAATTTTTAAGCTATAAGCACTTTATAAATGTATTCTGCTTGGCATTAATACAAGCATTTTTAAACAATACAACTCAATTTTACGTATTGCGGCACTTAGATAGTTTCTCATTGTTCAATTGCTATATCGTCTAGAAACAGAAGTGCCTGTATCGTCACGTTTCTAGGCGAGTTGAAACGAGACAGATTAATATTATCTCGTACCCAGCCGATGATGTAGGGGTAGCGTGCCTGCCTGGCACACGGCATTTGGGTAGGTCAAACTTGGGCAAAAACCCTGCTCCGAGGGCAATCCTGACTAAGAATTTTCTTAGTATTTCTCAGTCCCCCCGGGTGCATACAGGCATGGTCCATTCTCAGAGCAGGGCCGGTTCCTTCTCCAGTAATAAATTGTCTAAACCCTGCAATACTATTGTGAAGCATTTAAAGAACACCCTGTATATGAATTATCGGAAATTTTAGTAGTTACTACTTTCGGTATGAGTAGAGAAATAAGAACGGAGATCGAGTCTGTACTTGAAATTCGGAATATACGTTAGAAACCGTTTTTCACTTTCTGTCGCGTTTTTTGGTCAATGGCAATCAATATTAGAACCGGAAATGGTGCTATATTTCTTCCACTTCCTCTTATAGTAGAAAATAATGTCAAAGACGGAATCTATTTTTGAGATCTGAAATCCATATCTTAATACAGTTTATCTTACTATGACAATGAGTATTTAAACCACCAGCACTTCCAGTTTGCATGAAGTGATAAATGATGAACGTTGAGATAAAAGTAGGATGGCCATAAAGTACCGTTACCTCTCAAAATAAGTAAAGTAAATCACTAAACGTACGTAAATAACTATACGGAAAGAACTGAATGATATGAACAAAATGCTTTCGAGAAGTTTTATTGAGATAGGAAACATTAAGCGTCCAAAGGATCAATCTCCCAACCGTCATTCTCATGACAAAGGATACTTACTACGCATCCAGGTTCTGTCCGACATTTTGCGTAGTAATGCAGGTGTAACTTGACTGAAAGCTGGTTTCACAGCTTCTGTCACTTCAGCAGTAATACCGTAACGGTTTTTTACAACGATGCTCTTTATGAATCTCCATAGCGAATTATCACAGGTGTTGAGGACTGTGCTTTGTGGTGGCCAGGCAAGTGATGCGGGCAGATCTCCAGTTCTCCAATACATTAACTGGAAGTATCAACTATCGTTCACTGGAATGCAGCTTTTGGAATGGTGAGCAACCGTGCCGTTGCATTCCGCATGATGTCTTCTCTTGACTCAAATCGGGTCTCTTTTAGTTTCATTTTCAGTTTGATATATAACCAAAAGTCTCACGGAGCCATATCGGATGAGTAGGGAGCTTAACGAAACACAGGAATGTTGTGTTTGTTGATGAAATCCCGAATCATATACGGAGAATGGACTCGCGAAACAATTGTATAGTCGTATTTTCTTTACGCACGACTTCTAATACATATTCCACTACCTCAATGTTATCAATTTTTTACGACGAGTTTGATTTCAGTTTCACAACAGAAGCATAGAACTCGAGACTGAAACTCCCAGCAAATGTAGTTTCATTTTTTGCCACTACGGCGTTGCAGTCAGACTATTTCCCTGACATCTGGACATTTCTATCTCTTACTTTTTTTTATTGACAAGATATTACAATACTGATATTGAATTTCTGTGAAAAAGCAAATCTAACATGATGTAAATTATTATGTTAATTTTCAAGTGCTAGTTTAATCTCATTCAAATAAGTGTAATTACAAATTCAAATATCTGAATTTATTAAAATCATAACTCACTTAATTATATTGACATAAAGGAACAGCAATTGACCTAGATTAACGATTTATTCCTAATTTGATTCATTGCTCCTAGATGGAGGCACAGTAGGATGATAAATTATAATTAGCAATTTTATTCAGTATATGGATTAATGTTTCCACATTTATTATAGGTATATATATATATATATATATAATTTTTATAATTACTTTATTATGATTATAATTTTTATTAATATAATTATATTTTTTAAGAATATAGTAGCTTTATTACACTGTTACGGTAGTATTTGAAAGTTAAAGAACATATTAATGTCGATTCATGGTCGGAAACAAGAAATAATTAATCAGAAATAATTATGTAATTATTACGTCAAAAGAAAAAAAAACTATAGTCCCTCAGAGTATAAACACTTCATCCAGTTCCTTGTCAGGTGGTAAAGTGCCCAGGACCGACGAGACGTTACCAAGTTGGATAGAAACGGATATGCGGTGTATTAGATAAAATGTGGAGCGAACTTCACTGGAAACACAAGAAATGCGTCTTCCTACCTCCCTAATGAATTCAAGACTTCTTGCACCCCAAGCACCACTTGTATCAATAGCGATTGGAGTGAAAACAAACTTTTCGAGAAGGCTGTTGTATTTTCTTTGCTTTTCAGCTTCTCTGCGATTAGCAACAGCTACTGCATTCAATACTGACAGAGGGAGACTTGAATGAGCGTATGTATCAGCGCACGTGAAGTCCCACAATAAACATTTACCTCTCATCCATAGAACCAGTGTCATCCCATCCGGTCGCTTTCCATCTGAACGACAGCAACTAGAAGGTTCTCGTATTGAAGGAAATCCAGCTGTGTTGAGGGCTCGTAGTATTATATCATTTACAGAGGAATGTCGGACGAATCTACCAGCGCTCTTCATGCATGAAAGTCCATGCAGACCACGTTGGTTAACCTCATCCCCACAAGCTGGACAGCGATGAGGCTCACAAACTGCTAAGCCTAAACGTAAGGCTGCAGCAATTCGAAAGCTTTCATTTGACAAATGAAGGCCTAAAGGCGGAGAAGGTATCGCCATCAACCATGCACCCGCTTCGGGAGACGAGGCAGCAAGAAACCTGGCTTTATCTTCCGGAACAACAACAGGTTGTAACAAATGATTATGTAATTGACATGCAATTGGTGTATACCAAGATGACTGATAACAATTTTTGTTAATCTCCGGAAGGCTTGTATCTGCCAAGTTTGCCCACTTATTAGAGCCTTCTTGAACTGAACCATCTGGGTCCAAACAATAACCCTGTGGAAGGAGAGCTTCGATTAAACGCAGAGATCCGTGGTATGACGCTAAGAATGTAGGAATCGCCATATCCACAGCTCGTCGAATACCAAGACCGCCCAAACCAAGAGGTAAACATGCTTGTGTCCAAGAGGTGTCATCTAAGGAGCAGTTCAGAATTGATTCAAGGCCAGTTTTCAGGACAGTATCATATTTTTCCAGCAAAGAACTCTCATGCCAAGATGGAAAGCATCGTAAAAAATAGGTTAAGCGAGGGATTGATAAAGATGCTCGTAAAAGGAAAAATGCTGAATGGGCTGAAATTGAGGGAAGTCGAGACAAGAACAATTCTAAAGTAGATATTTTATTCAATAGCACGTTAGTGAGCGATTCCGACGTGAGAGCAGCACCTAGAAGACAAGCATTCTGGATTGTTAGAGGGCGTATGCCTGGTGCAGCCTCATTAAATCTTCTAAAGATTTCGTCGAATGCGGTTTCATCTGTTTCAAGACAACCCACCTCGCATTTAGAAAAGTTAAGACGCAAGCCAAGAAGTGATGCCTTCTTATTTATTTCTATTAAAGATGAAAGAACTATCTCGGGTTCACCACCAATTGTTCCATCGTCTAAGTACCAAATGTTTAATTCGGTACCCAGTGATTTAACTAAAGAGTGAATGGTTATAGCGAAAAGTGCTGGGCCCAGGGGATCACCTTGTTGTACACCTTGTTGTACACCTTTAAGAAAATTTGTTCTTGGAGACAAATTGCAATGTTAGTGTGTTGCAGTTAAACTTGTCTTGAGCAGCCCCAAGGCAGAAGATAACTACATTCATTCTGCTAACCAGCTCTCTCATCTTGTGGTGTGTTTGCACTTCACTTCATCCATCATTCTCATTCTATTTTCTATCTTCAATGTCTATATTTATATTCAAAATGTTATATATATATATATATATATATATATATATATATATATATATATATATATATGTGTGTGTGTGTGTGTGTGTGTGTGTGTGTGTGATCCGGATAGCCCCCAAAACATACGTTTTTCATATTAGGTGCAGTATGCTGCCACCTAGTGCCAGGTACTCATTATCAGCGACCTCAGTAGTCATTAGACTTCGTAAAAAACAGAATGGCGGGCTCTGCGGAACTCACGGATTTCGAACGTGGTCAGTGATTGGTTGTCACTTGTCAGATTGGGTGTCACTTGATTGGGTTTCAGAAGTCTGCACGTGAGATTTCCACACTACTAAATATCCCATGGTTCACTGTGTTTGATGTGATAGTGAAGTGGAAACGTGAAGTGTATACCACAAAAGCGTACAGGACGACTTCGTGTTTTGATTGACAGACACCGCCGACAGTTGAAGAGGGTCATAAAGTGTAATAGGCAGACATCTATCCAAACCATCACACAGGAATTCCAAACTGCATCAGGATCCACTCCGAGCACTATGGCAGTTAGGCGTGAGGTAAGAATACTTGGATTTCATGGTCCAGCGGCTGCTCATAAGCCACACATCACGGAGGTAAATGCCAAACGACGCCTCACTTGGTGTAATGAGCGTAAACATTGGACGATTAAACAGTGGAAAAACGTTGTGTGGAGTGATGAATCGCTGTATGCAATGTGACGATCCGATGGCAGGGTGTGGGTATGCCGAATGACCGGTGAATGTGTCTGTCAGCGTGTATAGTGTAAACAGTAAAATTCGTAGATAATGGTGTTATGGTGTGGTCATGTTTTTCTTGGAGGGGGATTGCATCCCTTGTCGTTTTGAGTAGCACTGTCAGAGCGCGGGCCTACATTAATGTTTTAAGCACCTTCTTGCTTCCCACTGTTGAAGAGCAATTTGGGGATGGCGATTGCATCTTTCAACACAATCGAGCACCTGTTCATACTTGCACGGCCTGTGGCGGAGTGGTTACACGACCATAACATCATGTAATGGACTGGCCTGCATAGAGTCCTCACTTGAATCATATAGAACACCTTTGGGATGTTTTGAAGCGCCGACTTCGTGCCAGGCCTCACCGACCTACATCGATACCTCTCTTCAGTTCAGCACTCCTTGAAGAATGGGCTGCCATTCCCCAAGAAATGTTCCAGCACCTGATTGAAAGTATGCCTGAGAGAGTGGAAGCTGTCATCAAGACTAAGGGTTGGGCCAACACCATATTGAATTCCAGCAGTACCGACGGCGGGCGCCACGAACTTGTAAGTTGTTTTCAGTAAGATGTCCGGATACTTTTGATCAGATAGTATATATATATTGCACTTATTTTACTATTTACTAATTCTTTACGTGCTCTTAATATCACTATTATTTGTTTCACTATTTGTTAGATTTACCCATATATCTGTTCTTCTTTTGTTTATCAACCACACCTTAATTATGATTATGATCGCAAAGATCATAATATCCCAAAATTTTTATTATTGATGAAATAAAATTATAAAGTAATCTCCCTTAGCTCATCCCCTATGACTTACATCCTACTTTTCCACTCATATCCCGTTCTTGAAAGAGGGTGTAGCCCTCTAATAGGTAGCTAGCCTCTGGCTAGCTTTTAAAAAAATAACTTGTCTGGTAATTAATCGTAGCTCCTATGGGAGGTTGGGTAACTCTAGGGGAGAGGGCAAAGACCCCCGGAAGGTATGCATGGAAAAAACACTGGTTAAAGTTGTTTTACCGAAGAAAAGGCAAAACCCTTTAAACGGGAAAGATAAGACACAATTATAGTACGTGCCTTTGGTGTGGGAGACCCGGGTTCTATTCCTCGCGGGAGCTCATGTGGTTCGGGTTCCAAGTTAATCAATAGGTCACGTCTCATATAGCCTCGCTGCTGAAAGGCTTTAAATTCAAAATCAATTCAAGATACAGTTCGTACATCATTGAGAAGAAAATATTACTATTTCAGATAATTAATTTCTCCCTTCTAAACCTCAGCACGTCCTGATTCAATCGTAAACAAATCAATGAAGCTTAATTCGTGCAGTAGTGTTGGAAACTGGTGCTGGTGCAGTTGACTGGTGCCCAGACTATTGGCAACCAGCAGAACTCATGGTTGTCGTGCTCGATGTGAACGTTCACACACACACACAAAGACAAACACACAGATTAACACTGATCTTCAAAACATTTCACGCATCATCTTCTCTTTTGATCTGTCTTGTCTGGGGTTTTTGCGTTTTGGAGATGATGGCGATTTCCAGATGGCTGCTTGTCTCGTTAGTCGTGGATCGTAGAACAGACATCATGCCTCATGTCCTGTTATTATTTGGTTCAGGAACTTTCCATCAGCGGCAGCACTTCTAATTGTTGGTTTTGTGTCAGAATGCGTGGGACATGGTGCTGTGTGACACGCGAAATGTTCAAGTCATCCGTCAGAATGTTGTTACTTGTACCATGTCTGATCCGTACTGCTGTTCCGATGTCATATACTCACTGGGAACGGTTAGCGCGCACAACCATTGCAACCTCTTCGATTTTACATTCTCTTCGAACTGTTGTTGGTCGAATTAGTTGCTCATATTGATCTAAACTGTTTCCCTCCTCCGTAAGCCGTTGGTGCCACTTAAACACTGCACTTATATATGCATTCGATTCAAGCATCGACATGCACATTTAGATAACTAGACTCTAAGTACATCTACACACATTAAAAATAAAAGAAATAATCTATAAATCATATTGCTAAATAACATCATAAAAGTAAATTTCATTCAAGACAAAAAGGGCCATGAAATACTGCTTGACCTATATGCATACTTATTTTGTTTCAAATATTATAAAGCAATCGTGCACATATAATTGACAATTGTTAGGGACATATAGTTGAGTAGAAAGGACTGTAAAGGTCGAAACAAAGGAAAGCTGCCTTGTAAGTAGATATTGATTTCGGGCCTTCTCTTATAAAAGTAAGTTGAAGCCTTCTGGAGGTACGTGTCCTAATATGTAGGGTAGATTTCTCTTTGGTGACCTGACATAGGAGATCATAATCCTTTGTAGACGTTTTCTAATTTTATTATTTAACTAATATGAATAATATCACCATAGAGAAAAAATATGGTTCTTAGGTGTTTCCCATTTGCTGAAGGTGTACGGCTCCAATGGTTCCCAGAACCCCCGTTTCCGTGACAAGCAGATTCGGTCCCCACTCTTATTTTTAAATTTCTTGGTTGGTAATTAAGATTGCCCTTGTATTTATGACCCCGATAACATATTATATACCATGTGGTCATTACACTTATAACTCCTTCCCTTAAATCATTCCGACCCTAAGAGGTAAATGATAGTTCTTTGTTTCCCGTAAGAAGTCTATGAAAGTCCCTAGGATCCCAGGTCCGCAACATCGTTCCTAGGGCCGACACCACTACCGCCCACAAGTTGTATAGGATAAGGAAGACCTTGTTCTATCTTTATTATTAGACGCAAACACTTTATTTAAATTCAATTAGTCACATATAAAATCTCGCCTCGTTTCGTCTAGCCTGACAATAATATTTTAAATTATTACGGACGTATATCTCATTGAAGACTATTAAAATATTGAATTTTATACTTACATGAATACTGGAACAGGAGTTGTTCTTTCTATGCTGCATATTCGTGAGCTGAGCTTGATTTCAGATTGTGACACTTGATACCAAATTATAATAGAATTGTTCAAAATGTTTGACACAATGTCTTCGGCTTTTTTACGTATTCATTTTTTCATTTATTTTTGTAACAAAATTTAATGACATAGTGATATTTTGAACTATACTCCCAGTTTTGTTTTGAACTTAGGAGACTATTTTATTTCTAAAGAAAAAATATTTTAGTTATGTTTGATTCCAGAAGTAGAGATGATGGAAGCCAATGTATTACAACAAACAAATAACTGAAACCCACCTCGTTCACCATATTTGTTTATGGACTATAGATGAAGAGAACTTAATTTTCTTTTCCGTTGTATACTATTCACAGTTTTTATTAATAGAAAAATCTAGAACGATCTTTATATTTATGAAGTCCTACTTCTTCCTGTTTAATAATCAAATAAACTACAGAATGTTGAATTACACCTAAATTTTATTCATATTTTCCTTTTGCTGTTCCCTTACCTGATCAATAAAAAACAAAAACAAAGTGCAACAAAGATTCGAACACCGAACATGTGGGTGCGAATCTTGTAGGGATCCAGTGAGCCATGGAACAACGTGTACCTACACTCATGTACTCCGTAGATATGTGGCGAATAACCTTAAGTTATAAAGGGTGAAAGAATGTATGTTTATTTTCTTCTTTTTACTAGGTTTTGATATTTCTACAGAATCTTGTATGAACTGTAAGGAGAAAACTCGACTTTGTCGACATTTATCGACTTTGTTAGGAATTGGGCCTTTAAAACATTTAATTAAATCGCGAGATGGTAGAAAGATACGAATACCAATTTCATCTCATAATGAGAAAGAGATACTATTTTCTGATATAGTAAAGAGATAAAAGCATACATTTTCTTTTGTGACAGATAATATAGAGGTATGTATACACTCGTGTGTATTCTATTAATGTTTATGCCGATTTGCTATTAGACGTCTACTATATTATTGTCCGCAGGATAAACTTTTCCTTAGTTGTGTGTTTAAAAGAAATAGGGAAAACTTTGCTACCCATTTATCCCAGTGCAAAAATAATTGTATTGAATCGTATCTAGAAACAAAAAATAAAAATAAAAAATCTGGTATAGCTTGAGAAAGATTTGAACCTTTGACGCTTGATTTCATAGCTTTCAATAGCACCACGTCTTATTTTTTAAAAGATTTTTTTCTTAGTTGAGATAATATTGTAGAGACTATTGAGACTATTTTTCTAAAGATTCGTTTCATTGCGGAATGAAAAAGTGTTGGGGCGGCAGTGTCAATGACTGACACAGCACCCATCCGCATATTGCCACCATATGTTAGTAGTACATCTGTACTACTTATCCAAACCGCCCCAATTTCTAAACGTATTATATTGTTCAATATATAGTTTCTTTGTTGTTGATACGTGATATATAGCTTTTAATTGTTATAACATTATGTATTATATTAAATACCTATAATTCGTTATGTAACCGATAGATTTGTAGTAAGAAATTTTGAGGTCTAAGAAAACGTTGTATGTTCTATCCCTTTCACTATTTTTTGTCTCGTAGTGAACACTATGACTACGAATTGAACAGTGATAAATTTTTGATATCGATATGCAATTGGGGGCCATATACTTTTAAAATTTTTCACTGTTCACGATACATTGTTCAAAGTGTGCATTTCACATAGCTCAGAGATTGCAGCCCATTTAGCCCGATTATATTATTCTCACCCTCACAACCAAGAAAAAATATATTTAGAACAACAATTGACTTGTAATTTGATTGATTGCTTCTAGGTGGAGTCACAATAGTTATAATGAATTAAATTAGCAGATATGTATATTAATGTGGTTCAAAAACTAGCGATTAATTTTCGTATTTCACTTGCGACGCCCCTAATACTTATTACGCAACTGAAAATAGGTACACTGGCTAAATTTTTAGTTTTTACAACAATTTTTAATGACTCTGCCAATCGATTGAAATTTTGAATGCTACTAGTTTGTACACATCGTTAAACATATAAATATATATTGTCTTACATTTTGTTATACACAGTGTTATATACATATTACACAATTACACACAAAAGAACATTATTTCTGATTATATTTGCATTATTAAAACTTTCTAAAGTTCATTTGCTTACTTACACTTCACTTTTACATATTGAGTTTACTAAAATAAAGTATTCTTTGAACACTTTGGATATTGTTACCTGTGTTCCGCAACAACTTGAAGTAGTACTGTTGCTGTTCCTTGTTCTTTGTGACAATACCGTTATACTATTTTATGAGGGCAACTCTGCGTTCTGCATGGTCATTACATACTTACTACTTTATAACTAGCTAAGTAGTCAGTGTTGTATTTCCATGTCTCCGGATTTTGTGCAAAAAAGATGTTCGAATACTCAGACGTTCAAAAAACTGCGTCGTGCTCTTAGTCATGAAATTCTCGATCTTGACATCCTGTAGTGAAACAAGAATATCTCGAAGAGTTTTCAGGCGTTTTGGAGGCTTATCGTTGCTGGTATCTGTGCTGAACTTTTTCATCATTTCTTGCTTTGTTTCTGCGACAGTTCGTCGTCGAAGAACATCAAGCTAATGAGTTTCTCGCTTAAATACCAGAGATGACCACGATTTTTTCTGGTATTTGTAAACAATTGGATTGTCTGTTTATATTTAAGAAGATACTGTATTTCCGGAATTCGAGATCATTTCTTGGAGCAAATACAGTAACTGGTGGTAGGAATCACATAAAATTTAACAAGGAGCGTACACAAAGTAATCAACCCTTTTCTTCTTAATGAGTGAGGTTAAATTAATCCCTAAAACAACATTTTGACTGCGTACAATGTCTTTGCCATCCACCTGGAGTGGTGCCGCAAATCACTCTCCACGGAACGAGGTTCCTCCAAGAAAGATAATAGTGAGTTCCAATAATTCACGATATTCGTCCCTTGGCTGGCTACATTGAAGATAGCTACGTACGAAATCTATAAGTTCATCCTTGATGTTGGACAAATCTATAAATCTTTCTGCTGAATAATAGCGTGTGTGATCCAAAGAGTTGCAAGCTTCTTTAAAACACCTGAATATTACTCTATCTGGATCGGAAAATACATCTCCACGTAAGCATTCCATAAAAACTGCAGCCAGAACTATTTCCAGTATGTGGTGACGACAAGCTAAATACAAAATGCTTTTCTTAATTTTCCGCTCTATTATGACACAATCGTCACTGTAACGGCCAGTATTGCTGGCAGTTGTATCGAAACACATATCATTTACCTGGTCGATAATATCCCATGACCTCAATGCACCCAGTACGCCATTGGTTTGAGCTTGTCCTGTTCCAGATTTCAGTTTTGGGACTCCTAGCAATGGAGCTTTTCCCATACCAGATACTACTACAGAAACAATGGTTTATTTTTCTGTTATGTCTGGTAATAGTTTGCTACCCCAATGGACAATGAGGAAGCTTCTTGCTTGGAACTTACTCTTTATGATGGCAGTTGACTCAAGACGATATCGTCCACGAGCTCGTTTGATGATGAACGACTAGTTTACTATTTATCTGTTCATAGGCGTGTCCACCAAAAATTTTCTGGGGGAACAATACTATTCACTCAACATTGTCGGCCAAATTTAAAGAAAATCTAATGTCATTGCACTCCCCCTCCCCCCAATTTTCAAAATGCCACATAAAGGGGAGATTTTTCGATTATTTTTTCAAAATCTTGCCCCGTTTGCAAGATTTGAGCCTACTTCCGGTTGGAGTTTGTAATTCATGTATGATCAGTGTTATCTTTCTTCTTGCATGCAGTATGCAATAAGCAAACACATTACACACACAATGAATTATAATGTCAGTGATACGCTATATGGTGTTCACTGGGCCAAACACTCTAAACAATAAAGATTCATCTTACACTGGAGAAAAGTTATGCTTCGTTTTTCATTATCTTTTGGCCATGAAACAAATGCCGGAGATATATTCTAATCTCTTATACAAATGTGCGGTATTGGGATGTATAACTCGTAGGATATGATGTTTTACTTTTTAAATTTTTCATACTTCCGTGTACTCCTAACAAATGTAATAAAGAAATACCGTCCATTTAAAAAGAATATTAAATTAGAACTCAATCTTCACAAAATTTGCAATCGATCAGTAAAAACGACATCTTTCCAGAGTTTGTAGTTTCCGAGATATCATTGTTAAAAGAATTTGTCACAAACATATAAACTTATCTTGACCACAAATATATAAACGTAGCATTTTAATATATAGATATTTCAAAATTTCCTTTTTGCTGCAAATGAATGCGGGCACGTTTTATGGTAGTTTTCGACATAGCTAGTACAGTGTCCCTATGTTCTGTACTTCATTTGTGTACCCTAGTAATTGTTACAGAATTTTCTTCAATGAAACTGTAATTCCTTTCAATTCCAGGAATTATTAACTGACAATCGACGTTCCCACTCCAGTATTTGATCATTTTTGCCGAGATATTTGTGGAAGAATTCCTATTATACATTTTTCTGGGGGGGACAATCCCCTTCTAGAAAAATTTCTGGGGGAGCGTCCCCATCATCCCTCCCGGCTGGCAAGCCCATGATCTGTTCCTAGTAAGTAAAGTCTAGTTTTATTTCTAGTGGCTTCTGCCATAACACTAACGAAGTATATATCAACTTTATCAAACATTTACTATCACACCACAGTCCAAGTCAACACTACACAATCACACGTCTATTTTTTGTTCTGGTAAACAAACGGGACCAATCAGCTCTCTCTGTGTCGTCCATTATGAAGGCACATGGCTTGGAATCAAACTTTGGAGTCTTGAAACCAAATATACGTTCTCTAGCAATGTGTTATCGTAACTCTATACGTTGCCTAAGGCCTAACCATGATTGACAGGTTGCTTATTATGGATCATACTTTTTAAGTTTCTAGAAGGAAACAAAAAATTAAAACCATAAGTTTACTTATTTATTTTTGGAAGCACATGCGACAAAGGAGTCACTAGACATTTAGTTTCCGAATGGCCCCGAAAACTATTCAAGTGCAATAAAATTATTCAATTTGATAGAAATATTATTATCTTGTTCAATCTTAAAATCGCAATATCGGTAGATAAAGAAGTACAAAGTACACGAAAGGGAACAATAAGTCAACTCTCAGTATGTTAGCAAAGTACTCCGTCCTTTGATTATTAAAAAAGTATTCAGGAAAAATTTTAGGCAGTCTAGAACTAGGAGATGTTGAATGCATCTATTTTGCATTAGAGACTAAGGTAAAATTTTGAAACAAAACTTTTTTCATAGAATTAGGCATTGATCTTTATCATCTTAGCCCATACAATATCGGTCGCTCAGCCTAGGATTATTTCTGTGAGAAAGCTAATTAATTAACGCTAGTTTAATTTCATTGAAGGAAGTGGTATCAGGAACTTAAATATCGCCATTTACTAAAAAAATAAAAACGCTATTTAATTACATTGAATAAAAATATACTTCGAATAACAATTGATTTGTAATTTGATTGATTTCTCCTAGATGGAGGCTCAATGGTTATAATGAATTTCATTAGCAAAGTTGTATATTTCGTGGATTTTACTGGTTTCACTTGTCATTTAATATTAGATAGATAGATAGATAGATAGATAGATAGATAGATAGATAGATAGATAGATAGATAGATAGATAGATAGATAGATAGATAGATAGATAGATAGATAGATAGAAACGAGGGACATACTGAAGTGTAAACTTTATTTGTAAGTCAAACCAAATATATCATCTCAATCTACAGACCTTTCTTTCACTTTTCCACATTGTCTCCGCTTTTTTTCACACATATTCTCCATCCTTCTGCAAGTTTGAAAATATCCGTGTGATAGAATTCCATTCCAGCTGCCGTAGACACTGACGCAATACTTGCCGAATATCCTCTATGTGTCTCGTAGCGATGGCTTTCCATCTATACCTTCACAAAACCGAAACGATATTAGTAAGAGGACGACATGTCAGGCCTGTAAGGAGGATGTGAAAGTGTTTCCCACCCAAATCTCCTGATCTGCTATATAGTGGCACTTGCGGTATGCGAACAAGCATTATCATGTTGAAGGATGGTATTTCCAGAATGTTTATGACGAAAGGCACGACGGAGCTTCCAAAGTGTCTGGATGTAGCGGACAGAATTTATGGTTTGTCCAGGTTCAAGAAAGCAACCAGAATGCAACCCTGTACATCCCAGAAGACACACCCTATAACTTTCCCTACCGATTGTACTGTCTTCGCTTTCTTCTTCGGTGGCGAATTCAAGTGGTGTCATTCCATACTCTATCGTTTTCTTTCAATCGATTGATGTAGCCAGCTGTAATCTTCAATCACATTACTCGTCAAAAAATCCCCACTTTCATTTCGAAATCTCTGAAAAAGGGTCTGAACAATGGTTAGTCTCTGACGTTTGTGGTCCTCGGTTAATAAACGTGGACCTAACGGGAGAAACCTTCCGATAACCTAAGCTGTGAATAATTTCTTGATCCAACTTTTTTAGCGATTTCATTCATAGTTTCTGCTTAACAGAATAAGTGTCAGAGAAATACCACCTACAAATCTTTAGAGTTTATTCTTACAGTATTGATTCCATCACTCAAGATATATTTGAAACCACTCCTTTTGTGTAAGCCAATACTCCCACTCTCTAGAAAAGAGTTGACAAAATGTCTCATCGTTAAGCAAACTATTATTCATGTGATAATACCCGCGTCCTCGAACAAGCATCGTGTCAGTTATTTTAATTTCCATTATTAAACAGAGATGATCAGTGAAACACGTGGGATATCTATATACCCTACAGAAACAACTTGTGGTTTTAAGGTATCATTGACATACAGCCTGTCGATACTGGATCTTGAATTTTGTTTAATAAATGTGTCTCCCTGTAAGTCTGAGTGTTTAATGTCCCACACATCTACGAGGGACAAATTCTTTACTAGCTCATTCTATGTAGAACAATAATTGTAAGTCGGTTCCGCTTTGTGAGCTATGATTGAATTATGATCACCTCGAAATATAACATTGTTTGTGCTACTAAAATACGATGCTACCTCATTTCCATAAAAAGTATTCCTTTTTTCTATTATTACTTCCACTGGACGCATAAATATTGATAAGTGTGGTATCATAAACCTGACCTCTTATAATTCTACCATTATAAAGCAATTCTACATTTGAAAGGGGAATGACTTCTTTAACCAAAAGAGCAGTACCAAGACTATTATATGTACAATTATTATATACAATATACGATGGATGTACGTTTACAATTTAAGGAGCAACGTCTTATAGAAAAACCAAATCTATTTCAGATTTAAGTAAAAAGGCATTGAGAGCTTCAATTTCTAGTGGCGATTGGATCCGTTAATATTTATAGTTGCTAGTTTTAAGATAGTACACATAAGTATAGTGGTAAATAGGTGTCGAATATTAGTAATGCACTTCATAATAAATCACCACTGATTGCAAGAACTGATCTGCTGAATGTTTAGGTAGGATTAGAAACTGATGGTAACTCACTGAAGTAGGAACTGCTGTATCATGTGTATGTTTATTCGTCACTATTTTTGCTACAGACAAACGGGTGAGTCTAGCTGATAATTCTGAAGGTCCCTGGTTCGTCTTTTAGATTGTTTCACTTGAGCTAAACCGTTACTGCTTTCTTCTGTTTCTTACCTTGTGAAGCTTCCTGAGAATTCCGGACATCGGTTCCTTTTCTCCCACTAGGACAACACACAAGGGAGGAAATGGGATCTTTTTCCTTGGAATGAACTGTGAACATGAGACTTACAGAGAAAACTTCTGATGCACTAGAGATGCACTCTGGGTTATCATTACCATCAACAACACTAGGGAATCAGGAACCACTTTGTAGCGAAACTTTCTTTGTATCCTACTCAGTGACGACGTGTGGTTTCTGTGGGATCTGACTCAGTCGATCGAGAAGCACCATGTAAAGATGGAGAGGCTGAAGATGAAGAGCTGTTCTGATTGTCACTAACATTATGGGCATGGAAATCGTCAGAAATTTCTCCGGAACATGGTTGGTTAGGAATAGTACTATTAAGCACTATAATAGCAGTGGCTACAGAGCGGCCCTGTATCACAGGGAGAGCAAAGGCAATCATTAATTGCGGAAAGTCCAAATCTGAGGTCGAAGTACACAAATTAGCAGGTTTAACCACATTAATTTCCTGGGTTTGTGAATCTTCAGAGCGTTTCTTAGCACTTTCAGTACGTAATGTGGCTGTTGAAACAACGGCCCGTTTTGACGCTGAGAGCATTTGTCTTGTAAATGATCACATGATTGACAGTAGAAACAAGTACGGCCCTGACCGTAATAAGTTGCGAGGAACCTTTGGTTAAGAATATCAAGGAATGATGGTATAGGCTTTAACAAGTACATAGTTACAATCTTTCGTCCAGATCTAATTTTATAAATATGGCTATTGTCATAAATTTCATCTTTTATACTTTTACACTCTCCATGGACAGACAATTTACGTGTGACATCATTATTGTTATATTCCGTGGAAATTGCATGTACTCGCACGTGGATTAAAGGCTTATCAGATAATTCTAAGGTCACTGGGTATGTTTCACTATCGTCTTGAAAATTAACATTATCACCATGTGCTCGTAATATTTTCACACAGAAGTCAGACAATATAATACTTAATAGACATTTAACTTAATATATACACATTTACGGTTAATATCCTACTCGTAACTTGTGTGGACGGTCTGCAACTTCTTTCCTAATCTTTCGCAGTTCCTGTGGCGAATAGTTTCTGTTCACGTCGCAAAAGTGTTTGTTTCGGGGGAGGATCTCGTTGAAACCTTGTCCAAAAGTCTGTACGCATTTCTCTCAGTGTCTTACATGTGTGGTTTCTCTCATGAACTCAACAACTTCCAATAACACGTTCTTCAATAACATACCTGGAAGTATCAGACATCGTTTACACAATCTGAAACAATAGAAAACCTTTCATTAGCATTTATAAACCGGTAACGGGAAAACTTACATTAGCATCTATCAAGGAGTAATGGGAATTTGTAGACACTCTATACAATTGTGCACAATGTTCCCCACATTGTCATCCGCATTTTCAAGTATAAATGTATTCATTATTTTATTCTTTGTGTACCGAAGTGTAATGGAACAGTGACATTTTGAACCATTCTCTTTGTTTTCTTTAGAACTAAAGATGTGTATTTCATTTCTAAAGAAAAATTGGTTTTAGTTATGTTTAGTTCCAGAAATAAAGATGATGGAAGCCAATGTGCTTACTACACAAAATAAATGAAATCCACCTCGTTGACCATAGTTGTTTACGAACTATAATTGAAGAGAACTCAATTTAGTTTTCGGTTGTAAATTATTCATAGCTTTTATTAATATAAAAATCTAGAATGGTCTTTATATTTGTAAAATCCTACTTCTTCCTCTTCACTAGTCAAAAAAAGCATTACAGAAGTCGAATCAATCCTAAATTTTTAATCATATTTTTCTTTTGCTGTTCTCTTATCTGATCAATAAAAGCTAGAGAAAAGTGCAACAAAGATCGAACGCCAATTATGTGAGTGCGAGTTTTCCAGAGATCAAATGAGTCACGGTACACCGTGTATCTAGACTCATGTACTCCGTAAATATGTGACGAATAGCCGTAAGTTATAAAATGTGAAAGAATATAGTTTTATTTTCTTCTTTTTATTAAGTTTTATTATATTTCTATAGCATCCTGTCTGAACTGTAAAGAGAAAGATCACGTATTTATTCAATTTGTTAGGATTTGAGCCTTTAAAACATTTAATTAAATCGCGAGGTGATTAAGAGGTACGCATACAAATTTCATTCTCATAATAAACGGAAAGAGATACTATCTCGCAAAATAAATAAATTTTCTTTTGTGACAGATAATTCACAAGGGTATATACTCGTGTGTTTCCTTAATGTTTATGTCCATTTGCTATTAGACATCTACTATATTATTCTCCGTAGAATAAGTTTTCTTACTTGTTTGTGCCAAAGAAGTAAGGAAAGTTTTGCTAGTCGTTTCTCCTACTGTATAAACGATTGTATTGAATCTTATCTAGAAAACCAAAAATTAAAAAAATGTCGTATAACTTCACAAGGATTTGAACCTATGATGCTTGATTTTATATCTTTCAGTAGCGCTACGCTCTAATATTTTTAGAAGTAATTTTTCTTAGTTGAGATAAAATTCTATGTTGAAAAGACAGTTTTTCTAAAGACTCATTTCATTGCGGAATGAAAAAGTGTTGGGGCGGCAGTGTCAATGATTGACACAGCACCCATCCTCATATTGCCACCATATGTTCATAGTACATCTGTACTACTTATCCAAACCGCCCCAATTTTTAAATGTATTATGTTGTTCAATATATAGTTGCTTTGTTGTTGATAGCTCGTTTAGCTTTTAATTGTTATAATTTCATGTAATATATTAAATATCTAAAATTGTTTATGTAACCGGTAGACTTGTAGTAAGAAATTTGTATGTTTTGGCCCTTTCTCTATTTCGTTACTTGTAGTGAACACCATATCATTTAATACGAATCAAACAGTGATAAATTTTCGATATCGATATACAATAGGGTGCCATATACTTCTAAAATTTACAGGTGAGATATAAAATATTAAATATATAGAGCACACTGCAATACAATGCAATATGTGGAGATCTTATACCTGACAGGTACTATCTGTCTAACAATCATATGCATGTTTTCCGCGGGATGATTGTTCGGGATCAGTACCGTCTGCCCCTTTGAGTTGAGTTGAGTTGATTTTAGTTTAGCGTCCCGTTCAGCAGCGAGGCTATATGAGACGTGGACCTCCTGATTAACGTGGAATCCGAACCACATGAGCTCCCGCCGGGAATCGAACCCGGGTCTCCCACGCCAAAGGCGCGTACGCTAACCGCTTAGCCACGAGGGAGCTCCGTCTGCCCCTTGTTGCTATCGATGGCATGAAAATAAAATACTGCATATTACCCCATATCATTTCGCCACTAGATTCCTATCTTCTGATCAGTTAAAACAGTATTCCTGGACAACGTAGCGTAAAATGTATTTGTTGTTCATTCATTGTGCGAAAAACACAAAGTGAATTTACGAAAAACAAAACAAGAAAAAAAGATTTGATGTAAAGTATTTTCTGTCTCTCCACAAAGAACACAATATATCGTTTGTGTTTTAAGCAACGTTTGTGTGGTGTAATAGGTAAGCAGGTGGACTCTAAATTAGAGGGTAAACAGATCTATTCCCGCTCAGGTCACTTGTTTTGTTTTGTTTACCGCAATAGATTCTTTTAAAATTGTAAAGATATACTAAAAAGCAAATTGTGGAAAAACACATTTTACTTTGGCTTCTTGCAGTCCAAACTGTGGATAATGAAATAGTGAATAGCGTTTATCTTTATATTTATAAAAGTCTACTTTTTCCTTTTATTAGTAAAAAATTAACAGAACGTCGAATCACACCTAAATATAACGTTTTTCTTTTGCTGTTCTCTTATCTGATCAATAAAAAATAAGAGCAAAGTGCAACGAAGATTCAAACACCGATCTTTGGTGATCCTGTGCAAGTCTTTACTGATTCAATGAGCCACGGAACAACGTGTGTCTTGACTCATGTACTCCATAAATATGTCGCGAATAACCATAAGTTATAAAATGTGAGAAAATGTAGTTTCGTTTTCTTTTTGTAAGAAGTTTTATGATATTTCTATAGTATCTTGTGTGAACTGCAAAGAGAAAGATCATGCATTTATCAATTTTGTTAGGAATTGAGCTTTAAAAACACTATGCTAGAAGGGTATGTATACCACTTTCATTCTCATAATAAGGGGAAAGAGATATTATCTTGCGAAAAACATACGTTTTCCTTTGTGACAGATAATACAGAAGTATGTATATACTCGTTTGTTTCCTATTAATATTTATGTTCATTTGCTATTAGATGTCCACTATATTATTCGCCGCAGGATAAACGTTTTTTAGTTGTACGTTTCAAAGAAGTAAGGGAAACTTTGCTAGCTATTTCTCCTAGTGTATAAATCATTGTTTTAAATCGTATTTAGAAAACCAAAAATTAAAAAAGAAATCTGGTATAACTTGAGAAGGATTTGAACCTATGACACTTGATTTCATAGCTTCCAGTAGCACTACATTTTAATATTTTTAGAAGTATTTGTTCTTAGTTGAGATAAAATTCTATATTGTAGGGACTTTTTCTAAAGATCCAATTCATTGCGGGGAAAAAAAGTGTTGGGGCAGCAGTGTCAATGACCGACACAATACCTATCCTTATATTGCACCCATATGTTTGAAGTATATCTGTATTACATATCCCCCTAATTCCTTGATATACTACTTTGTTCAACATATACTTGCTTTGTTGTTGATACCTCGTATAGTTTTTAACTGTTATAATTTCATGTAATATACTAAATACCTAAAAATTAGTTACGTAATAAGAAAATTGACGTCTAAGAGAACGTTGTATGCTCTGTAACTTTCTCTATTTCCTGATTTACAGTGAACATTATAAAACTGACTACGAATCAAACAGTAACGACTTCTCGGTATCAATATACAATAATGAACCATATACAGGGTTGGCCATAAGTCCCTTACCAGCCCTTTTAAAATTCGTTTGTGGAAAATAGTGAACAACAACCATGTAGTAAGATAGTAGGCCGAGGGGGAAGTGATGGTGACCAAGGTAGTGGCCATCTTGAAAGCCGCCATCTTGAATTCACGTCAACATTTTTAAACGGAAACATGGTCATGTGGGGATTTAAAGACAAACACATGTTGAAATCGGTTTGTTGATATCTTAAAGTGTTCAAAACTTTCGAATTGCTAATTTTACCGTACTATTTCTGTTCTTGCAGGTGAATAATTATGCCGCTAACGACAGCAGAGAGGAAGGAGTTGATCAGGGCATGGAGAGGAAAGAGTGCAAGGGCTGAAGATGCCAGGCACCCAGATCGAAATCCTGTGTCCCATGTTAGTGTCGCCCAACTCTTCCAGAAGTTAATGGATACTGGTTCCATAGCATATAAACCCAGGTATGAAAGACCCACGACCGAAACAGATGAAGCCACATGAGTAGCAGTGCTACATCATTTGCTACATCACCACACCGCAGTACCCATCGTCTCTCCATGGAATGTGGTGTCAGCCTTACACCCATCAGACGTATTTTACAGAAAAGCAAGTGGCATCCGTACAAATTGCAACTTCAACATCATCTATCTGAAGATGACCCTGATCGTCGTGTGGAATTTTGCGACTGGGCACTTGCACAGTTGCAAACGTATACCATATTCCACACAAATTTTATTTTGCGATGAGACAAATTTTTATTTCACTGGGGAAGTGAATAAGCAAAACTGTCGCTATTGGTCCCCGACAAATCCTCGGTGGGTTGACCCTTGCAAAATGGTAGATACAGGCAAATTAACGGCGTGGTTTGGTCTATGGGGCACAAAATTAATTGGTCCATTCATCAATCCTGGTACCTTCACTCCTGAACGGTATTTGGATATGTTGCGGGATCTCATCCTTCCTTCCATATTGTCCGAGGACGGCACATTTCCACTCTTTCTCCAGCAGGATGGTGCCCCTCCGCATTACAAATTACCGGTCCGTACCTATCTGGATTAACAATTTCCTGGACGTTGGAATTGCCGACGTGACCTCATTGAATAGCCAGAAAGATCACCAGATCTGCGCCCTTGAATTTTTATCTGTGTGATCATCTGAAGGCAAAGATATACGTCGAAAAGATCCGGGATCTTGAACACCTGGAAGAACGCATATTTGTAGCCTGTGCCGATATTTCACCAGAAACTCTTTTGAGGGTCATGGACAGTTGGGTTGAACGACTTACCCTGTGCATAACTCGGGATGGGGCCACGTAGAGCACGTGCTCCGCCGTGCGTGACAGGTAAAATAAGCAATTTGAAATGAATGTAACTTTTGAACAAATAAAGATATCAACAAACTGATTTCACCATTGTGTTTGCTTTTCAATTCTAGCCTAAAATGATGTGCCACATGACCATATTCCCAATTAAAACTCTTGAAATGAATTTAAGATGGTGGCTTTCAAGATGGCCGCCATCTTGGTCACCATCACAATCCGATTTCCCCCTCGGCCTGCTATGTTATTACATGGTTGTTCACTATTTTCCATGATCACGGATTTTACAAGGGATGGTAAAGGATTTATGGCCAACCTTGTACTTATGAAATTTATAGGAGAGGTATATATATATGGTCTTGTAAGTACGTTTACATAGGTCATCTCGTTAACTATTGAAGATATGGAAAAATGATAAGAGAGCAATGTTATTGGAAAGTATGTGTTTTCAAACTAAAATGTTGGAATTTTCAGAATTGGACCAGCGTTTGGGCTCTACACTGGTATGCCGCCCAATGGTAAGGAAGAAATGCAACGTTGACACGTCATTGTTGGACAACAATGAAGAAAAGAGTGTGAAGTTTGAAGCATCCTGGACCAAGGAGAATAGAAGGGATGGCCACAATGAAGGATATGAAGAAGGATCAAACGCGATGTCAATCCAGGCAGTGACGACACCATAATAAGGAGACAGATACGAAAAAAAAAAATGAATTTGTTCACGTTAAAGTGGTATTAATGGCTAAGTTATGTAAACGAGACGAAACAAAAGAACAATTGAATAAAATTAGAAAGGGCCTAAATAGCAAAACTCAAAAATCAGAAAAATCTATAGATATGAGTTACAGCAAAACAAGTTAAAAAAATGCTGCGACCATGTTAGTGCTTTAAAATAGAAGCAACAATTTTTTAAGCTATAAGTACTTTATAAATGTATTCTGCTTGGTATTAAAACATTTTAAAACAATACAACTCATTTTTACGTATTGCAGCCCTTAGATCCTTTCTCATTGTTCAATTGATATATCGTCTAGAAACAGAAGTGCCTGTATCGTCACGTTTCTAGGCGAGTTGAAACGAGACAGATTAATATTATCTCCAGCCGGTGCTGTAGGTGTAGCGTGCCTGCCTGGCACACGGCATTGGGGTAGGTCAAACTTGGGCAAAAACCCTGCTCCAAGGGCAATCCTGACTAAGAATTTTCTTGTTTTTTCTCAGCCCCCCCCCCGGGTGGATACAGGGATGATCCCTTCTCAGGGCAGGGCCGGTTCCTTCTCCAGTAATAAATTCTCTAAACCCTGCAATACTATTGTGACGGATTTATATAACACCCTGTATATGAATTATCGGAAATTTTAGTAGTTATTACTATCGGTATGAGTAGAGAAATAAGAACGGAGATCGAGTCTGTACTTGAAATTCGGAATATACGTTAGAAACCGTTTTTCACTTCCTATCGCATTTTTTGGTCAATTGCAATCAATATTAGAACCGGAAATGGTACTATATTTCTTCCACTTCCGGTTGTAGTAGAAAATAATGTCGAAGACGGAATCTATTCTTGAGATCTGAAATCCATATTAAAGGACCGATTTTCACTATCTTATTACAGTTTATGTTACTATGACAATGAGTATTTAAACCACCAGCACTTCCAGTTTGCATGAAGTGATAAAGGTTAAGATAAAAGTAGGATGGCCATAAAGTCCCGTCACCTCTCAAAATAAGTAACGTAAACCACTAAACGTTTGTAAATAACTATACGGAAAGAACTGAATGACATGAACAACAATGCTTTCGAGAAGTTTTATTGAGATAGGAAACATTAAGTGTCCAAAGGATCAATCTCCCAACCGTCATTCTCATGACAAATGATACTTACTACGCATCCAGGTTCTGTCCGACATTTTGCGTAGTATTGCAGATGTAACTTGAGTGAAAGCTTGTTTCACAGCTTCTGTCAGTTCAGCAGTAGTACCCTAACGGTTTTGTGCAACGATGCCCTTTATGAATCTCCATAGCGAATTATCACAGGTGTTGAGGTCTGTGCTTTGTGGTGGCCAGGCAAGTGGTGCGGGTAGATCTCCAGTTCTTCAATACATTAACTGGAAGTATCAACGATCCTTCACTGGAATGCAGTTTTTGGAATGGTGAGCAACCGTGCCGTTGCATTCCGCATGATGTCTTCTCTTGACTCAAATCGGGTCCCTTTTAGTGACATTTTCAGTTTGAGAAATAACCAAAAGTCTCACGGAGCCATATCGGATGAGTAGGGAGCTTAACGAAACACAGGAATGTTGTGTTTGTTGATGAAAGCCCGAATGATATACGGAGAATGGACTCGCGAAACAATTGCATAGTCGTATTTTCTTTACGCACGACTTCTAATACACATTCCACTAGCTCAATATTATCAATATTTTACGACCAGTTTGATTTCAGTTTTACAAAAGAAGCATAGAACTCGAGAAGGAAAATTCCAGCAAATGTTCTTTCATTTTTTGCCACTACAGCATTGCAGTCAGACTATTTCCCTGACATCTCCTCATTTCTATCACTATTTTTTTTTATTGACAAACTATTACAATACTGATATTGAATTTCTGTGAAAAAGCAAATCTAACATGATGTAAATTATTATGTTAATTTTCAAGTGCTAGTATAATCTCTTTCAAATAAGTGTATTTACAAATTCAAATATCTGAATTTATTAAAACCAAAACTCACTTAAGGCTGCAGATTACTAAATATTTTTCAAAAACTAATAATTTTTCTTTTGCCTGTTTTTCGTAAGTGGAAAGGGGTAATAAAATGTAACTTACCACAATAATAGATAATGTTATTCTACACTCGAAAATACGAATCAGAAGAATTTTCAGTGTTGCCATCCATAGAAATTAGAGTGGGACCAGAATTTGAATTACTCAAAAATCTAGGTAAAGGCAGCGACTAGAAAAATGAACTCAACGGTAATTGATGACTTATCATGCTGTCTATGTTCCTTGTTTACTACTTTTTAAATAATATTTCTATTTATTTTATAAACCTTACACAAATTATTACATAATAAATAAGTTATTACAAAATAAATATAAGCATTACTTAAAAAGTAGTAAACAAGAAATATAGACAGCATGATAAGTCCTCAATTACCGTTGAGTTCATTTTTCTAGTCGCTGCCTTTACCTAGATTTTTGAGTAATTCAAATTCTGGTCCCACTATAATTTCTATGGATGGCAACACTGAAAATTCTTCTGATTCGTATTTTCGAGTGTAGAATAACATTATCTATTATTGTGGTAAGTTACATTTTATTACCCCTTTCCACTTGCGAAAAACGGACAAAAGAAAAGTTATTAGTTTTTCAAAAATATTTAGTAGTCTGCCCCCTTAATTACATTGACATAAAAAACAACAATTGACCTAGATTAACGATTTATTCGTAATTTGACTCATTGCTTCTAGATGGAGGCACAATAGGATGATAAATTATAATTAGCAATTCTATTCAGTATATGGATTAATGTTTCCACATTTATTATATATATATATATATATATATATATATATAATGGCATGCCATATGTATATAGTTTAATCAGAAACATTAAATTTCAATGTATGTATATCTCTAAGAAAATTTGCTCTTGGAGACAAATTGCAATGTTAGTGTGCTGCACTTCATCCCTCATTCTCATTCTATTTTCTATCTTCAACGTATATATTTATATTCACAATGTTATATATACCGGTATACTATGTGATCAAAAGTATCCGAGCACCCCGTTTTACATATTAAGTGCATTATGCTGCCACCTACTGCCAGGTACTCATTATCAGCGACCTCAGTAGTCATTCGACATCGTAAAAAAAAAAAAAAAAAAAAAAAAAAAAAGAATAGGGCGCTCCGCGGAACTCACGGACTTTGAACGTGGTCAGTGATTGGGTGCCACTTGTGTCAGAAGTCTGTACGTGAGATTTCCACACTCCTAAATATCCCAAGGTTCACTGTGTTTGATGTGATAGTGAAGTGGAAACATGAAGGGATACGTACAGCACAAAAGCGTACAGGCCGACTTCGTCTGTTGACTGACAGAGACCGCCGACAGTTGAAGAGGGTCATAAAGTGTAATAGGTAGACATCTATCCAGACCATCACACAGGAATTCCAAACTACATCAGGATCCACTCCGAGTACTATGACAGTTAGGCGTGAGGTAAGAATACTTGGATTTCATGGTCGAGCGGCTGCTCATAAGCTACACATCACGGAGGTAAATACTAAACGACGCCTCGCTTGGTGTAATGAGCGTAAAAATTGGACGATTGAACAGTGGAAGAACGATGTGTGGAGTGACGAATCACTGTATACAATGTGGCCATCCGATGGCAGAGTGTGGGTACGGCGAATGACCGGTGAACGTCATCTGTCAGCGCGTATAGTGTAAACAGTAAAATTCGGAGATGGTAGTGTTATAGTGTGGTCATGTTTTTCTTGGAGGGGGATTGCATCCCGTGTTGTTTTCAGTAGCACTCTTACAGCGCAGGCCTACATTGATGTTTCAAACACCTTCTTGCTTCCCACTGTTGAGCAATTTAGGGATGGCGATTGCATCTTTCAACACGATCGAGCACCTATTCATACTTGCACGGCCTGTGGCGGAGTGGTTACACGACCATAACATCATGTAATGGACTGGCCTGCACAGAGTTCTGACTTGTATCTTATAGAACACCTTTGCGATGTTTTGGAGCGCCGACTTCGCGCCAGGCCTCATCGACCTACATCGATACCTCTCTTCAATTCAGAACTCCGTTAAGAATGGGCTGCCATTCCCCAAGAAACGTTCCAGCACCTGATTGGAAGTATGCCTGCGAGAGTGGAAGCTGTCATCTAGGCTAAGGGTGGGGCAGCACCATATTTAATTCCAGTAGTACCGATGGAGGGCGCCACGAACTTTAAGTCATTTTCAACCAGGTGTCCGGATACTTTTGATCACATAATATATATATATATATATATATATATATATATATATATATATATATATATATATATGATAATGCACTTATCTTACCATTTACTAATTCTTACGTGCTCTTAATATTACTATTAATTGTTTCACTATTTGTTAGATTTACTCATATATCGGTTCTTCTTTTGTTTATCAACCACACCTTAATTATGGTTATGATAGCAAAGATCATAATATCCCAAAATTTGCATTATTGATGAAGTAAAATTATAAAGTAATCTCCCTTGGCTCATCTCCTATGACTTACATTTTATTTTCCCATTCATATCCCCTTCTTTAGAAAGTGTGTAGCCCTCTAAAAGGTAGCTATCCTCTGGCTAGCTTTTAAAAAAGTGACTTGTCTAGTAATTAATCGTAACTCTTATGGGACGTTGACTAACTCTAGGGGAGAGGGCAAAGACCCCCGGAAGGTATGCGTGGAAGAAACACTGGTTAAAGTTGTTTTACTGAAGAAAAGGTAAAACCCTTTAAACGGGAAAGATAAGATACGATTAGGGTACGTGCCTTTGGTATGGGAGAGCCGGGTTCTATTCCCCACGGGAGCTCATGTGGTTCGGGTTCCACGTTAATCAATAGGTCACGTCTCATATAGCCTCGCTGCTGAAAGCCTTTAAATTCAAAATCAATTCAAGATACAGTTCGTACATCATTGAGAAGTAAATATTACTATTTCAGATAATTAATTTCTCCCTTCTAAACCTCAGCACGTCCTGGTTCAATCGTAAACAAATCAATGAAGCTTAATCCGTGCTGTGTTGGAAACTAAGTTGACTGGTGCCCAGACTATAGGCAACCAGCAGAACTCATGGTTGTCGTGCTCGATGTGAACGTCCACACACACACAAATACAAATATACAGATTAACACTGATCTTCAAAACAGTTCACGCATCATCTTCTCTTTTGATCTGTCTTGTCTGGGGTTTTTGCGTTTTGGAGATGATGGCGATTTCCAGATGGCTGCTTGTCTCGTTAGTCGTGGATCGTAGAATAGACATGATGCCTCATGTCGTGTTATTACCTGGTTCAGGAACTTTCCATCAGCGGTAGAACTTCTGATCGTTGCTTTTGTGTCAGAATGCGTGGGACATGGTGCTGTGTGACACGCGAAATATTCAAGTCATCCGTCAGAATGTTGTGACGTGTACCATGGCTGATCCGTACTGCTGCTGCGAAGTCATATACTGACTGGGAACGCACAACCTTTGCAACCTCTTCGATCTTGCATTCTGTTCGAACTGTTGTTGGTCGAGCTACTGGTTCATAACAATATAAACTGTTTCCCTCCTCCGTAAACCGTTAGTGACACTTAAACACTGCACTGCAGTCCAGGCTTTGTCACTCTACACTTGCCTGATCATCTGTAACGTTCCTACAGCGGAATTACCTAATTTTTGGCAGTACTTGGTGTTTGCCCGTTGCTGAAACTGCGATATTCTCCAAGTCCGCTGCGGCGTAATCAACTAGTTTGACAACACAAACAGTATGTCTACGTCTTTTACACTCTATGCATAGACCTGCCTCTTGCTAGGACGAGAGATGAACTTCCATTGCTTCTTCAAGGATATCACTTATCAGCTGTAGTATACCACTAGTACCACACTGCGTCCAGTTCACGAACTTGTATATATCTATGTGATTTCTTATTTGTATTTTATCCCTGATTATTACTACTGTGGTGACTATTAAATGGCATATATATGTACACACACGATTAAAAGACATATATTTCAATTTACTAATAATCGTACATGTACGTACTGTATTTCATAATATTGATCCTATTCATGACCCACAAAATGATAATAATAATATTCGATATAAGCATCCACTTGCACATTTAGATGACTAGGCTGTAAGTATATATGCACACATTAAAAATACAAGGAATAATCTTTAAATCATATTGCTAAATAACATCATAAAAGTAAATTTCATTAAGACAAAAAGGGCCATGAAATACTGGATGAACTATACGCTTACTTATTTTGTTTCAAATATTATAAAGCCATCATGCAGATATAATTGACAATTGTTAGGGACATATAGTTGAGTAGAAAGACTGTAAAGGTTGAAACAAGGGAGAGCCGCCTTGTAAGTAGATACTGATTTCGGGTCTTCTCTTGTAAAAGTAAGTTGAAGCCTTCTGGAGGCTCGTGTCCCAACATGTAGGGTAGATTTCTCTTTGGTGACCTGACATAGGAGATCATAATCCTTTGTAGAAGTTTTCTAATTTTATTATTTAACTAAGGTGAATAATATCACCTTAGAGAAAAAAATATGGTCCTTGAGTGTTTCCCCTGTGCTTAAGGTGTACGGATCCAATGGTTCCCAGAGCCCCCGCTCCTGTGACAAGCAGATTCGGTCCCCACTCTTATTTTTAAATTTTCTTGGTTGGTAATTAACATTGCCCTTGTGCTTATTACCCCGATAACATATTATATACCATGTGGTCCCTACACTTATAACACTTTCCCTTAAATCATTTCGACCCTAAGAGGTAAATGATAGTTCTCTGTTTCCCGTAAGAAGTCTATGATAGCCCCTAGGATCCCAGATCCCCCACATCGTTCCTAGGGCCTACACCACTACCGCCCACAAGTTGTATAGTGTAAGGAAGACCTTGTTCTATCTTTATTATTAAACACGAACACTTTATTTAAATTCAATTAGTCACATATAAAGTCTCGAATCGTTTCGTCTCGCCTGAGAATTTTAAAATTATTACGGACGTATATCTCACTCAAAACTATTAAAATAAAAACTTTGACAAGCTCCCAACACGTAAGATAAACCTTTTAAACAGCGCGTACCACAGTGTGAAGGAAGAAATTGTACAAAAGGACGTATAACATTATTGAATTATATACTCACAGGAATATTGGAACAGGAATTGCTCTTTCTATGCTGCATACTCGTGAAATGAACTTGCTTTCAGATTCTGACACCTGAGGCTAATTTATTATAGAATTGTTCATTATGTTTGCCACATTGTCTTCGGCTGTTTGAAGTATTCATTTTTCTCATTTATTTTTGTAACGAAATGTAATGGCACTGTGATATTTTGAACTATACTCTCAGTTTTGTTTGAACTTAGGAGAGTATTTTATTTCTAAAGAAAAAAATATTTTAGTTATGTTTGATTCCAGAAATAGGGATGATGGAAGCCAATGTACTTACAACAAAGAAACTAACTGAAACCCACCTCGTTCACCATAGTTGTTTATGGACTATAAAAGAAGAGAATTTAATTTTGTTTTCGGTTGTATACTATTCAGTTTTTATTAATAGAAAAATCTGGAACGATCTTTATATTTATAAAGTACTACTTCTTTTTGTTTAATAGTCAATTAAACTACAGAATGTTGAATTACACCTAAATTTTATTCATATTTTCCTTTTGCTGTTCCCTTACCTGATCAATAAAAAATAAGAGCAAACTGCAACGAAGATTCGAACACGGAACATGTGGGTGCGAGTCTTTTAGGGATCCAGTGAGCCATGGAACAACGTGTACCTACACTCATGTACTCCGTAATTGTGTGGCGAATAACCGTAAGGTATAAAGTGTGAAAGAATGTATGTTTATTTTCTTCTTTTTACTAAGTTTTGATATTTCTACAGAATCTTGTGTGAACTGTAAGGAGAAAGATCGACTTCGTCGACATTTATCGACTTTGTTAGGAACTGGGCCTTTAAAACATTTAATTAAATCGCGAGGGGGTACAAATATACGCATACCAATTTCGTTTCATAATGAGAAAGAGATACTATTTTCTGATATAGTAAAGAGATAAAAACATACATTTTCTTTTGTGACAGATAATATAGAGGTATGTATACACTCGTGTGTATTCTATTAATGTTTATGCCGATTTGCTATTAGACGTCCACTATATTATTCTCCGTAGGATAAACGTTTCCTTAGTTGTGTGTTTAAAAGAAATAGGAAAACCTTTGCTACCCACTTCTCCCAGTGCATAAATGATTGTATTGAATCGTATCTAGAAACCAAAAATAAAAATAAAAATCTGGTATAGCTTGAGAAGGATTTGAACCTTTGACGCTTAATTTCATAGCTTTCAATAGCACCACGTTTTATTTTTTAAAAGATTTTTCATTAGTTGAGATAATATTCTATCTTGTAGAGACTATTTTTCTAAAGATTCATTTCATTGCGGAATGAGAAAGTGTTGGGGCGGCAGTGTCAATGATTGACACAGCACCAATCCGCATATTGCCACCATATGTTTGTAGCACATCTGTACTACTTATCCAAACCGCCCCAATTTATTACCGTATTATATTGTTCAATATATAGTTTCTTTGTTGTTAGTACATCATATAGCGTTTAATTGTTATAACATCATGTATTATATTAAATATCTATAATTCGTTATGTAACCGATAGACTTGTAGTAAGAAATTTTGACGTCTAAGAGAACGTTGTATGTTCTATTCCTTTCACTATTTCGTGACTCATAGTGAAGACCATGACTAGGAATTGAAGAGTGATAAATTTTCGATATCGATATACAATTGGGGACCATATACTTTCAAAATTTACAGGATAGATAAGTAAAATTATTGCACTGTGCAATGCAATGCAATATGTGCAGATCTTACCTGACAGGAACCAATACGTAGTTATTGAAAAATAAAGAAAGAGAATGGAAGGCATTAATTACACAATCTTATAAAACCGTTAGGCCATCTATAGGATAGATCCTAGAAAAATTTCTTACGATTATTCCTAGAGTCAAAATATCAACGTATATAGCATCTGATCGCATGTCATTTCCTATGTTCTGAACGATCCTCTGAGATTTCTCTTGTTTAGAGCACGCTCTATTTCTGAAATAAAATTTGTAATATATATTAGTCCCTGGACAATAGTTTATCTTTGATCTTATCATTATGTATTTAAATTGTAGTTTATATGAATGTAAACTCAGTGTAATTATGTCATTTGGTTTTTTTTTAATGATTCATTGTTATAACTGTGTATGGAATGTGACAATGTAGAATATTTTGTAGGTTCTATGTACAAATCTTTAAATTTCAACATTAACAATGTTTGGTATATTATATAGTGAATCATATTTAATAAATTTGTACGATTTGGATTTAAGTGACATCAGGTGAAAGAAAGTGAAAACCAATTTGCGTTCTTCCCGCCAATAGCATGTGGGTGAAACAGGAAAAATACTCGACAAAATGAAGGATGGTGAAAGGACTGATGTGGTATGTTTTGCTAATTTATTTTTTGGTTTTCATGCTTTTTTTTAGAGGTATGCAATTTAACAATATAATGCCTGGTATCAATATCAGTAAAATGTGCAGTGTAGTTACGTGTATGGCACAAAAGGGCAGAATTTCCTACGAGATATGTCAACATTTTTTAAAATAAATCCTCAGATATTTCCTAGGACTTATCTCATAATGTATAGCAGGCCTTATGCACGATACACAAAGCTGAAGGCAGTTTACTAACTAATGATGCGTAACTATAGAAGCAAGGCGTTAAATGCCTTATAGATTGTATTGTGCAGACTAGTCCCCCTTAACTTATTTCATATCAGGGCCCCTTTTAATAACAATCCTTGTGCCAGCGACATCCATCAGTAATTTCATGTTTGTAATAACCTTTTTTTATTATTGACGCTTATTGTTTGCAGTTCTTGTATATGTATATAGCAAGGGGTCACGGTGGCTCAGTGATATAGTACTTACGTTTAGTGCATGGCGTCCTTGGTTCGATACCCAGCTTATGATGGAGAACATTGTGTCCGTAGGTTTTCTCAGGGTTCTCCCAATTTCATCATTTCATTCATTCTCATCATTACAGTCTCTCTAAGAAAAAACAGCAGAACAATGGGACGTAAAACTGTAAGATTTAACTTCTTTAATGTAAGTTTGGTTACGCCACGTTATTTGGAGACACCTGAAATTAAAACAAAAGCCTAGTGAAACGAGTATATATACATGAGATACAGATTCATTTAGCTTGCGATTAGGTTTTCCTCCTTTTTTTAAAAAAAATGTTTTTAATTTAATAGCGTTGAGTTTACTTTGATGAAATGAATAATAGGACAGACTAGGCACATTGTCATTGAAGTAAATAATATTAGGAATTTAAATATCTGCATTTACTAAAAGATCAAAATGCCACTTAATTACATTGAATAAAAATATATTTAGAACAACAATTGACTTGTAATTTGATTGATCGCATCTAGGTGGAGTCACTATAGTTATAATGATTTAAATTAGCATATATGTATATTAGTGTGGTTCAAAAACTAGCGATTTTGTTTCGAATTTCACTTGCGGCACACCTTACGCAGCTGAAAATAGGTACACTGGCTAAATTTGTAATTTTTACAACAATTTTTAATGGTTCTGCCAATCGATTGAAATTTTGAATGCTATTAGTTTTTTACACATTGTTATACATATAAATATATATTATCTTACATTTTGTTATACACAGTGTTATATACATATTACACAATTACACACAAAAGGACATTAATTCTGATTATATTTGCATTATTAAAACTTTCTAAAGTTCATTTGCTTACTTACACTTCACTTTTACATATTGAGCTTACTAAGATAAAGTATTCTTTGAACACTTTGGATATTGTTACCTGTGTTCCGCAACAACTTGAAGTAGTACTGTTGCTGTTCCTTGTCCTTTGTGACAATACCGTTATACTATTTTATGAGGGCAACTCTGCGTTCTGCATGGTCATTACATACTTACTACTTTATAACTAGCTATGTAGTCAGTATTGTATTTCCATGACTCCGGATTTTGTGCAAAAAATGTTCGAATGCTCAGACGTTCAAAAACCTGCGTCATGCTCTGTCATGAAATTCTCGATCTTGACATCCTGTAGTGAAACAAGAATATCTCGAAGTGTTTACAGGCGTTTTGGATCCTTATCATTGCTGGTATCTGTGTTAAACTTTTTCATCATTTCTTGCTTTGTTTCTGCGACAGTTCGTCGTCGAAGAACGTCACACTAATGAGTTCTTCGCTTAAATACCAGAGTTGACCATGATTTTTTTCTGGTATTTGTAAACGATTGGATTGTCTGTTTTATATTTAAGAAGGTACTGTATTTCAGGAATTCGAGATCATTTCTTGGAGCAAACACAGTAACTGGTGGTAGGAATCACATAAAATTTAACAAGGAGCGTACACAAAGTAATCAACCCTTTTCTTCTTAATGAGTGAGGTTAAATTAATCCCTCAAACCACATTTTGACTGCGTACAATGCCTTTGCCATCCACCTGGAGTGGTGCCGCAAATCACTCTCCACGGAACGAGGTTCCTCCAAGAAAGATAATAGTGAGTTCCAATAATTCACGATACTCTTCCCTTGGCTGGCTACATTGAAGTTAGCTACGTACGAAATCTATAAGTTCATCCTTGAAGTTGGCCAAATCTATAAATCTTTCTGCTGAATAAAAGCGTGTGTGATCCAAAGAGTTGCAAGCTTCTTTAAAACAGCTGAATATTACTCTATCTGGATCGGAAAATACATTTCCACGTAAGCATTCCATAAAAACTGCAGCCAGAACTATTTCCAGTATGTGGTGACGACAAGCTAAATACAAAATGCTATTCTTAATTTTCCGCTCTATTATGACACAAGCGTCACTGTAACGGCCAGTATTGCTGGCAGTTGTATCGAAACACATATCATTTACCTGGTCAATAATATTCCATGACCTCAGATCCCCTAGTACTGCCTTGGCTTGAGCTTGTCCAGTTCCAGATTTCAGTTTTGGGACTCCTAGCAATGGAGCTTTTCCCATACCAGATACTACTACAGAAACAATGGTTTATTTTTCTTTTATGTCTGATAATAGTTTGCTATCCCAATGGACAATGAGGGAGCTTGTTGCTTGGAACTTACTCTTTATGATGGCAGTTGACTCAAGACGATATCGTCCACGAGCTCGTTTGATGATGAACGTCTAGTTTACTATTTATCTGTTCATAGGCGTGCCCACCAAAAATTTTCTGGGGGGACAATACTCTTCACTCAACATTGTAGGCCAAATTTAAAGAAAGGCTTATGTCATTGCACTCCCCCTCCCCCAATTTTCAAAATGTCACATAACATGTATTATTAAAGTGCTCCAATTTAGGATAAATAAATCCTATCAAGGGCGATAACAGAATCTATTCCAGCGACATGAAAAATCCTATTCATGACAATATTTATTAAAATCGACACGACACGAAATATCCTACTATTGACAATATTTATTAAAATTAATGGGGTCTCCAGGGTAATGATTGATTTGTAGGTTTCATAACAGTACGATGAACTTATGATAAGTGATTAAGCATATTATTCAAGTTCATGTTTTCATTTAAGATGTGTATTGTTTCCCATTTTGTCACTGAAATTGGTTGTTTAAGTGTCCTGTTAAGAAGCTTCAACCTCTGGTAATAGGGTCTATCTCTAGCCCTATGAGCCCAAGAAATGTAGATCCTTTTTCAAAAAGCCGCAAAAACCCAGCTGCTGATCCTAAGAATGTGTTGACAATTCCGTCAGTCTTCATTTTTTCCAACGTAAAGAGAATTTCTTCATAATGTTAAACAACTCCCATTATTAGACTGAGTCTACAAACTCACCTAGTGGGACCCAAGGGTCTAATGTTTACAATGTTTGAGACGAGACCACCAGCCAGCATTAGCCTTGGTCAGAGCAGAAAATCTTTACCTTACTGAAAGTGACTGCGAAAACAGTACTCCTAGTTCATGCACCCAGTGCAAAGAGTTTCTCATTACTTCTGACGCACTACAGGCAATCTTACTCACAAGATTAGTACTGTGAGCTCCACAATGTACGTACAAGGCAAGAAGTTGCTGTTTGCATATAATAAATGGAACACTAAAGTTTGCACCACTCGTATTTCCAGAGCCATCTTAAACTTGTCCTCTGAGTTGAGTAATTGGGAAGCTGGAGTTTCACCATCTCATACACAATAACTGAAGCTATAAACTCACCAGTAGTTTTTTTTTATATACTGTAGAGCCCAATAAAACTATCACGAGGACAGAGATCTTCATCAACCCACCTGGCACAAATACTTAATTGTTCTTCACCACCCACATCACGGGAACCATCATACACGATAGAGGACAAGAGGATGGTTTTGAGATTTGATTTTGTTACATATATGAAAAGCAATTTCTTGGCCCATCGTTTCGAGATTTCGTTCTGAATTTTAACATACATGAAACTACATCTTTTCGTGTTTTCCTTTATCCAGGTCTTCAATTGTGGAAAATCTTCAGAGCGAAAGCTCATCAACTTAAAGAAATTCCTGAACCAGGAGTCATGTCCTCTAAATGCAAGTCCTTGTCTTGCAAGATAACGTATACTTAGTCTACATTTTTCCAGAAATTTCCAGGCTTTCAGTTGTTCATCTAAAATTTGTCTGTTTAGTTGGTTTTCTACTGGATTTTCTCTCTGCATTTAGCGCAGTAGAGCCAGTTTATGGCATTCTGAAGTTCGTGTATACGGAATTTCCCTTTAGCCTTCTTCCAGTTGCAAAATCAAACAGTAGAGAAAGCATCTTCCATGAACTTTTAAAAAATTGTTTTTCAAGATGTCCATACAGTAGAAACAGATAATGACGTTAATTTTGTTTGGATCGACGTGCAACCACGGAAGGAACCAAGTTGGCACAAATTTCAATGTTCGATCTTTCAGAGACTGTTGTGGAAAATTTTTAGGTAACACTAAAGTTTAATTGGGCTTTGAAAATTTCGAAGGGTGGGGAGAATCTGAACCACTTGCTAGACGTGGAGATTGAGAGGTTTCTTCTATGGACATTGATGGTGATGGTGACCGATACGAGATTTGAATTTCCATTGTCACTTTCAGGTTGTAATCCATCAGCAAAACTATCATTTGAATTAATTTTTCTCATCTTTTCTTCAATAATGGCACTGCTTTGACCCACGTGCTGTCTTCTTTTCATTATCTTATGACAGATTGATCCATTTCAATAAATAAACAAATAAATAAATAAATAAATAAATAAAACAACACTAAACAGAAACAACAGATGAAAAACTTCATATCAACGTTATATTCACAGTAACACACATAAACACAGCTGTCTAAATAACGTTACTGTTGGAGAAAACACGCTGCAAAACATGTCCTTTCAAAAACAGTGGGGCACTTGCGCACAGCCCAGATGAGTTTCAACAGTACATTAAAAAGAACACGCAAAGAAACCTACGTTACCCGCACACGAAGAAAAAGATCTTTTTAGGTAGGTTTTGAGTTATATTTCCGAAACTAAACATAGTGTTGTAATTCTTCCATCGATTGTCAAGGTTGACGCAATAATGGTGGTATTTTTACACGAAGCCGATACAGCAATAGTCGGTATATTAAAAAAAATCATTCCACGTTTTCTCTTTTCTCTATGTAATGCTATAAGTGTAGAGGGAAAGGAATCTTTTTAGATACTTAGAAAGCGATATTTTTTCTTGCAGCTACCGCTTTCTTGGAAGACTAAAGATAAAATTTCAAGGCAGAAATGTTTGAAACTGATAATGAAACTTTTGATAAGTATTACCTGACCAGGATAGCAGTGCGGTTTTGGGAGGATGGCGCTGCTGTTGTATTTACATCATTTTCATGAAAAGTGCGGTGTGACAGGGGAGCGGAGAGTTTCACTCTGCAGTGTATAGAACGGTTTTTAAAAGTTTTAGTTTGGATGTTATGCATGGCCTAATCTCTTTCCGCTTAATAGAGAAAGCCGTAAGTTATGTTCTTGTAGTGAATCATTTCCGCAGTAATGCAATGTCTTGTGAATAGTGATATATGAATGGAAATTACCAATTTAAGAACAACATAGCAGAGGTGACAATTCTGTGAGCTTCTACCGTGTATTAAGCAGATCGTATAAAAATTGATTACGTTTTAATCGATGAACCAGGGGCGGATCCAGGTTGAATGTTTGGGGGGCGGTGGTTCGAAGTCAAATCAAGGTAAGAGCGTATTATGAAAAAAAAGTAAAACAACTTTAGAAAAAGAGAAGTAGCTATTGTCTGTAATTTCTAGAAGAGAAATGGCCACCTGCGATTTCGAAGGTGGACATTTTTTTGAGCAAGAATGCCAATGTAAGTAATTTCTTGCAATTTATTGCTTTATTTGACTTCTGCAACGTAAAACATAAAAAAAGGAAGGCCTACATATTTTAGGTTTTATTTTACATTTATAATACAAAGGTGGAAATTCTTAGGTTTTATTTTTAAAATAAAAATTAATACTATTCTGGGAGGGCCAATCGCACCGCCTCTGGATCTGCCCCTGACTTGAGCATATGCATAAAGTGGTTTATTACGAACATGACAGAAAGAACTGTGATAAATTGATTTCAAATAATACTGTTAGAAACACTGCTGCTTGCATTTTAGTTCTAAAACCGGCCGCCCGCACTCGTTCTCTGGTCAGGTAATACTAATTCAAATTCGAAATATTTTTACCTTGGAAACAAATTGTAAATCTTTCACAAAGCGGTAGCTGTTCAAAATAAAAAGAGACACTAAGAAATGCGTATTTTCAAAGAATCTACTATTTTCATAAAGATACTAGCTCAGCCTGCGCTCACTACACAGAGCATCATTCACATGAGCATGAACCTCCTTGTCATTCCTCACAACTAGTGCTCTCAACGGGTCGGGTCGGGTCGGGTTGAAGACTGACCCGACCCGACCCGTGACCCGAATTGACTGACCCGACCCGACCCGACTGACCCGAAACGTGATCCGATCTGATTGACCTGACCCGATAACCCGACCCGAGCTGACCCGGTTGATTCGACCCGACAACCCGACCCGAGCTGACCCGATTGACCCGACCCAACAACCCGACCCGAGCTGACCCGACTGACCCGACCCGACAACCCGACCCGAGTAGCCTGACCCGACAACCCGACCCGAACTGACCCGACTGACCCGACCCGACAACCCGACCCGAGTTGACCCGACCCGACCCGACCCGACCCGTAACCCGACCCGAACTGACCCGATCCGAGTCGGGTCGGGTCAACCCGACCCGTTTGAGAGCACTATGGTCACGACACTGGGTGAACGCCAAAATGCACTCACATTGGGAAACTAGTTTTAAAAGCATAATTTTAGAAAATAAAGCATAAAGCATAATTTAAAATATATAGCACAATTCTTGGAAAATTCTCTTTAACTGAAAGTTTAACATACTGTGTTAATATTTTTTAAAGCCAATATTTACAATGCAAAATCATTGAGAACATAACAATGCAACAATGAAAAGCTTGAAGTAAGATTTGAAGCTTTCCTGGCGGCGTATATGATAAAGTTCTTCTCGGACGATCAGCCAGGTGAAAACTGGTGGATAGGCCAACGTTTCGAGAGCTGTCATCGTTCTCATCATCAGGGCTGATGATGAGAACGATGACAGCTCTCGAAACGTTGGCCTATCCACCAGTTTTCACCTGGCTGATCGCCCGAGATGAACTTTATCATAATGAAAAGCTTATTTTCATTTCTGTAAACTTTTCGGTGTAATCCTTTGATGTGGAGAAAAGAAAGTAAAAGAAGAAATTTTTCCGCCAACAATGAATAGTATGCAAGAACTCCATACTATATTGTTACAGTGACAACGCCAGCTTTAAGTTGTTAGGGGGACAAAGGGGGGGCAGATACATTTTCGGGGGCGGCTATTTGCCATACCAAAAATAACATATTTATTACGTTTGACTTATTTTACATTACATTGTGTATTTCGTTGCTGTTTTTATGTTAGATCTATATGATTATAAATTAAACTTATTTCAAATAAAATTTGTAACTAACAAATAAGTAACGTCTGCACATGAAATATTTTTCAATGAAACTTTTGAAGCCTAAACATAAATTGAATTACTTTCGCGTATGCTACAAGTAACACATTCGTCTATATGCTACGTATCACTCGCTCTCTCCCTCTCTCTCTCTCTCTCTCTCTCTCTCTCTCTCTCTATATATATATATATATATATATATATATATATATATATATATATGTAGAGAGAGAGAGAGAGAGAGAGAGACAGACAGAGAGAAAATTTACGAGGAGCTGCTGAAAATGTCGTAGTCCAATCCAGAAGGAGTGTAGGTACTAGGTAGAAAAATGAAATCGTAGTTTAGAAAAACATATCTCTGTATGTACAAATATAAATTTTCATATTAATAATGAAATTCTTATTGTTTCTCAGGCCTCTGAAGTGATTAAGTGTGCCTAAACAGATAATTTCACGAACATCCAGATCCTTACTGTTATAACATTTTTGTTCCACCAAGGAAAGTCACCGAAGTAAATTAATTAGGAAATCAGTGAAACACCACGGGACTCTCCTCCGTTATATATAGTGGTGAAGAAGTAAGTGGCTTAGTATAAACGTAGCAATTTCTCAACAAATTATGCTTTACATCCAGGATGATTAAAAGCAATGACTCTTCCTGGAATCATGGATGCAATTTGTGACATTATTCTTGAAAATTGCAGCATTTCAGCCAGTGGTGGATATTGCCCGGGGCCGGAGGGCCTAGGCCACCCCAGTTTTTGTGTGACAAAAATAATTTAAGTTATTTATATTTATTATAGTCTGAGGTCTGCACCCCGCTTTCTCAGTTTTTATCTTCTCAGCAAAACTTGTGTCAGGGATTCTGGGCATTTCTTTGGAACTCGTCGGTAGCATAATTCAGAGTGGCTTGGGTATGCGCAAGTTCTCGGCATAATGGGTTCCCAAAATATATGTCAGGAGAATAAAAGGGTAACGGCATTAAGAGAAGTATTCTTCCAATTTGACCGTAATGCTGATCAATTTCGCTGACGAATAGTAACCATAGATGAAATATGGTTGTACCACTATGATCCTGAATCGGAACAACAGTCAATGGAGTAGTAGCACTCATTTCTCCATCGCCCCAAGAAGTTCAAGACACAGAAGTAGGTTGAGATACTGTTTGGAACATTCTTCTGGTATAAGTATGGAGTGGTAGACTACCTCCTCAATGGTCAGATATTTAATCCAGAATCTCTACATTACTTACAAAACTGAAAGAAAGTTCAACGTTGCGGAAAATGAAAAGAAAGGAATTATGTTCCTTCAGGAGAATACACCTGTTCATCAAGCTCCTGCGAACATAACTGACATTGCATAATCTAGGATTTCAATGTCTAGATCATCATTCTTATTCCGCAGATTTAGCTCCGTCTAACTATTACGTGTACTTATTTCCCAAACTTAAATAACACTTGAAAGACGCCATTTTAGATCAGATAGGGGTATTGCTACGAACAGTGGTGCGAGGAAATCTAGATTTTTTTTTTAACTTTTCTGCAAAAGCTGGAGCACTGTACAAGGTAGTATATTGACTCTCGGGAGAAGAGATGAAGAAGTAAAACTTCACCAATCCACGTGCACTCCTTCTGGGTTGGGCTACGAATTTTTCAGCAGTTCCTAGTCAATATGGTAGACGTCACGTCAGTACTTTCAAACAAAATAAGTAAAGGAGCACTAGTATAAATAAACCAATTACTAACTAAAGATCAGCACTCTGACAATACATTTTATTGGGAATCAATTTCATTCCATAATTTTATTATTATCATTTGCAGGAAGGGAAAACACAACTCTTTTTATCTCCTTCAAAAAATTAAGCCTTGGTAGTTGCAAACTAAGCTGTTATAAGCACATCCCCTGAATATTGGAAGCCGAGAATAATGTTTCAGAAAAAAGAAGTTTTAAATAAAACAAAATATGAAACTGAAAACTTCAAACCTGGACAAATACAAACAAGTTACGTAACTGGTTTTACCTTTCTTTTGTTTCCAATCGAAGTTGATCCAATGAGAAGAAAACCAAGTCGACCAAATCTACTATTGTTCGCTAGGCACAATTATTAAAAATCATAAGAAAGAAGTATAACTAAAATTTACCTCAAAAGGGGCTAAATTAGAAAAGAGAAATATGCGTGCATACCCAGACGCTCAAAGAAGAAAGCTTGAGGATTAATCTGCCACATAGTAAATTCATGGAAAGTAGACTACAATTTGTCAATGAGATTGGTTATGATACTGATATATAATACTACATGAAGAATGTTTAAAGATTGTACGAGTCTGGGGGGGCAGTCTAGGTGGCAGTCAGGGGGGCAGAAGTAGCTACTAGGGGGGGGGGCGCTCGCCCCCCTTGCAACCCTCTGGCGTCATCACTGTATTGTTATGTTTTCTTTTTGAACTTAAGCACTTTCTGTACTTTTTGGTGGCATCTTTTACTTTCCCTTTCTGTATATATGTACCTGTAAGGCGCACACAAATGATAGAAAAAATTTATTCGAGCAAAGCACATCTCTTTACAATGAATTAAGTAGAAAGTTCATTAAATATGAGAGAAACTAGTTGCAAAAAAATATCGATAAATAGATCAAGATATTTAGAATATTTGATGTATGATAAATATACATTATACACGATTAATGTAAAATAATAATTGAAATTAATAATAAAGCATAATTTAAAAAAAAAGCATAATTAAACAAGAAATAAAGCATAATGTGGGTTGCTCTAACAATTAAGTTGTATGAAGACGAGAAGAAAACGAAAGCTGATTCCTTAACGAATTTCGTTGATCTTCTTTGTGTCTACAAAAACGCATTCCTAGAAACCTACAAGCTAGGTATCATCTCTGTGATTATATCAATTTCTAGTGCTACATGTGAAAGGTCATTCTCTTCTTTGAAAAGATTAAAGACTTGTATACACAAGTCAATGACTCATGATAGGTTGAAAAACTTAGTGTTACTTTATATTGAGAAGAAAATTGCTAAATCGTTAGATCTTTAACAAGTTGTGGATATGTTTGCTGCTGCCCACACGAATAGAAAGATCCTCTTCAAATAGAGGCATGAACCTATAAGTTATTTTCTTTACCTGTAAAAGTGTATTTGCTTCCACTTAAGTCAACCAGCTACACATATTTTAAACGCCATGATTAAATAACTATTTACTTATATTAGAAATCAATTGCATTAATGAATCCTAGTTGTTTGTGGTACTAAATTCTTATATTTTCACTGTTTTCCAAAGAGTAAAATCATGAACAATAAAGATGGAAACATTCACCTTGAATACACACACACACACACACACACACATATATATATATATATATATATATATATATATATATATATATATATATATATATATATATTGGAGATGTCCCCCTCAAAATCCTCTTGGGCCCTTCATTGCCCCCCCCCCCTGAAAAAACTCTAGCTACGCTACTGGACACCATGCACCAGAGATGAATTCTCTACCACTGAGCCACCGCGGCCCTGCTTGGGCTTGGTCGTCCATATCCAATCTCTCTTTTGGCGTTGCTTAAACAACTTCTAGTTTTGTTCTAAATCCAGACTCCATATTGGCGTAGATATTAATATTACAGTCGATTGGTAAAATCAATCTTTCACATTTAAAAATTAAAGTACACACAATTAGAAAAATAAGCATTTATCATAAAAACACTAGCTGCAAGTGTTCAAAATAGATTTATGGTTTCTATAAAATCAATTGAAAATTGCTATTTTTAATTAGGCAGCTAGTGAAAAACAGCAGCTTTCGACTCCAGCCGAGTTTAAGCTCAACCTAAACTCAGTTGACCAAAGTGAACTGACCCGACTGACCCGACCCGACAACCCGACCCGATAACCCGACTGACCCGACCCGACAACCCGACCCAATAACCCGACCCGAGTGACCCGACCCGATAACCCGACCCGAGCTGATCCGATTGACCCGACCCGACAACCCGACCCGAATAACCCGACCCGACAACCCGACCCGAGTTGACCCGATTGACCCGACCCGACAACCCGACCCGAATGACCCGACCCGACAACCCGACCCGATCTGACCCGACTGACCCGACCCGACAACCCGACCCGAGCTGACCCGACTGACCCGACCCGAGTTGACCTGACCCGACCCGTTTGAGAGCACTACTCACAACATTTGTACATGCCCCTCTACAGACACAGACACAAGTGAACGACGTCTTGATAAAAATCGGCAAGGGGCATCATAAAGGGGAGATTTTTCGATTATTTTTTTCAAAATCTTGCCCCGTTTGCAAGATTTGAGCCTACTTCCGCCTGGAGTTTCTAATTCATGTATGATCAGTGTTTTCTTTCTTCTTGCATGCAGTATGCAATAAGCAAACGCATTACACACACAATGAATTATAATGTCAGTGATACGCTATATGGTGTTCACTGGGCCAAACACTCTAAACAATAAAGATTCATCTTACACTGGAGAAAAGTTATGCTTCGTTTTTCATTATCTTTTGGCCATGAAACAAATGCCGGAGATATATTCTAACCTCGTATACAAATGTGCGGTATTGGGATGTATAACTCGTAGGATATGATGTTTTACTTTTTAAATTTTCAATACTTCCGTGTACTCCTAAAAAATGTAATAAAGAAATAACGTCAATTTAAAAAGAATATTAAATTAGAACTCAATCTTCAGAAAATTTGCAATCGATCAGTAAAAACGACATCTTTCCAGAGTTTGTAGTTTCCGAGATATCATTGTTAAAAGAATTTGTCACAAACATATAAACTTATCTTGACCACAAATATATAAACGTAGCATTTTAATATATAGATATTTCAAAATTTCCTTTTTGCTGCAAATGAATGTGTGCACGTTTTATGGTAGTTTTCTACGTAGCTAATACAGTGTCCCTATGTTCTGTACTTCATTTGTGTACCCTGGTAATTGTTACAGAATTTTCTTCAATGAAACTGTAATTTCTTTCAATTCCAGGAATTATTAACTGACAATCGACGTTCCCACTCCAGTATTTCATCATTTTTGCCGAGATATTTGGGGAAGAATTCCTGCTATACATTTTTCTGGGGGGGGGCAATCCTCTCCCAGAAAATTTCTGAGGGGACGCGTCTCCCTCACCCCTCCCGACTGGCACGCCCATGTTCTGTTCCTAGTAAGTAAAGTCTAGTTTTATTTCTAGTGGCTTTTGCCATAACACTAACGAAGTATATATCAACTTTATCAAACATTTACTATCACACCACAGTCCAAGTCAACACTGCACAATCACACGTCTATTTTTTGTTCTGGTAAACAAAAGGGACCAATCAGCTCTCTCTGTGTCGTCCATTATGAAGATACATGGCTTGGGATCAAACCTTGGACTCTTGAAACCAAATATACGTTCTCTAGCAATGTGTTATCGTAACTGTATACGTTGCCTAGGGCCTAACCATGATTGACCGGTTGCTTATTATGGATCATACTTTTTTAAGTTTCTAAAAGCAAACTAAAAATTAAAACCATAAGTTTACTTATTTATTTTTGGAAGCACATGCGACAAAGGAGTCACTAGACATTTAGTTTCCGAATGGCCCCGAAAACTATTCAAGTGCAATAAAATTGTTCAATTTGATAGAAATATTATCATCTTGTTCAATCTTAAAATCGCAATATCGGTAGATAAATAAGTACAAAGTACACGAAAGGGAACAATAAGTCAACTCTCAGTATGTTAGCAAAGTACTCCGTCCTTTGATTATTAAAAGAGTATTCAGGAAAAATTTTAGGCAGTCTAGAACTAGGAGATGTTGAATGCATCTATTTTGCATTAGAGACTAAGGTAAAATTTTGAAACAAAACTTTTTTCATAGAATTAGGCATTGACCTTTATCATCTTAGCCCATACAATATCGGTCGCTCAGCCTAGGATTATTTCCGTGAGAAAGCTAATTAATTAACGCTAGTTTAATTTTATTGAAGAAAGTGGTATCAGGAACTTAAATATCGCCATTTACTAAAAAATAAAAACGCTACTTAATTACACTGAATAAAAATATACTTCGAATAACAATTGATTTGTAATTTGATTGATTGCTCCTAGATGGAGGCTCAATGGTTATAATGAATTTCATTAGCAAAGTTATATATTTCGTGGATTTTACTGGTTTCACTATTCGTTTAATATTAGATAGGTAGATAGATAGACAGACAGATAGATAGATAGATAGAAACGAGGGACATACTGAAGGTCGTGAGAAACAATTTTTCACAAGTGTAAACTTTATTTGTAAGTCAAACCAAATATATCATCTCAATCTACAGACCCTTCTTTCACTTTTCCACACAGTCTCCGCTTTTTTTTACACATATTCTCCATCCTTCTGCAAGTTTGAAAATATCCGTGTGATAGAATTCAATTCCAGCTGCCGTAGACACTGACGCAATACTTGCCGAATATCCTCTATGTGTCTCGTAGCGATGGCTTTTCATCTGTACCTTCACAAAACCGAAACGATATTAGTCAGAGGATGACATGTCCGGCCTGTAGGGAGGATGTGAAAGTGTTTCCCACCCTAATCTCCTGATCTGCTCCATAGTGGCACTTGCGGTATGCGAACAAGCATTATCATGTTGAAGGATGGTCTTTCCAGAATGTTTATGACGAAAGGCACGACGGAGCTTAAACGAGTCTGGACGTAGCGGACAGAATTTATGGTTTGTCCAGGCTCAAGAAAGCAACCAGCATGCAACCCTGTACATCCCAGAAGACACTCCCCATAACTTTCCTTACCGATTGCACTGTCTTCGCTTTCTTCTTCTGTGGCGAATTCAAGTGGTGTCATTCCGTACTCTATCGTTTTGTTTCAATCGATTGATGTAACCAGCTTTAATCTTCAGTAACATTACTCGTAAAAAAATCCCCACTTTCATGTCGAAATCTCTGAAAAAGGGTGTGAACAATCGTTAGTCTCTGACGTTTGTGGTCCTCGGTTAATAAACGTGGACCCAACAGGAGAAACCTTCCTATAACCTAAGCTGTGAATAATTTCTTGATCCAAGTTTTTTTTAGCGATTTCATTCACAGTGATATGCCTATCTCTCCTAATCAGCTCATCAACCCTTACCTTGTTGCGTTCTGTGGAGGCAGTTCGATGCCGCCCGCTCCGACGCTCATCTTCGATACTCGTATTTCCATCCTTAAGATGTTTCACCCACCTTCTAACACTGCTGCTACCAATCCATACATCTCCACAGGCACGCTCTAGTCTGCGGTGAATTTCAGAAGCAGATTGGTCCTCTTTAACAAAGAATTCAACCACAGCACGCTGTCGAAACCAAATATCGCTGCCCACCATTTTGCAAGTACTAACTGTGGTCACGTGCTAACAACAAACAGCGTCAACGAATGTAAAGAAAAATCTGTAAATTGAGATGACATACTTGATTTTACTTACAACTAAAGATTACGGTTGGAAGAACATGTTGCTCTTCACTTTCAGTAGGCGCCTCATGTACATATATATATATATATATATATATATATATATATATATATATATATATATATATATATATATACAGGGTGTTTAATAAGTAATGGTCATAAATTAAACCGTAGATAGTACATGCCAAAACTAACAAAAAAGTCTTAGTAAACATGTGTCCGCAAACGCTTCGTAACGGAGATAGAGGCTGTCGAAAGTGTGGGAAAATGAAGTTTAAAGACGAATATCTCAAAAAGTATGAATCGGACAGAGGGCAGTCCAATGAATGACTATCGTAGTCAGACATGCGCTATGCAGAAATGCATGGTTGATAACTCTGCAATGCGCGCGCAAGGGATTCCCCAAAGAAACGGAGGGATTCCCGGAAAATTGTCTAAGGAAAGGGGGCTCGAGATAAACATCGAGAGCGAGTCTATCCACCAGTAATTCATAAGTCGTGGTACCAGGTCGAAAGCTGGAAAAAATACAAAATAGCGGACGTTTACGTGCCGTGTGTGGTTGCATAACAAGCAGGAAATGAGAGAGGTAATTGAAGTGTGGGGATGTACGTTCAAAATTGCTCCAGGAAGAATTCCGACAACTAATGCATACGTACAAGTGTGGCAGCACTTAGGTAAACGGTATGCAAGGCACTGATGAAGCATTATGTGCTAAGCAGTTAACGTAACGAATATCCGCAAACTGGATTGCAATGGGAAAAGCATGACAACATTCGAGTATGTGGGAGGCGAATCTGAAACATTCCGCATGTTGAACGCGTAAGTGTATTACAACAAGCAAAAAATGATAGACATGTCGTATTTCTCCGTATCAACAAACATAAATCGTCATGTTGGTAATGTGTACAGCATTAATCATAAGGTAAACAGTAAATACCCAGATGTGTAACCACAGAAGAGATGCATGAGAAATTAACGTACCTCTATTATTAAAGTAAATCTTGGAAGTGTCGTCCATTCATGCGAATGCATGCTCGTACCCGTTTTCGCAAAGATCCACGTACTCGTGATAACATGTCGGCATCCTGTTGAATATGTCCGCACCATTGTTCCACCCTTTCTCGAAGGTCTTCTAATGTTGCAACAGGGGTAAAATAAACTTGCGATTTCACATGGCCCCAGAGAAAGAAATCTAAAGGATTTAAGTCCGGGGAGCGCGGTGGCCTAGCAATAGGAACCCCACGTCCTATCCACTTTCGTCCGAATTGGGTATGTAAATGTTCTCTGACACGAATAAGGAAATGTGCTGGCGCTCCATCATGCATAAACCTCAGTCGCTGACGCCTATCGAGAGGTATATCTTCGAGTAGAAGCGGCAAACCGTGTTGGAGAAAAAAATCCAAATATGAGACTGCAGTTAATGCATTAGGAAGAAAGAATGGTCTTACGAGCTGATCACCTAAGAGTCCTACCCACACATTTAAGGGAAACCTACGCTGATGTCCTAACTCCACTATTGCATGTGGATTCTTAGGGGCCCATACATGAGAATTGTGAAAATTAACAATGCCATTCCGGGTGAATTGTGCATCAGTAAATAGGACGTTATCAGTGAAATGAGAATTGCCAGTAATTTATCTACGAAGCCACTGACAAAACTGCCTTCTCGTCGGAAAGTCTGTGGGAGGGCAGAGGTTGGACACGTTGCAGATGTTATGGGTACAACTGCTGTTCATGGAGAATGTGCCATACGAGAGCATTGGATACGCGTTCGGCAAATCCCACACGTCTTGTGCTCGTTCCTGGGTTTTAGTCCACTGCCTGTAGTACGCGTTCTTCTAATACTGTCCTTGGCCTTCCCGTCCTGGAACAATGTGTAAAGCTCCCATGTTCTCGTAGCTGCTGATGTATTCTGATGAATGTTCTTCGGTCTGGTCGCTGTCTCGTAGGGAAAGTCTCGCGATATAACCCAGCGGCCTCTACCGAATTCCCGTTTGCTTTGTCGTACATAAAGTGCATGTCAGCATACTCAATATTACTGTACATTGTATCAATGGCAAGGTAAACAATAATTTAGCAACACACTAATAGCACTAATTAACACTGCATAATATTATCCCCGTGGCTTTGCAACACTACTGAAACTATTGCACTGTTCCCCGCAATACGATCAAGCAAGTACATCCACAACACTGTAAAGGCACGCGCGTTTGACACCTCTTCAACACACAGAACTACTACATTCACTGTAGGCGAGAAAGACAAGTGAAGACAACGAACCTCTACACTCTGAATCATTCTCCCAAGCGACTACTCCGGTACGACGAAAGCATGTAGACCTGTAGCAGAACCCTTCAGGCAACATAACAAACAAATGTGGTAAGGCAAGCGTGTTTCCAATTCACGTCTGTAATCGAAACAATGTAGTGTTCTTCCATTCCATATCCCTGGTTTACCAGCTGATTGACAGAACTGCGTGCACAGTTTTTTTCTTTACGTATACGTACAAGGGATGAACCAAATAATGAGCAACCTACAGGCGCTCGATTGATTGAGTTATTGTTGTTTTAAACGAGCTTACGAGCTTCGAAGGACGGGACCTACGATTTGGAAAATCTGAGATCAGAACCACTGCATTCAGTGGGCACTTCAGCGGATTTGAACCCGAAACATCATGCACCCAAGGTGAGCTCAACATCTGTTGCAACCCCGATTCAGTATTTCCAGCTGGCTTGCTGTTCTACCAGTGTTCCTTTCGGCCATTCCATTCATTTTCGCGCATCGTTTGTTTTACCTTGGTATTGGTATAGTAAAGGACTACTCTGTACATGTACATTCGTCTTAGGAATGTGCTCTGAAGTAGTTCAAAACATGCACTACCACCTTTCTTCGATTGCCTCTCTCATTTCCTGTTGGTTATGCAACCACACACGGCACGTAAACATTGTGCGCCATTTTGTATTTTTCGAGCTTTCGACGACGTATGAATTACTGGTGGAGACTCGCCCTCGATGTTCATCTCGAGCCCCCTTTCCTTAGACAATTTTCCGGGAATCTCTCCGTTTCTTTGGGTAATCCCTTGCGCGCGCATTGCAGAGTTATCAACCATGCATTTCTGCATAGCGCATGTCTGACTACGATAGTCATTCATTGGACCGCCCTCTGTCCGATTCATACTTTTTGAGATATTCGTCTCTAAACTTCATTTTCCCACACTTTCGACAGCCCCTATCTCCGTTACGAAGCGTTTGCGGACAGATGTTTACTAAGACTTTTTTGTTAGTCTTGGCATGTACTATCTACGGTTTAATTTATGACCATTACTTATTAAACACCCTATATATATATATATATATATATATATATATATATATATATATATATATATATATATATATATATATATATATAGATATAGATAGATAGATAGATAGATAGATAGATAGATAGATATCAGGGTTTCTCAAACTAGGGGACACGATCCCTAGGAGTGAAGATAAGTGGAACCACTGATCTCTATAATACGTACTTGTTTATCGGACAGTAAAATTGCGAATTAATTTAATTTACGCAAGTGACAGAATGGCTGAAGGTATTGCTTTTACATTAGATTTTCTTCATTTATAGATTTTCAAGAAAACGAAAAAATGAAATGAAATGAAGTCTTCAAGTTTTAAGTCCCACGATTATGCCACTATGCTAAAGGAGAGTGTGATGATGAGAAATGAATTAAATGGTGGAATAAAGAAAGTGGGAGGAAACAGGAGAACCACGAGAATCCACGCACGCGATGTTTATCTATCACAAAGTTCATTTGACGTGTGCTGGGATCGAACCAAAAACCCCATGCATAGAGGCCAACGCTCTACCACTTTTTTATTAAATTATTTATTGTACGCAAAAAGCAAATATGACGAAATGTTAATGAAAATTTATCACAAGTCTTTAAATATAAAAAAATAAAAAAATACATGAATTTTGGCGAAAGTTAAAAGAACAAAGAGTTGGCTTGCATATATCCGTCGATGATTTTGAGTATTATTGCTGCAAATATTGTACATAGAAGGCTCCCCCTTCTTCTAAGTTGGAAGTAAAAATATATGTTCCTATATACCAATCGACACAATGTTGTTTGCTAGCTGAATAAAAAAGATAATCTGACCTTATAATTATGCTAATATATTTATTGTGCTCTGAGCTACTACTGAGAAGGCTAAGAAAAGTGACGAAATTGAACCATATTTTTTTGGGATTCAAGACAGGGTGTGATTGTACCCATATGAACTAACGTATTTGAGGCGCCTATTATCAAAATCCGCAACATCCATTTCGCTTAGTTTCGAGTAATCTTGGAAAACGTGCAGTAAAGCTCCATATACACGGGTACAAAGTCCCATATATGAACTAGCTTTTTAGTATGAAGAATTAAGCTTCTAAACAAAATGCATGGAATTCCTTTAGATCAAACGTATAACAACCGATATATAACTCAATTTCGGTTTAATAAAATGGATTTTGCGGCTTTTGATACTAGGCGCCTTATTTTACATTATTACATTTATGACAAATAGAATTAGCACTAAAACCATGTTTTCTACGCTTGTCCTTATTATCTATACCATCATGAACAAGCATAAATCAAATCGATTTGCTACTGACACTCAATGTCGGATCATTGATATTGGCCCAAATATTGAGCCAATTACACGAACATTCATCTAACATAATTTTAGGTGGGACATACAAGTTATTCATTTTAAAAGCATACCGGTTTTTACTACGTATTTATATGTTAGAAAGCAAAATGCTGATATATATATATATATATATATATATATATATATATATATATATATGTGTTAGAAAGCAAAATTATATATATATATATATATATATAAGAAGAAAAACAGTTTCTAAGTACTTACAGCTTTGAAGTAGGTCAATCAGACACAGTGGAAGATTCCTATCTATTCGTGCTAGTAAGTAATGCCGCAGTCATTTTGTGACACTAACAACTTCGTCTACGTACAAGGTCAGCGATCGAGTAATATACAGAATGGCAGCTTTTAATTTTACATTTCTCAATTTGTACAATTTATCAATACCTCCTTGTGAATGTAAACAAGACATTGCATCATATTTTACACGAACGATCTGATGTTTCCATAGAAAAACAACTACATAAACTTTGGATTTGTTTTCCTATGAGTTGAGGCATAAGTAATACATTTGTCAGATACCATATTTTACTTAAAAGATAAACATGTATAAATTTTGCCCTGGACTATAAAGAGAGAGTCCTAGATTGATTCACATAATTTAAATGACGCAGTGACGAGAATTACAACATTCTTATAGTTGTAAGTAATAGTGTTCATTATGTTAAAATAATTCCTAAAATTGTGACACTGTCGTCCCTAGGAACGGTATTTAAATTAGTAAAATCAAAACTATTGTTTATGTTTAACACATGTGATTTACAGACATTTAATCTAGCTCCAGATGTTAACTCATAATCGTGAACGCATTCCATCATGATAGAATAATCTAGTTGTGAGGATACAAAAACTGTTACATCATCTGCGTAACTAGCCACCTTCAGAGTAGATGTAATAATATTTAGACCAGTTAGTCGGTCATCCACAGCATGTAACAGGGGAGCAAAACTAATTGCAAAAATCAGCATTGAAAGGGGATCACCTCGTATTGAACGATTGATGGGAATGCTTTTCGAGAAGTGACCATTAACATTTATCGTTGAATGTGCGTCTTTATAAAAATATTGAATCCAGGTAACAAATTGATCACTAAAACCAAGTTTTCGGAAACAATAAATTCGGAGTGTTCAATATTATCAAAGTTACTTTTAAAATCTAAATTAATCAAAGCCGCATTAAGAGCCAATCATTACAAATAGTAATGTTCCTTTAATATTTAACAGAAGGTAATAGATGGTTTTCTTTTTAACAGCCACATTTTGCAAATTATGTAATAATAAATCCATATATTCCATGAGACGGTTTTTAATACATCTACAAAAAATTTTGATATTTGTATTAATAAGTGATATAGGTCTATAATGACTAACGCTAGAAGGTTGAGCAGTTTTGGGGATAAATACCGTGATGGCTGTATTTGGGCGTTTTACAGTGTCTGAAGATAAAAGAACCATTCATTAACAATCAATGTTAGTGTATCGTCCATTTAGTCCCAAAATTTAATATACAAACCGGCAGAGATAGAGTCGTGGCCAGGAGATTTCCCTTGTTTGGCAGCATTCACAGCACTCTTTACTTGATATTTTGTAAATGGAGCACATAAAATTTAATTGTCTTCGTCATTTATCACTTGAGGCGCACTGACAAATAAATTATTGTCGCAGCAGATAGCGGAATCTATCCCAAATAATTGGTATTAATAATCATACAGGGTGTTGCGAATATTGTAGTGAGTAGTTGCAAAGAGCCTTGAGCATCTGTTACAGAAATAATTAGTTTCCTCCTTTCACGTTTCGCTTCTTTTAACACATGTGTAAGAGAGCATTGTTCTTCTTCTGGAAACCCTGGAACTTTACTACATATCTTAATCCCTTCAATGTTCTGTTTGTGGAAGTGTAATAATTTTGCTTTGTACTTAGTACAAGGGTAAGGGCGGGGCGATTTGTCATAGCCTCAGTCTGTATCTCTAAGAGACCTCTGTAATATAAATTATAAAGTATCTGCTTAACAGAATAAGTGTCAGAGGAATACCACCTACACCTACCTACAAATCTTCGGAGTTCATTCTTACAGTCTTGATTCCACCACTCAAGATATATTTGAAACCACTCCTTTTGTTTAAGCCAATAATCCCACTCTCTAGAAAAGAGTTGACAAAATGTCTCATCGTTAAGTAAACTATCATTCATGTGATAATACCCGCGTCCTCGAACAAGCATCGGTGTCGGTTATTTTAATTTACAATATTAAACTGAGATGATCAGTGAAACACGAGGGATATCTATATACCCTACAGAAACAACTTGTGGTTTTAAGGTATCATTGACATACAGCTTGTCGATACTGGATCTTGAATTTTGTGAAATAAATGTGTCTCCCTGTAAGTCTGAATGTTTAAAGTCCCACACATCTACCAGTGACAAATTCTTTACTAATTCATTCTATGTAGAACAATAATTGTAAGTCGGTTCCGCTTTGTGAGCTATGATTGAATTATGATCACCTCGAAATATAACATTGTTTGTGCTACTATTTTAAAATACGATGCTACCTCATTTCCATAAAAAGTATTCCTTTTTTCTATTATTACTTCCACTGGACGCATAAATATTGATAAGTGTGGTATCATAAACCTGATCTTTTATAATTCTACCATTATAATGCAATTCTACATTTGAAAGGGTAATACCTTCTTTAACCAAAAGTGCAGACTATTATGTACAACGTACAATGGATGTACACTTACAATTTTAGGACCAACGTCTTATAGAAAAACCAAATCTATTTCAGATTTAAGTAAAAAGTCATTGAGACCTTCAATTTTTACTGGCGATTGGATCCGTTAATATTTATAGTTGCTAGTTTTAAGATAGTACACATAAGTATAGTGGTAAAAAGGTGTCGAATATTAGTAATACACTTCATAATAAATCACCACTGATTGCAAGAACTGATCTATTGAATGTTTAAGTAGGGTTAGAAACTGATGGTGACTCACTGAAGTAGGAACTGCTGTATCATGTGTATGTTCATTCCTAACTATTTTTGCTACAGACGAACGGGTGAGCCTAGCTGATAATTCTGTAAGTCCCTGATTCGTCTTTTAGATTGTTTCACTTGAGCTAAACCGTTACTGCTTTCTTCTGTTTGTTGCCTTGTGAAGCTTTCTGAGAATTCCGGACATCGGTTCCTTTTCTCCCACTAGGGCAACTCACAGAGGAAGAAATGGGAACTTTTTCCTTGGACTGAACTGTGAACATGAGACTTACAGAGAAAACTTCTGATGCACTAGAGATGCACTCTGGGTTATCATTACCATCAACAACACTAGGGAATCAGGAACCACTTTCTTTCAAAACTTTCTTTGTATCCTACTCACAGACGACGTGTGGTTTCTGTGGGCGATCTGTCTCAGTCAATTGAGAAGCACCATGTAAAGATGGAGAGGCTGAAGATGAGGAGCTGTTCTAATTGTCACTAACATCCTGGGCATGGAAATCGTCAGATATTTCTCCGGAACATGGTTGGTTAGGAATAGTACTATTAAGCACTATCATAGCAGTGGCTACAGGGCGGCCCTGTATCACAGGGAGAGCAAAGGCAATCATTAATTGCGGAAAGTCCACATCGGAGGTCAAAGTACACAAATTAGCAGGTTTAACCACATTAATCTCTCGGGTTTGCGAATCTTCAGAGCGTTTCTTAGCACTTTCAGTACGTAATGTGGTTGTTGAAACAACGGCCCGTTTTGACGCTGAGAGCATTTGCCTTGTAAACGATCACATGATTGAAAGTAGAAACAAGTACGGCCCTGACCGTAATAAGTTACGAGTAACCTTTGGTTAAGAATATCAAGGAATGATGATATAGGCTTTAACAAGTACATAGTTACAATCTTTCGTCCAGATCTAATTTTATAAATATGGCTATCGTCATAAATTTCATCTTTTATACTTTTACACTCTCCATAGACAGACAATTTACGTGTGACATCATTATTGCTATATTCCGTGGAAATTGCATGTACTCGCACGTGGATTAAAGGCTTATCAGATAATTCTAAGGTCACTGGGTATGTTTCACTATCGTCTTGAAAATTAACATTATCACCATGTGCTCGTAATATTTTCACACACAAGTCAGACAATAACTTAACATATACACATTTACGGTAAATACCCAACTGGAAACTTGTGTGGGCTGTCTGCAACATCTTTCCTAATCTTTCACAGTTCCTGTGGCGAATAGTTTCTGTTCATGTCGTAAAAATGTTTGTTTCGGGGGAGGATGTTGTTGAAACCTTGTCCAAAAGTCTGTACGCATTTCTCTCAGTGTCTTACTTGTGTGGTTTCTCTCATGAACTCAACAACCTCCAATAACACGCTCTTCAATAACATAACTGGAAGTATCAGACATCGTTTACACAATCTGAAACAATAGAAAACCTTTCATTAGCATTTATAAACCGGTAACGGGAAAACTTACATTAGCATTTATCAAGGAGTAATGGGAATTTGTAGACACTGCATAGAGTTGTACACAATGTTCGCCATATTGTCTTCCGCATTTTCAAGTATAAATGTATTCATTTTTTATTCTTTGTGTACCGAAGTGTAATGGAACAGTGACATTTTGAAGCATTCTCTTTGTTTTCTTTAGAACTAAAGATGTGTATTTCATTTCTAAAGAAAAATTGGTTTTAGTTGTTTAGTTCCAGAAATAAAGATGATGGAAGTCAATGTGTTTACTACACAAAATCAATGAAATCCACGTCGTTGACCATAGTGGTTCACGAACTACAGGTATAATTGAAGAGAACTCAATTTAGTTTTCGGTTGTAAATTATTCATAGCTTTTATTAATATAAAAATCTAGAATTGTCTTTATATTTGTAAAATCCCACTTCATCCTCTTCACTAGTCAAAAAAAAAGTACTACAGAAGTCGAATCAATCCTAAATTTTTAATCATATTTTCCTTTTGCTGTTCTCTTATCTGGTCAATAAAAGCTAGAGAAAAGTGCAACAAAAATCTGACGCCGATTATGTGAGTGCGAGTTTTCCAGAGATCAAATGAGTCACGGTACAGCGTGTATCTAGACTCATGTACTTCGTAAATATGTGACGAATAACCGTAAGTTATAACATGTGAAAAAATATAGTTTTATTTTCTTCTTTTCATTAAGTTTTGTTATATTTCTATAGCATCCTGTGTGAACTGTAAAGATAAAGATCACGTATTTATTCAATTTCTTAGGAATTCAGTCTTTAAAACATTTAATTAAATCACGAGGTGATTAAAAAGTTCGCATACAAATTTCATTCTCATAATAAACGGAAAGAGATACTATCTCGCAAAATACATAAAATTTCTTTTGTGACAGATAATACACAAGGGTATATACTCGTGTGTTTCCTTAAAGTTTAATTCCATTTGCTATTAGACATCTACTATATTATTCTCCGTAAATTAAGTTTTCTTACTTGTTTGTGCCAAAGAAGTAAGGAAAGTTTTGCTAGTCTTTTCTGATAGTCTATAAACGATTGTATTGAATCTTATCTAGAAAATCAAAAATTAAAAAAAAAACTCGTATAACTTGACAAGGATTTGAACCTATCACGCTTGATTATATATCTTTCAGTAGCGCTACGCTCTAATATTTTTAGAAGTAATTTTTCTTAGTTGAGATAAAATTCTATGTTGAAGAGACTGTTTTTCTAAAGATTCATTTCATTGCGGAATGAAAAAGTGTTGGGGCGGCAGTGTCAATGATTGACAGAGCACCAATCCGCATATTGCCACCATATTTTTGTAGTACATCTGTACTACTTATCCAAACCGCCCCAATTTTTAAATGTATTATGTTGTTCAATATATAGTTGCTTTGTTGTTGATACCTAGCATAGCTTTTAATTGTTATAATTTCATGTAATATATTAAATATCTAAAATTGGTTATGTAACTGGTAGACTTGTAGTAAGAAATTTGTATGTTTTGGCCCTTTCTCTATTTCGTTTCTTGTAGTGAACACCATATAATTTACTACCAATCAAACGGTGATAAACTTTCGATATCGATATACAATAGGAGGCCATATACTTCTAAATTTTACAGGTGAGATATAATATATTAATTATATAGAGAACTTTGCAATACAATGCAATATGTGGAGATCTTATACCTGACAGGTACTATCTGTCAAACAATCATATGCATGTTTTCCGTGGGATGATTGTTCGGGATCAGTATCGTCTGCACCTTGTTGCTATCGATGGTATGAAAATAAAATACTACATATTACCCCATATCATTTCGCCACTAGATTCTGATGTTCTGATCAGTTAAAACAGTATTTCTGGACAACGTAGCGTAAAATGTATTTGTTGTTCATTCATTGTGCGAAAAACACAAAATGAATTCACGAAAAACAAAACAAAAAAAAGATTTGATGTAAAGTATTTTCTGTCAATCCACAAAGAACTCAATCTATCGTTTGTGTTTTAACCAACGTTTCTGTGGTGTAATAGGTAAGAAGGTGGACGCTAAATTAAAAGGGTAAACTCGTCGATTCCCGCTTAGGTCACTTGTTTTGTTTTGTTTACCGCAATAGATTCTTTTAAAATTGTAAAGACATACTAAAAAGCAAATTGTGGAAAAAACACATTTTACTTTGGCAGGAACATATATTCATTTCTTGCAGTCCAAACTGTGGATAATGAAATAGTGAATAGCGTTTATCTTTATATTTATAAAAGTCTAGTTTTTCCTTTTATTAGTAAAAAATTAACAGAACGTCGAATCACACCTAAATATAACATTTTTCCTTTTGATGTTCTCTTATCTGATCAATAAAAAATAAGAGCAAAGTGCAGCGAAGATTCGAACACCGATCTTTGGTGATCCGGTGCGAGTCTTTAGTGATCCAATGAGCCACGGAACGTGTGTCTTGACTTATGTACTCCGTAAATATGTCGCGAATAACCATAAGTTATAAGGTGTGAGAAAATGTAGTTTCATTTTCTTTTTGTATTAAGCTTTATGATATTTCTATAGTATCTTGTGTGAACTGCAAAGAGAAAGATCATGCATTTATCAATTTTGTTAGGAATTGAGCCTTTAAAACACTATGCTAGAACAGTATGTATACCAATTTCATTCTCATAATAAGGGGAAAGAGATACTATCTCGCGATAAACATACGTTTTCCTTTGTGACAGATAATACAGAAGTATGTATATACTCGTTTGTTTCCTATTAATGTTTATGTTCATTTGCTATTAGATGTCCACTATATTATTCGCCAAAGAAATAAGGGAAATTTTGCTAGCTATTTCTCCTAGTGTATAAATGATTGTTTTAAATCGTATTTAGAAAACCAAAAATTATAAAAGAGATCTGGTATAACTTGAGAAGGATTTGAACCTATGACACTTGATTTCATAGCTTCCAGTAGCACTACGTTTTAATTTCTTAGAAGTATTTTTTCTTAGTTGAGATAAAATTCTATATTGTAGAGACTTTTTCTAAAGATCCAGTTCATTGCGGGGAAAAAAGTGTTGGGGCAGAAGGGTCAATGACCGACACAATACCTATCCTTATATTGCACCCATATGTTTGAAGTATATCTGAACTACATATCAATTCCTTTACGTACTACTTTGTTCAACATATACTTGCTTTGTTGTTGATACCTCGTATAGTTTTTAGTTGTTATAATTTCATGTAATATACCAAATACCTAAAAGTTAGTTACGTAATAAAAAAATTGACGTCTAAGAGAACGTTGTATGTTCTGTAACTTTCTCTATTTCCTGATTTAAAGTGAACATTATAAAACTGACTACGAATCAAACAGTAACGACTTCTCAGTATCATTATACAATAATGAACCGTATACGGGGTTGGCCATAAGTCCCTTACCACCTTTTAAAATCCGTGTTCGTGGAAAATAGTGAACAACAACCATTTAGTAACATAGTAGGCCAAGGGAGAAGTGATGGTGACCAAGATGGTGGCCATCTTGAAGGCCCCCATCCTGAATTCACGTCAAGATTTTTAAACGGAAACATGGTCATGCGGCACATACTATTAGGCTAGAATTTAAAGACAAACACAATGGTGAAGTCGGTTTGTTGATATCTTAAAGTGTTCAAACGTTGGAGGCATTTTGAATTGCTAATTTTACCGTAGTGTTGCTGTTGTTGCAGGTGAATAATTATGCCACTAACGACAGCAGAGAGGAAGGAGTTGATCAGGGCATGGGGAGGAAGAAGTGCAAGGGCTGAAGATTCCAGGCACCCAGATCGACATCCTGTGTCCCATGTTACTGTCGCCCAACTCTTCCAGAAGTTAATGGATACTGGTTCCATAGCATATAAACCCAGGTGTGAAACACCCACGACCGAAACAGATGAAGAAACAAAAGTAGCAGTGCTACATCATTTGCTACATCACCACACCGCAGTACTCATCGTCTCTCCATGCAATGTGGTGTCAACCTTACATCCATCAGAAGTATCTTACAGAAAAGCAAGTGGCATTGCAACTTCAACGTACAAATTGCAACTTCAACATCATCTATCTGAAGATGACCCTGATCGTCGTGTGGAATTTTGCGACTGGGCACTTGCACAGTTGCAAACGGATCCCATATCCCACACAAATGTTATTTTCAGATGAGATCAATTTTTATTTCACTGGGGAGGTGAATAAGCAAAACTGTCGCTATTGGTCCCCGACAAATCCTCGGTGGGTTGACCCTTGCAAAACGGTAGGTACAGGCAAATTAATGGTGTGGTGTGGTGTATGGGGCACAAAATTAATAGGTCCATTTTCATTCCTGGTACCTTCACTGCTGAACGATATTTGGATATGTTGCGGGATCTCATCCTCCCTTCAGTGTTGTCCGAGGACGGCACATTTCCACTCTTTTTCCAGCAGGATGGGCCCCTCCGCATTACAAAGTACCGGTCCGTACCTATCTGGATTAACAATTTCCTGGACCTTGGAATCGGCGACGTTGTCTCATTGAATGGCTAGAACGATCACCAGATCTGACGCCTTTGGATTTTTATCTGTGTGGTCATCTGAAGGCACAGATATACGTCGAAAAGATCCGGGATCTTGAACACCTGGAAGAACGCATATTTGTAGCCTGTGCCGATATTTCACCAGAAACTCTTTTGAAGGTCATGGACAATTGGGTTGAACGACTTACCTTGTGATTAACTTGGGATGGGGCCACGTAGAGCACGTGCTGCGCCATGCGTGTAAGGTAAAGTTAGCAATTTGAAATGAGTGTAACTTTTGAACAAATAAAGACATCAACAAACCGATTTCATCATTTAGTTTGCCTTTCAATTCTAGCCTAAAATGATGTGCCACATAACCATATTCCCATTTAAAACTTTTGACATGAATTCAAGATTGTGGCTTTCAAGATAGCCGCCATCTTAGTCATCATCACATTCCGAATTCACCCTCGGCCTGCTATGTTATTACATGGTTGTTCACTATTTTCCATGATCATGGATTTTACAAGGGATGGTAAGGGACTTATGGCCCACCTTGTACTTATGAAATTTACAGGATAGGTATATATATATATATATATATATATATATATATATATATATATATATATATATATATATATATATATATGTATATATATATATATATATATATATATATATATATATATATATATATATATGGTCTCGTAAGTCCTCTTACATAGATCATCTCGCTAACTATTGAAGATATGGAAAAATGATATGAGAACAATGTTATTGGAAAGTATGTGTTTTCAACCTAAAGTGTTGAAATTTTCAGAATTGGACCACCGTTTGGGCTCTACACTGGTATGCCGCCCAATGGTAAGGAAGAAATGCAACGTTGACACGTCATTGTTGGACAACAATGAAGAAAAGAGTGTGAAGTTTGCAAGTATCCTGGACCAGGGAGAATAGAAGCGATGGCCACAATGAAGGATATGAAAAAGGATCAAACGCGATGTCAATCCAGGCAGTCACGTCACCATAAGAAGGGGACCGATACGAAAAAAATATTAAATTGAATTTGTTCACGTTAAACTGGTATTAATGGCTAAGTTATGTAAACGAGACGAAACAAAAGAACAATTGAATAAAATTAGAAAGGGCCTAAATAGCAAAACTCAAAAATCAGAAAAATCTATAGATATGAGTTACAGCAAAACAAGTTAAAAAAATGCTGCGACCATGTTAGTGCTTTAAAATAGAAGCAACAATTTTTTAAGCTATAAGTACTTTATAAATGTATTCTGCTTGGTATTAAAACATTTTTAAACAATACAACTCATTTTTACGTATTGCAGCCCTTAGATCCTTTCTCATTGTTCAATTGATATATCGTCTAGAAACAGAAGTGCCTGTATCGTCACGTTTCTAGGCGAGTTGAAACGAGACAGATTAATATTATCTCCAGCCGGTGCTGTAGGTGTAGCGTGCCTGCCTGTCACACGGCATTGGGGTAGGTCAAACTTGGGCAAAAACCCTGCTCCAAGGGCAATCCTGACTAAGAATTTTCTTGGTTTTTCTCAGTCCCACCGGGTGCATACAGCGATGATCCCTTCTCAGGGCAGGGCCGGTTCCTTCTACAGTAATAAATTCTCTAAACCCTGCAATACTATTGTGACGGATTTATATAACACCCTGTATATGAATTATCGGAAATTTTAGTAGTTAATACTTTCGGTATTAGTAGAGAAATAAGGACTGAGATCGAGTCTGTACTTGAAATTCGGAATATAGAATTAGAAACCGTTTCTCACCTCCTATCGCATTTTTTGCTCAATGGCAATCAATATTACAACCGGAAATGGTACTCTATTTCTTCCACTTCCGGTTGTAGTAGAAAATAATGTCGAAGACGGAATCTCTTCTTGAGATCTGAAATCCATATTAAAGGACCGATTTTCACTATCTTATTACAGTTTATCTTACTATGACAATGAGTATTTAAACCACCAGCACTTCCAGTTTGCATGAAGTGATAAAGGTTGAGATAAAATTAGGATGGCCATAAAGTCCCGTTACCTCTCAAAATAAGTAACGTAAATTACTAAACGTACGTAAATAACTATACGGAAAGAACTGAATGACATGAAAAACGATGAGTTCGAGAAGTTTTATTGAGATAGGAAACATTAAGTGTCCAAAGGATCAATCTCCCAACCGTCATTCTCATGACAAAGGATACATACTACGCATCCAGGTTCTGTCCGACATTTTGCAGGTGTAACTTGAGTGAAAGATTGTTTCACAGCTTCTGTCAGTTCAGCAGTAGTACCGTAACGGTTTTATGCAACGATGCCCTTTATGAATCTCCATAGCGAATTATCACCGGTGTTGAGGTCCGTGCTTTGTGGTGGCCAGGCAAGTGATGCGGGCAGATCTTCAATTCTTCAATACTGTAACTGGAAGTATCAACCATCCTTCAATGGAATGCAGCTTTTGGAATGGTGAGCAACCGTGCCGTTGCATTCCGCATGATGTCTTATCTTGACTCAAATCGGGTCCCTTTTAGTGGCATTTTCAGTTTGAGATATAACCAAAAGTCTCACGGAGCCATATCGGATGTGTAGGGAGCTTAAGGAAACACAGGAATGTTGTGTTTCTTGATGAAATCCCAAATCATATACGGAGAATGGACTCGCGAAACAATTGCATAGTCGTATTTTCTTTACGCACGACTTCTAATACACATTCCACTAGCTCAATATTATCAATTTTTTACTACGAGTTTGATTTCAGTTTCACAACAGAAGCATAGAACTCGAGACTGAAACTCCCAGCAAATGTAGTTTCATTTTTTGCCACTACGGCGTTGCAGTCAGACTATTTCCCTGACATCTGGACATTTCTATCTCTTACTTTTTTTTATTGACAAGCTATTACAATACTGATATTGAATTTCTGTGAAAAAGCAAATCTAACATGATGTAAATTATTATGTTAATTTTCAAGTGCTAGTTTAATCTCTTTCAAATAAGTGTAATTACAAATTCAAATATCTGAATTTATTAAAATCAAAACTCAATTATATTGACATAAAGGAACAACAATTGACCTAGATTAACGATTTATTCCTAATTTGATTCATTGCTCCTAGATGGAGGCACAGTAGGATGATAAATTATAATTAGCAATTCTATTCAGTATATGGATTAATGTTTCCACATTTATTATATATACATATATATATATATAATTTTTCTAATTACTTTATTATGATTATAATTTATATTAATATAATTATATTTTTTAAGAATATAGTGGCTTTATTACTCTGTTACGATAGTATTTGAAAGTTGAAGAACATATTAATGTTGATTCATGGTCGGAAACAAGAAATAATTAATCAGAAATAATTATGTAATTATAACGTCAAAAGAAAAAAGCTATAGTCCCTCAGAGTATAAACACTTCATCCAGTTCCTTGCCATGTGGTAAAGTGCCCAGGACCGACGAGACGTTACCAAGTTGGATAGAAACGGATATGCAATGTATTAGATAAGATGTGGAGCGAACTTCACCGGAAACACAAGAAATGTGTCTTCCTACCTCCCTAATGAATTCAAGACTTCCTGCACCCCAAGCACCACTTGTATCAATAGCGATTGGAGTGAAAACAAACTTTTCGAGAAGGTTGTTGTATTTTCTTTGCTTTTCAGCTTCTCTGCGATTAGCAACAGCTCCAGCATTCAATACTGACAGAGGGAGACTTGAATGAGCGTATGTATCAGCGCATGTGAAGTCCCACAATAAACATTTACCTCTCATCCATAGAACCAGTGTCATCCCATCCGGTCGCTTTCCATCCGAACGACAGCAACTACAAGGTTCTCGTATTGAAGGAAATCCAGCTGTGTTGAGGGCTCGTAGTATTATATCATTTACAGAGGAATGTCGGGCGAATCTACCAGCGCTCTTCATGCATGAAAGTCACAAACTGCTAAGCCTAAACGTAAGGCTGCTGCAATTCGAAAGCTTTCATTTGACAAATGAAGACCTAAAGGCGGAGAAGGTATCGCCATCAACCATGCACCCGCTTCGGGATACGAGGCAGCAAGAAGCCTGGCTTTATCTTCCGGAACAACAACAGATTGTAACAAATGATTATGTAATTGACATGCAATTGGTGTATACCAAGATGACTGATAACACTTTTTGTTAATCTCCGGAAGGCTTGTATCTGCCAAGTTTGCCCACTTATTAGAGCCTTCTTGAACTGAACCATCTGGGTCCAAACAATAACCCTGTGGAAGGAGATCTTCGATTAAACGCAGAGATCCGTGGTATGACGCTAAGAATGTAGGAATCGCCATATCCACAGCTCGTCGAATACCAAGACCGCCCAAACCAAGAGGTAAACATGCTTGTGTCCAAGAGGTGTCATCTAAGGAGCAGTTCAGAATTGATTCAAGGCCAGTTTTCAGGACAGTATCATATTTTTCCAGCAAAGAACTCTCATGCCAAGATGGAAAGCATCGTAAAAAATAGGTTAAGCGAGGGATTGATAAAGATGCTCGTAAAAGGAAAAATGCTGAATGGGCTGAAATTGAGGGAAGTCGAGACAAGAACAATTCTAAAGTAGATATTTTATTCAATAGCACGTTAGTGAGCGCTTCCGACGTGAGAGCAGCACCTAGAAGACAAGCATTCTGTATTGCTAGAGGGCGTATGCCTGGTGCAGCCTCATTAAATCTTCTAAAGATTTCGTCGAATGCGGTTTCATCTGTTCCAAGACAACCCACCTCGCATTTAGAAAAGTTAAGACGCAAGCCAAGAAGTGATGCCTTCTTATTTATTTCTATTAAAGATGAAAGAACTATCTCGGGTTCACCACCAATTGTTCCATCGTCTAAGTACCAAATGTTTAATTCGGTACCCAGTGATTTAACTAAAGAGTGAATGGTTATAGCGAAAAGTGCTGGGCCCAGGGGATCACCTTGTTGTACACCTTGTTGTACACCTTTAAGAAAATTTGTTCTTGGAGACAAATTGCAATGTTAGTGTGTTGCAGTTAAACTTGTCTTGAGCAGCCCCAAGGCAGAAGATAACTACATTCATTCTGCTAACCAGCTCTCTCATCTTGTGGTGTGTTTGCACTTCACTTCATCCATCATTCTCATTCTATTTTCTATCTTCAATGTCTATATTTATATTCAGAATGTTATATATATATATATATATATATATATGTGTGTGTGTGTGTGTGTGTGTGTGTGTGTGTGATCCGGATACCCCCCAAAACATACGTTTCTCATATTAGGTGCAGTATGCTGCCACCTAGTGCCAGGTACTCATTATCAGCGACCTCAGTAGTCATTAGACTTCGTAAAAAACAGAATGGGGGGCTCTGCGGAACTCACGGATTTCGAACGTGGTCAGTGATTGGTTGTCACTTGTCAGATTGGGTGTCACTTGATTGGGTTTCAGAAGTCTGCACGTGAGATTTCCACACTACTAAATATCCCATGGGTCACTGTGTTTGATGTGATAGTGAAGTGGAAACGTGAAGTGTATACCACAAAAGCGTACAGGACGACTTCGTGTTTTGATTGACATACACCGCCGACAGTTGAAGAGGGTCATAAAGTGTAATAGGCAGACATCTATCCAAACCATCACACAGGAATTCCAAACTGCATCAGGATCCACTCCGAGTACTATGGCAGTTAGGCGTGAGGTAAGAATACTTGGATTTCATGGTCCAGCGGCTGCTCATAAGCCACACATCACGGAGGTAAATGCCAAACGACGCCTCACTTGGTGTAATGAGCGTAAACATTGGACGATTAAACAGTGGAAAAACGTTGTGTGGAGTGATGAATCGCTGTATGCAATGAGACGATCCGATGGCAGGGTGTGGGTATGCCGAATGACCGGTGAATGTGTCTGTCAGCGTGTATAGTGTAAACAGTAAAATTCGGAGATAATGGTGTTATGGTGTGGTCATGTTTTTCTTGGAGCGGGATTGCATCCCTTGTCGTTTTGAGTAGCACTGTCAGAGCACGGGCCTACATTAATGTTTTAAGCACCTTCTTGCTTCCCACTGTTGAAGAGCAATTTGGGGATGGCGATTGCATCTTTCAACACAATCGAGCACATGTTCATACTTGCACGGCCTGTGGCGGAGTGGTTACACGACCATAACATCATGTAATGGACTGGCCTGCACAGAGTCCTCACTTGAATCATATAGAACACCTTTGGGATGTTTTGAAGCGCCGACTTCGTGCCAGGCCTCACCGACCTACATCGATACCTCTCTTCAGTTCAGCACTCCTTGAAGAATGGGCTGCCATTCCCCAAGAAATGTTCCAGCACCTGATTGAAAGTATGCCTGAGAGAGTGGAAGCTGTCATCAAGACTAAGGGTTGGGCCAACACCATATTGAATTCCAGCAGTACCGACGGCGGGCGCCACGAACTTGTAAGTTGTTTTCAGTAAGGTGTCCGGATACTTTTGATCAGATAGTATATATATATTGCACTTATTTTACTATTTACTAATTCTTTACGTGCTCTTAATATCACTATTATTTGTTTCACTATTTGTTAGATTTACCCATATATCTGTTCTTCTTTTGTTTATCAACCACACCTTAATTATGATTATGATCGCAAAGATCATAATATCCCAAAATTTTTATTATTGATGAAATAAAATTATAAAGTAATCTCCCTTAGCTCATCCCCTATGACTTACATCCTACTTTTCCACTCATATCCCGTTCTTGAAAGAGGGTGTAGCCCTCTAATAGGTAGCTAGCCTCTGGCTAGCTTTTAAAAAAATAACTTGTCTGGTAATTAATCGTAGCTCCTATGGGAGGTTGGGTAACTCTAGGGGAGAGGGCAAAGACCCCCGGAAGGTATGCATGGAAAAAACACTGGTTAAAGTTGTTTTACCGAAGAAAAGGTAAAACCCTTTAAACGGGAAAGATAAGACACAATTATAGTACGTGCCTTTGGTGTGGGAGACCCGGGTTCTATTCCTCGCGGGAGCTCATGTGGTTCGGGTTCCAAGTTAATCAATAGGTCACGTCTCATATAGCCTCGCTGCTGAAAGGCTTTAAATTCAAAATCAATTCAAGATACAGGTCGTACATCATTGAGAAGAAAATATTACTATTTCAGACAATTAATTTCTCCCTTCTAAACCTCAGCACGTCCTGATTCAATCGTAAACAAATCAATGAAGCTTAATCCGTGCAGTAGTGTTGGAAACTGGTGCTGGTGCAGTTGACTGGTGCCCAGACTATTGGCAACCAGCAGAACTCATGGTTGTCGTGCTCGATGTGAACGTTCACACACACACACAAAGACAAACACACAGATTAACACTGATCTTCAAAACATTTCACGCATCATCTTCTCTTTTGATCTGTCTTGTCTGGGGTTTTTGCGTTTTGGAGATGATGGCGATTTCCAGATGGCTGCTTGTCTCGTTAGTCGTGGATCGTAGAACAGACATCATGCCTCATGTCCTGTTATTATTTGGTTCAGGAACTTTCCATCAGCGGCAGCACTTCTAATTGTTGGTTTTGTGTCAGAATGCGTGGGACATGGTGCTGTGTGACACGCGAAATGTTCAAGTCATCCGTCAGAATGTGTTTACTTGTACCATGTCTGATCCGTACTGCTGTTCCGATGTCATATACTCACTGGGAACGGTTAGCGCGCACAACCATTGCAACCTCTTCGATTTTACATTCTCTTCGAACTGTTGTTGGTCGAACTAGTTGCTCATATTGATCTAAACTGTTTCCCTCCTCCGTAAGCCGTTGGTGCCACTTAAACACTGCACTTATATATGCATTCGATTCAAGCATCGACATGCACATTTATATAACTAGACTCTAAGTACATCTACACACATTAAAAATACAAGAAATAATATATAAATCATATTGCTAAATAACATCATAAAAGTAAATTTCATTCAAGACAAAAAGGGCCATGAAATACTGCTTGACCTATATGCATACTTATTTTGTTTCAAATATTATAAAGCAATCGTGCACATATAATTGACAATTGTTAGGGACATATAGTTGAGTAGAAAGGACTGTAAAGGTCGAAACAAGGGAGAGCCGCGTTGTAAGTAGATACTGATTTCGGGCCTTCTCTTATAAAAGTAAGTTGAAGCCTTCTGGAGGTACGTGTCCTAATATGTACGGTAGATTTCTCTTTGGTGACCTGACATAGGAGATCATAATCCTTTGTAGACGTTTTCTAATTTTATTATTTAACTAATATGAATAATATCACCTTAGAGAAAAAATATGGTTCTTGGGTGTTTCCCATTTGCTGAAGGTGTACGGCTCCAATGGTTCCCAGAACCCCCGTTTCCGTGACAAGCAGATTCGGTCCCCACTCTTATTTTTAAATTTCTTGGTTGGTAATTAAGATTGCCCTTGTATTTATGACCCCGATAACATATTATATACCATGTGGTCATTACACTTATAACTCCTTCCCTTAAATCATTCCGACCCTAAGAGGTAAATGATAGTTCTCTGTTTCCCGTAAGAAGTCTATGAAAGTCCCTAGGATCCCAGGTCCGCAACATCGTTCCTAGGGCCGACACCACTACCGCCCACAAGTTGTATAGGGTAAGAAAGACCTTGTTCTATCTTTATTATTAAACGCAAACACTTTATTTAAATTCAATTAGTCACATATAAAATGTCGCCTCGTTTCGTCTAGCCTGACAATAATATTTTAAATTATTACGGACGTATATCTCATTGAAGACTATTAAAATATTGAATTTTATACTTACATGAATACTGGAACAAGAGTTGTTCTTTCTATGCTGCATATTCGTGAGCTGAGCTTGATTTCAGATTGTGACACCTGATACCAAATTATAATAGAATTGTTCAAAATGTTTGACACAATGTCTTCGGCTTTTTTACGTATTCATTTTTTCATTTATTTTTGTAACAAAATTTAATGACATAGTGATATTTTGAACTATACTCCCAGTTTTGTTTTGAACTTAGGAGACTATTTTATTTCTAAAGAAAAAATATTTTAGTTATGTTTGATTCCAGAAGTAGAGATGATGGAAGCCAATGTATTACAACAAACAAATAACTGAAACCCACCTCGTTCACCATATTTGTTTATGGACTATAGATGAAGAGAACTTAATTTTCTTTTCCGTTGTATACTATTCACAGTTTTTATTAATAGAAAAATCTAGAACGATCTTTATATTTATGAAGTCCTACTTCTTCCTGTTTAATAATCAAATAAACTACAGAATGTTGAATTACACCTAAATTTTATTCATATTTTCCTTTTGCTGTTCCCTTACCTGATCAATAAAAAACAAAAACAAAGTACAACGAAGATTCGAACACCGAACATGTGGGTGCGAATCTTGTAGGGATCCAGTGAGCCATGGAACAACGTGTACCTACACTCATGTACTCCGTAAATATGTGGCGAATAACCTTAAGTTATAAAGTGTGAAAGAATGTATGTTTATTTTCTTCTTTTTACTAGGTTTTGATATTTCTACAGAATCTTGTATGAACTGTAAGGAGAAAACTCGACTTTGTCGACATTTATCGACTTTGTTAGGAATTGGGCCTTTAAAACATTTAATTAAATCGCGAGATGGTAGAAAGATACGAATACCAATTTCATCTCATAGTGAGAAAGAGATACTATTTTCTGATATAGTAAAGAGATAAAAGCATACATTTTCTTTTGTGACAGATAATACAGAGGTATGTATACACTCGTGTGTATTCTATTAATGTTTATGCCGATTTGCTATTAGACGTCTACTATATTATTGTCCGCAGGATAAACGTTTCCTTAGTTGTGTGTTTAAAAGAAATAGGGAAAACTTTGCTACCCATTTATCCCAGTGCATAAATAATTGTATTGAATCGTATCTAGAAACAAAAAATAAAAGTAAAAAATCTGGTATAGCTTGAGAAAGATTTGAACCCTTGACGCTTGATTTCATAGCTTTCAATAGCACCACATCTTATTTTTTAAAAGATTTTTTTCGTAGTTGAGATAATATTGTAGAGACTATTGAGACTATTTTTCTAAAGATTCGTTTCATTGCGGAATGAAAAAGTGTTGGGGCGGCAGTGTCAATGACTGACACAGCACCCATCCGCATATTGCCACCATATGTTAGTAGTACATCTGTACTACTTATCCAAACCGCCCCAATTTCTAAACGTATTATATTGTTCAATATATAGTTTCTTTGTTGTTGATACGTGATATATAGCTTTTAATTGTTATAACATTATGTATTATATTAAATACCTATAATTCGTTATGTAACCGATAGATTTGTAGTAAGAAATTTTGAGGTCTAAGAAAACGTTGTATGTTCTATCCCTTTCACTATTTTTTGTCTCGTAGTGAACACTATGACTACGAATTGAACAGTGATAAATTTTCGATATCGATATGCAATTGGGGGCCATATACTTTTAAAATTTTTCACTGTTCACGATACATTGTTCAAAGTGTGCATTTCACATAGCTCAGAGATTGCAGCCCATTTAGCCCGATTATATTATTCTCACCCTCACAACCAAGAAAAAATATATTTAGAACAACAATTGACTTGTAATTTGATTGATTGCTTCTAGGTGGAGTCACTATAGTTATAATGAATTAAATTAGCATATATGTATATTAATGTGGTTCAAAAACTAGCGATTAATTTTCGTATTTCACTTGCGACACCCCTAATACTTATTACGCAACTGAAAATAGGTACACTGGCTAAATTTTTAATTTTTACAACAATTTTTAATGACTCTGCCAATCGATTGAAATTTTGAATGCTACTAGTTTGTACACATCGTTAAACATATAAATATATATTGTCTTACATTTTGTTATACACAGTGTTATATACATATTACACAATTACACACAAAAGAACATTATTTCTGATTATATTTGCATTATTAAAACTTTCTAAAGTTCATTTGCTTACTTACACTTCACTTTTACATATTGAGTTTACTAAAATAAAGTATTCTTTGAACACTTTGGATATTGTTACCTGTGTTCCGCAACAACTTGAAGTAGTACTGTTGCTGTTCCTTGTCCTTTGTGACAATACCGTTATACTATTTTATGAGGGCAACTCTGCGTTCTGCATGGTCATTACATACTTACTACTTTATAACTAGCTAAGTAGTCAGTGTTGTATTTCCATGTCTCCGGATTTTGTGCAAAAAAGATGTTCGAATGCTGAGACGTTCAAAAAACTGCGTCGTGCTCTTAGTCATGAAATTCTCGATCTTGACATCCTGTAGTGAAACAAGAATATCTCGAAGAGTTTTCAGGCGTTTTGGAGGCTTATCGTTGCTGGTATCTGTGTTAAACGTTTTCATCATTTCTTGCTTTGTTTCTGCGACAGTTCGTCGTCGAAGAACATCAAGCTAATGAGTTTCTCGCTTACATACCAGAGATGACCACGATTTTTTCTGGTATTTGTAAACAATTGGATTGTCTGTTTATATTTAAGAAGATACTGTATTTCCGGAATTCGAGATCATTTCTTGGAGCAAATACAGTAACTGGTGGTAGGAATCACACAAAATTTAACAAGGAGCGTACACAAAGTAATCAACCCTTTTCTTCTTAATGAGTGAGGTTAAATTAATCCCTAAAACAACATTTTGACTGCGTACAATGTCTTTGCCATCCACCTGGAGTGGTGCCGCAAATCACTCTCCACGGAACGAGGTTCCTCCAAGAAAGATAATAGTGAGTTCCAATAATTCACGATATTCGTCCCTTGGCTGGCTACATTGAAGATAGCTACGTACGAAATCTATAAGTTCATCCTTGATGTTGGACAAATCTATAAATCTTTCTGCTGAATAATAGCGTGTGTGATCCAAAGAGTTGCAAGCTTCTTTAAAACACCTGAATATTACTCTATCTGGATCGGAAAATACATCTCCACGTAAGCATTCCATAAAAACTGCAGCCAGAACTATTTCCAGTATGTGGTGACGACAAGCTAAATACAAAATGCTTTTCTTAATTTTCCGCTCTATTATGACACAATCGTCACTGTAACGGCCAGTATTGCTGGCAGTTGTATCGAAACACATATCATTTACCTGGTCGATAATATCCCATGACCTCAATGCACCCAGTACGCCATTGGTTTGAGCTTGTCCTGTTCCAGATTTCAGTTTTGGGACTCCTAGCAATGGAGCTTTTCCCATACCAGATAGTACTACAGAAACAATGGTTTATTTTTCTGTTATGTCTGGTAATAGTTTGCTACCCCAATGGACAATGAGGAAGCTTCTTGCTTGGAACTTACTCTTTATGATGGCAGTTGACTCAAGACGATATCGTCCACGAGCTCGTTTGATGATGAACGACTAGTTTACTATTTATCTGTTCATAGGCGTGTCCACCAAAAATTTTCTGGGGGAACAATACTATTCACTCAACATTGTCGGCCAAATTTAAAGAAAATCTAATGTCATTGCACTCCCCCTCCCCCCAATTTTCAAAATGCCACATAAAGGGGAGATTTTTCGATTATTTTTTCAAAATCTTGCCCCGTTTGCAAGATTTGAGCCTACTTCCGGTTGGAGTTTGTAATTCATGTATGATCAGTGTTATCTTTCTTCTTGCATGCAGTATGCAATAAGCAAACACATTACACACACAATGAATTATAATGTCAGTGATACGCTATATGGTGTTCACTGGGCCAAACACTCTAAACAATAAAGATTCATCTTACACTGGAGAAAAGTTATGCTTCGTTTTTCATTATCTTTTGGCCATGAAACAAATGCCGGAGATATATTCTAATCTCTTATACAAATGTGCGGTATTGGGATGTATAACTCGTAGGATATGATGTTTTACTTTTTAAATTTTTCATACTTCCGTGTACTCCTAACAAATGTAATAAAGAAATACCGTCCATTTAAAAAGAATATTAAATTAGAACTCAATCTTCACAAAATTTGCAATCGATCAGTAAAAACGACATCTTTCCAGAGTTTGTAGTTTCCGAGATATCATTGTTAAAAGAATTTGTCACAAACATATAAACTTATCTTGACCACAAATATATAAACGTAGCATTTTAATATATAGATATTTCAAAATTTCCTTTTTGCTGCAAATGAATGCGGGCACGTTTTATGGTAGTTTTCGACATAGCTAGTACAGTGTCCCTATGTTCTGTACTTCATTTGTGTACCCTAGTAATTGTTACAGAATTTTCTTCAATGAAACTGTAATTCCTTTCAATTCCAGGAATTATTAACTGACAATCGACGTTCCCACTCCAGTATTTGATCATTTTTGCCGAGATATTTGTGGAAGAATTCCTGCTATACATTTTTCTGGGGGGGACAATCCCCTTCTAGAAAAATTTCTGGGGGAGCGTCCCCATCATCCCTCCCGGCTGGCAAGCCCATGATCTGTTCCTAGTAAGTAAAGTCTAGTTTTATTTCTAGTGGCTTCTGCCATAACACTAACGAAGTATATATCAACTTTATCAAACATTTATTATCACACCACAGTCCAAGTCAACACTACACAATCACACGTCTATTTTTTGTTCTGGTAAACAAACGGGACCAATCAGCTCTCTCTGTGTCGTCCATTATGAAGGCACATGGCTTGGGATCAAACTTTGGAGTCTTGAAACCAAATATACGTTCTCTAGCAATGTGTTATCGTAACTCTATACGTTGCCTAGGGCCTAACCATGATTGACAGGTTGCTTATTATGGATCATACTTTTTAAGTTTCTTGAAGGAAACAAAAAATTAAAACCATAAGTTGACTTATTTATTTTTGGAAGCACATGCGACAAAGGAGTCACTAGACATTTAGTTTCCGAATGGCCCCGAAAACTATTCAAGTGCAGTAAAATTATTCAATTTGATAGAAATATTATTATCTTGTTCAATCTTAAAATCGCAATATCGGTAGATAAAGAAGTACAAAGTACACGAAAGGGAACAATAAGTCAACTCTCAGTATGTTAGCAAAGTACTCCGTCCTTTGATTATTAAAAAAGTATTCAGGAAAAATTTTAGGCAGTCTAGAACTAGGAGATGTTGAATGCATCTATTTTGCATCAGAGACTAAGGTAAAATTTTGAAACAAAACTTTTTTCATAGAATTAGGCATCGACCTTTATCATCTTAGCCCATACAATATCGGTCGCTCAGCCTAGGATTATTTCCGTGAGAAAGCTAATTAATTAACGCTAGTTTAATTTCATTGAAGGAAGTGGTATCAGGAACTTAAATATCGCCATTTACTAAAAAAATAAAAACGCTATTTAATTACATTGAATAAAAATATACTTCGAATAACAATTGATTTGTAATTTGATTGATTTCTCCTAGATGCAGGCTCAATGGTTATAATGAATTTCATTAGCAAAGTTATATATTTCGTGGATTTTACTGGTTTCACTTTTCATTTAATATTAGATAGATAGACAGACAGATAGATAGATAGATAGAAACGAGGGACATACTGAAGGTCGTGAGAAACAATTTTTCACAAGTGTAAACTTTAGTCTACTTGTAAATCAAACCAAATATATCATCTCAATCTACAGACCTTTCTTTCACTTTTCCACACAGTCTCCGTTTTTTTCACACATATTCTCCATTCTTCAGCAAGTTTGAAAATATCCGTGTGATAGAATTAAATTCCAGCTGCCGTAGACACTGACGCAATACTTGCCGAATATCCTCTATGTGTCTCGTAGCGATGGCTTTTCATCTGTACCTTCACAAAACCAAAACGATATTAGTCAGAGGATGACATGTCAGGCCTGTAGGGAGGATGAGCAAGTGTTTCCCACCCAAATCTCCTGATCTGCTCCATAGTGGCACTTGCGGTATGCGAACAAGCATTATCATGTTGAAGGATGGTCTTTCCAGAATGTTTATGACGAAAGACACGACGGAGCTTCAATAGTGTCTGGACGTAGCGGATAGAATTTATGGTTTGTCCAGGCTCAAGAAAGCAACCAGAATACAACCCTGTACATCCCAGAAGACACTCCCCATAACTTTCCCTACTGATTGCACTGTCTTCGCTTTCTTCTTCGGTGGCGAATTCAAGTGGTGTCATTCCATACTCTATCGTTTTGTTTCAATCGATTGATGTAAGCAGCTTTAATCTTCAATCACATTACTCGTCAATAAAATCCACACTTTTATGTCGAAATCTCTGAAAAAGGGTCTGAACAATGGCTAGTCTCTGACGTTTGTGGTCCTCGGTTAATAAACGTGGACCCAACGGGAGAAACCTTTCTATAACCTAAGCTGTGAATAATTTCTTGATCCAAGTTTTTTTTAGCGATTTCATTCACAGTGATACGCCTATCTCTCCTAATCAGCTCATCAACCCTTACCTTGTTGCGTTCTGTGGATACAGTTCGATGGCGCCCGCTCCGAGGCTCATCTTCGATACTCGTAGATGTTTTACCCATCTCCTAACACTGCTGCTACCAATCCATACAGCTCCACAGTCACGCTCTCGTCTGTGGTGAATTTCAGAAGCAGATTGGTCCTCTTTAACAAAGAATACAACCACAGCACGCTGTCGAAACGAGACATCGCTGCCCACCATTTTGCAAGTACTAACTGTGGTCACGTGCTAACAACAAACAGCGTCAACGAATGTAAAGAAAAATCTGTAAATTGAGATGACATACTTGATTTCACTTACAACTAAAGATTACGGTTGGAAAAACATGTTGCTCACCACTTTCAGTAGGCTCCTCATATATATATATATATATATATATATATATATATATATATATATATATATATATATATATATATATATATATATATATATATCAGGGTTTCTCAAGGTAGGGGGGCACGGTCCCTAGGAGTTCACGAGGGAGTTTCATGGGGGTCGTGAAGATAAGTGGAACCACTGATCTCTATAATACGTACTTGTCTATCGGACAGTAAAATTGCGAATTAATTTCCTTTACGCAAGTGACAGAACGGCAGAAGGTATTGCTTCTACATTAGATTTTCTTCATTTATAGATTTTCAAGAAAACGAAAGAAATGAAATGAAATGAAATCTTCAAGTTTTAAGTCCCACATTATGCCGACTATGCTAAAGGAGAGTGTGATGATGAGAAAGGAATTAAATGGTGGAATAAAGAAAGTGGGAGGAAACGGGAGAATCACGAGAAAACCCACGCACGCGATGTATATCCATCACAAAGTTCATTTGACGTGTGCTGGGATCGAACCAAAAACCCCATGCACAGAGGCCAATGCTCTACCTCTTTTCTATTAAATCATTTATTGTACGCAAAAAGCAAATATAACGAAGTGTTAATGAAACTTTGTCACAAGGCTTTAAAAAATAAAAAAAATTAAACGATACATGAATATTCGTGGAAGTTAAGAGAACAAAGAGTTGGCTTGAATACATCCGTCTATAGTTTTGAGTATTATTGTTGTAAATATTGTACATAGAAGGCTCCCCCTGCTTCTAAGTTGGAAGTAAAAATATATGTTCCTATATACCAATCGACACAATGTTGTTTGCTAGCTCAATAAAAAAGATAATCTGACCTTAAAATTATGTTAATATGTTTATTGTGCTCTGAGCTACTACTGAGAAGGGCTAAGAAAAGTGACGCAATTGAATCATATTTTTTTGGGATTCAAGATAGGATGTGATTCTATGAACTAACGTATTTGAGGCGCCTATCCGCCACATCCATTTCGCTTAGTTTGGTGATGCTCCATATACACGCGTACAAAGTCCCATATTTGAACTAGCTTTTTAGTATAAAGAATTAAGCTTCTAAACAAAATGCATGGAATTCCTTTAAATCAAAAGTATAACAAGCGATAACTCAATTTCGGTAAAAAGTGGGTTTGGCGGCTTTTGATACTAGGCACTTCATTTACATTATTACATTTATGACAAATAGAATTAGCACTAAAACCATGTTTTCTACCCTTGTTCTTATTATCTATACCATCATGAACAAGAATAAATCAAATTGATTTGCTACTGACACTCAATGTCGGCTCATTGATATTGGCCCAAATATTGAGCCAATTACACGAGCATTCATCTAACAGAAATTTAGGTGGGACATACAAGTTACTCATTTTAAAAGCATACCGGTTTTTACTACGTATAGGTTAGAAAGGAAAATGCTGATATAATCAGATAAAACAGTTTCTAAGTTCTTACAGCTTTGATGGAGGTCAATCAGACACAGCAGAAGATTCCTATCTGTTCGTGCTAGTAGGTAATGACGGTGTCTTCCCACTTGCGACAGTCCTATTAGCGACAGGAACTATTAACTGTCCAATGAGCGACCGATTCGATCTGTTAACTGCACTATGAGTCACCGATTCGTTCATACTAAGATAATAGAAGAAGATAAGGTTCTCTCTTCTTTAACTTCTTTTATGCTAATGTGATTTAGAACCTAACAAAATGTACTATGAAAAATTTCGCTCTATCTGAATTTAATACGTGAGAATGTTCTCATTACAGTAACAATCTTTTATACGTTTCTCCTAGTATTATAGTTTTGAATTAATTTCTATGAATACATTGACTATATCTAGGGGGAAACTAACTAAATACTTCGAGTAGCTCCGCCTTTGTCTATGATTCTAATATAATTAAAAATTCCATGTTAAAATTATACGGAGCAAGTTTAGATTGAATATGTTTATGGTATAAGAAAGAAATCAGAAAGAAGTAGGAGCGCCCGAAGAAAATTTTTTAGGGAAGGGCATCTCCATGCTTGCAGTATCGTGTCTGGTATATTTGGTATTTAATATATGTGGTTTGCTGTATTACGTATACATTTTTGTGAGCCACCTGGACAACCCCTGCCTTCCCATCGGGTGCCCATGGAAAGAGGTTGTTCCCCTTGAGTATATCAAAGAAATCTAAAAGTAAGTTGTTTTCGAAGAAATTATTACATAAGTTACAAATCTCTCGCAGGACTTAACAGTTCGTCTAGTTATAAGGTACTATTTCAGATTGCTACACGACAAGCTTTTATGTATAAGTCAAAACAAGGGACGAAGGCAAATTAAGCAATTAGTTTACGTTTTAGTAGCTTACAATAAGGAAGAAGGTAGTTTAAAGAATTTGTTTACCTTTTGGATTGTTTAGAGTGAACTGTATTGTAATTGGTTGGATATGGTTGAGAATAGCCAATCAGGTGTAAGAGATCTCAAAAGCTGTCTTCTGTTATTGACTTTTTTTTCATTTTATTCACGGCTACACGTTTAAGCTTTTCAAAATAAAATATATTACTGGGCTTAGTGAGTAATTAGATTTGAATCAAATTAAGTACAGAAAACAGAGCTTTTGAAGAAAGGGGATATTTCAACTGGATTTTCAATAATTACATAGGAACATACTTTTCATGGAAATATCCCTGCTGTCTCGTTAAGGTATTTGATGTGTTTTATGTCAAATCTAACTCAAAATCAACATTAGTTTTATTTGCACTCACAGTAGAGGAAAAATATATTTGACGAACAGTATCACTGGCACGTACATATTTCATACCAAGGTTGTTCGGGCGCTAATAACGCCAGATTCAAACATACTTTACGAGATGGAATCATATCATCTTCCATCGTCTCAATGTAAATGAATCGGTAGCTCATAGGGCAGATAACAGTTCCTGTCGCTAATAGGACTGTCGCTTCTGGGACAAATTCGTAATGCCGCAGTCAGTTTGTGACACTAACAGCTTCGTCTGCGTCATGGCCTGTCTGCGTACAAGGTCAGCGATCGAGTTACATACAGAATGGCAGCTTTTAATTTTACATTTATCAATTTGTACAATTTATCAATACTTCCTTGTGAATGTAAACAAGACATTGCATCATATTTCACACGAAAGATCTGATGTTTCCATAGAAAACAACTGCATAAACTTTGGATTTGTTTTCCTATGAGTTGAGGCATAGGTAATACATTTGCCAGATACCATATTTTACTTAAAAAATAAACATTTATAAATTTTGCCCTGGACTATAAAGAGAGAGTCCTAGATTGATTTACATAATTTAAATGACGCAGTGACGAGAATTAAAACATTCTTATAGTTGTAAGTAATAGTGTTCATTATGTTAGAATAAAAAGTAATCCCTAATATTGTGACACTGTCGTCCCTAGGGACGGTATTTAAATTAGTAAAATCAACACTATTGTTTATGTTTAACACATGTGATTTACAGACATTTAATCTAGCTCCAGCACCAGCATGGAAAGGGGATCACCTTCTCGTATTCAACAATTGATGGGAATGCTTTTGGAGACGTGACCATTAACATTTAACGTTGAATGTGCGTCTTTAAAAAAATATTGAATCCAGGTAACAAATTGATCACTAAACCCAAATTTTCGGAAACAATAAATTCAGAGTGTTCAATATTATCAAAACCACTTTTAAAACCTAAATTAATCAAAGCCGCATTAAGAGCGCAATCATTACAAATAGTAATGTTACCTCTAATAGTCAACAGAAGGTAATAGATGGTTTTCTTTTTAACAGCCACATTTTGCAAATTATATAATAATAAATCCATATATTCCATGAGACGGTTTTTAATACATCTACAAAAAATTTTGATATTTGTATTAAGAAGTGATATAGGTCTATATTGACTAACACTAGAAGGTTGAGCAGTTTTGGGGATAAATACCGTGATGGCTGTATTTGGGCGTTTTACAGTGTCTGAAGCAAAGAACCATTCATTGACAATCAATGTTAGTGTATCGTCCATTTTGTCCCAAAATTTAATATACAAACCGGCAGAGATAGAGTCGTGGCCAGGAGATTTCCCTTGTTTCGCAGCGTTCACAGCACTCTTTACTTTATATTTTGTAAATGGAGCACATAAACTTTTGATTGTCTTCGTCATTTATCACTTGAGGCACACTAACAAATAATTTATTGTCGCATCAGATAACGGAATCCATCCCAAATAATTGGTAGTAATAATCATACAGGGTGTTGCGTATATTGTCGTGAGTAGTTTGCAAAGAGCCTTGAGAATCTGTTACAGAAATAGTTAGTTTCCTCCTTTCACGTTTGGCTTCTTTTAACACCTGTGTAGGGGAGCATTGTTCTTCTGCTGGAAACCCTGGAAATTTACTACATATCTTTAGCCCTTCAATGTTCTGTTTGTGGAATTGTAATAATTTTGCTTTGTATTTAGTACAAGGGTATAGGCGGGGCGATTTGTCATAGCCTCAGTCTGTGTCTCTAAGAGACGTCTGTAATATAAATTATAAAGTTTCCGCTTAACAGAATAAGTGTCAGAGGAATACCACCTACAAGTCTTCGGACTTTATTCTTACAGTATTGATTCCACCACTCAAGATATATTTGAAACCACTCCTTCTGTTTAAGCCAATAATCCCACTCTCTAGAAAAGAGGTGACAAAATGTCTCATCGTTAAGCAAACTATTATTCATGTGATAATACCCGCGTCCTCGAACAAGCATCGTGTCAGTTATTTTAATTTCCATTAATCAACAGAGATGATCGGGGAAACACGTGGGATATCTGTCTACCCTAGAGAAACAACTTGTGGTTTTAAGGTATGATTGACATATAGCCTATCGATACTGGATCTTGAATTTTGTGTAATAAATGTGCCTCCCGGTAAGTATGAGTGTTTGAAGTCCCACACATCTACCAGGGATAAATTCTTTACTAATTCATTCTATGTAGAACAATAATTGTAAGTTGGTTCCGCTTTGTGAGCTATGATTGAAATATGATCACCTCGAAATATAACATTATTTGTGCTACTAAAATACGATGTTTAGGTAGGATTAGAAACTGATGGTGACTCACCTGAAGTAGGAACTGCTGTATCATGTGTATGTTTATTCCTCACTATTTTTGCTACAGACGAACGGGTGAGTTTAGCTGATAATTCTGAAAGTCCCTGATTCGTCTTTTAGGTTGTCTTACTTGAGCTAAAACCGTTACTGCTTTCTTCTGTTTGTTGCCTTGTGAAGCTTCCTGAGAATTCCGGACATCGGTTCCTCTTCTCCCACTAGGACAACTCACAGGGGAGGAAATGAGAACTTTTTCCTTGGACTGAACTGTGAACATGAGACTTACAGAGAAAACTTCTGATGCACTAGAGATGCACTCTGGATTATCATTACCATCAACAACACTAGGGAATCAGGAACCACTTTCTAGCAAAACTTTCTTAGTATCCTACTCACAGACGACGTGTGGTTTCAGTGGGCGATCTGACTCAGTCAATTGAGAAGCACCATGTAAAGATGGAGAGGCTGCAGATGAGGAGCTGTTCTGATTGTCACTAACATCCTGGGCATGGAAATCGTCAGAAATTTCTCCCGAACATGGTTGGTTAGGAATAGTACTATTAAGCACTATCATAGCAGTGGCTACAGGGCGGCCCTGTATCACATGGAGAGCAAAGGCAATCATTAATTGCGGAAAGTCCACATCGGAGGTCAAAGTACACAAATTAGCAGGTTTAACCACATTAATCTCTCGGGTTTGCGAACCTTTAGAGCCTTTCTTAGCACTTTCAGTACGTAATGTGGTTGTTGAAACAACAGCCCGGTTTGACGCTGAGAGCATTTGTCTTGTAAATGATCACTTGATTGATAGTAGAAACAAGTACGGCCCTGTCTGTAATAAGTTACGAGGAACCTTTGGTTAAGAATATCAAGGAATGATGGTATAGGCTTTAACAAGTACATAGTTACAATCTTTCGTCCAGATCTAATTTTATAAATATGGCTATCGTCATAAATTTCATCTTTTATACTTTTACACTCTCCATAGACAGACAATTTACGTGTGACATCATTATTGGTATATTCCGTGGAAATTGCATGTACTCGCACGTGGATTAAAGGCTTATCAGATAATTAATTCTAAGGTCACTGGGTGTGTTTCACTATCGTCTTCAAAATTAACATTATCACCATGTGCTAGTAACATTTTCACACACAAGTCAGACAATATAATACTTAATAGACATATAACTTAATATATACATATTTACGGTAAATATCCTACTCGTGACTTGTGTGGACGATCTGCAACTTCTTTCCTAATCTTTCACAGTTCCTGTGGCGAATAGTTTCTGTTCACGTCGCAAAAATGTTTGTTTCGGGGAAGGATCTCGTTGAAACCTTGTCCAAAAGTCTGTACGCATTTCTCTCAGTGTCTTACTTGTGTGGTTTCTCTCATGAACTCAACAACTTCTAATAACACGTTCTTCAATAACATGACTGGAAGTATCAGACATCGTTTACACAATCTGAAACAATAGAAAACCTTTCATTAGCATTTATAAACCGGTAACGGGAAAACCTACATTAGCATTTATCAAGGAGTAATGGGAATTTGTAGAGACTCTGTACAATTGTGCACAATGTTCTCCACATTGTCATCCGCATTTTCAAGTATAAATGTATTCATTTTTTTATTCTTTGTGTACCGAAGTGTAATGGCACAGTGACATTTTGAACCATTCACTTTGTTTTCTTTAGAACTAAAGATGAGTATTTTATTTCTAAAGAAAAAATGGTTTTAGTTATGTTTAGTTCCAGAAGTAAAGATGATGGAAGCCAATGTGCTTACTACACAAAATAAATGAAATCCACCTCGTTGACCATAGTTGTTTACGAACTATAATTGAAGAGAACTCAATTTAGTTTTCGGTTGTAAATTATTCATAGCTTTTATTAATATAAAAATCTAGAATGGTCTTTATATTTGTAAAATCCTACTCTTTCCTCTTCACTAGTCAAAAAAGTATTACAGAAGTCGAATCAATCCTAAATTTTTAATCATATTTTTCTCTTGCTGTTCTCTTATCTGGTCAATAAAAGCTAGAGAAAAGTGCAACAAAGATCGAACGCCGATTATGTGAGTGCGAGTTTTCCAGAGATCAAATGTGTCACGGAACAGCGTGTATCTAGACTCATGTACTCCGTAAATATGTGACGAATAACCGTAAGTTATAAAATGTGAAAGAATATAGTTTTATTTTCTTCTTTTTATTAAGTTTTGTTATATTTCTATAGCATACTGTGTGAACTGTAAAGAGAAAGATCACATATTTATTCAATTTGTTAGGAATTGTGTCTTTAAAACATTTAATTAAATCGCGAGGTGATTAAAAGGTACGCATACAAATTTCATTCTCATAATAAACGGAAAGAGATACTGTCTCGCAAAATACATAAATTTTATTTTGTGACAGATAATACACAAGGGTATATACTCGTGTGTTTGATTAATGTTTATGTCCATTTGCTATTAGACATCTACTATATTATTCTCCGTAGAATAAGTTTTCTTACTTGTTTGTGCCAAAGAAGTAAGGAAAGTTTTGCTAGTCGTTTCTCCTACTGTATAAACGATTGTATTGAATGTTATCAACAAATCAAAAATTTAAAAAAAAATCTCGTACAACTTGACAAGGATTTGAACCTATGACGCTTGATTTTATATCTTTCAGTAGCGCTACGCTCTAATATTTTTAGAAGTAATTTTTCTTAGTTGAGATTAAATTCTATTTTGAAGAGACTGTTTTTCTAAAGATTCATTTCATTGCGGAATGAAAAAGTGTTGGGGCGGCAGTATCAATGATTGACACAGCACCCATCCGCATATTGCCACCATGTGTTTGTAGTACATCTGTACTACTTATCCAAACCGCCCCAATTTTTAAATGTATTATGTTGTTCAATATATAGTTGCTTTGTTGTTGTTACCTCGCATAGCTTTTAATTGTTATAATTTCGTGTAATATATTAAATACCTAAAATTGGTTATGTAACCGGTAGACTTGTAGTAAGAAATTTGTATGTTTTGGCCGTTTCTCTATTTCGTTACTTGTAGTGAAGACCATATCATTTAATACGAATCAAACGGTGATAAATTTTCGATATGGATATACAATAGAGGGCCATATACTTCTAAAATTTACAGGTGAGATATAAAATATAATATTAATTATATAGAGCGCACTGCAATACAATGCATTATATGGAGATCTTATACCTGGGAGGTACTATCTGTCAAACAATCTTATGCATGTTTTCCGCGGGATGATTGTTCGGGATAAGTATCGTCTGCTTGTTGTTGCTATCGATGGTATGAAAATAAAATACTACATATTACCCCATATCATTTCGCCACTAGATTCCTATTTTCTGATCAGTTAAAACAGTATTCCTGGACAACGTAGCGTAAAATGTATTTGTCGTTCATTCATTGTGCGAAAAACACAAAGTGAATTCACGAAAAACAAAACAAGAAAAAAAGATTTGATGTAAAGTATTTTCTGTCTCTCCACAAAGAACTCAATCTATCGTTTGTGTTTTAGGCAACGTTTCTGTGGTGCAATAGGTAAGCAGGTGGACTCTAAATTTGAGGGTAAAGAGATCAATTCCCGCTCAGGTCACTTGTTTTGTTTTGTTTACCGCAATAGATTCTTTTAAAATTGTAAAGACATACTAAAAAGGAAATTGTGGAAAAACACATTTTACTTTGGCAGGAACATATATTCATTTCTTGCAGTCAAAACTGTGGATAATGAAATAGTGAATAGCGTTTATCTTTATATTTATAAAAGTCTACTTTTATTAGTAAAAAATTAACAGAACGTCGAATCACACCTAAATATAACATTTTTCTTTTTTGCTTTTCTCTTATCTGATCAATAAAAAATAAAAGCAAATTGCAACGAAGATTCGAACACCGACCTTTGGTGATCCTGTGCAAGTCTTTACTGATCCAATGAGCCATGGAACAACGTGTTTCTTCACTCATATAGTCCGTAAATATGTCGGGAATAACCACAGGTTATAAGATGTGAGAAAATGTAGTTTCGTTTTCTTTTTGTATTAAGTTTTATGATATTTCTATAGTATCCAATTCTATGTATACCATTTCTATGTATACCAATTTCATTCTCATAATAAGGGGAAAGAGATACTATCTCGCGAAAAACATACGTTTTCCTTTGTGACAGATAATTGTAACGTTCCTCTTTGAGCGTTACATTTTCTCAAAGAGATTATTTGTGGAAATGTTTAATCAGCTCTTAGTTAGTGTTATTTTCTTTTATATTTTCTCAATTCTCGACTCTCATGAAGGATTCAAGATGGTCGATAATTGGACTAGTGTATTTAATCAGAATATGCTACTTTTTTATGTCTATCGTTCGTGTCAAGCGGATATCTTTCAGCTTCTGAAGATAGCGCTGACTGCTTGAAATAATTTGAAATTTTGTGTTTCGTGTAAACGGAGGGATTATTATGAACGTACATATATAAACGTTCATTTATATAAATTCTATTTTTATTTAGTCATATATATATTACTATTAAAGTTGTCGTTTCGGCACCGCGCTCTGATGCGTAGTAAGGAGCGACCAATCAAAAGCGAGCGGACTGCGGAAGCGTGCTCCCCTTTGTTTTAGCTCTTTGCACCGGGAAAATATGGCGGGAGTCGGAATGGAAGTGTAGTTTGATGTCCTGTCTTTTGACTTGTTCACTGCGTGTTATGTAGTGAAATGATTGTTTCCCATCACGAACCTTTTAAATAGGAGGTGCTGTGACGGAATAGTGATGGTAGATTAGTGTGTGTGCAGTAAGCTGCAATAAGTTACCTACGAACACTCAACTCGTACTCATATGGGATATTACTAGGATAGTCTCATTACTCGCTAATCGTTTGCTGCGATGTGAGAAGTTTAACAGTCCTTTTTCCCAAGAACTATCTCTGGGACCAAGTTCGATTGTGTATGGTCTTTTCCTCTTGACGTAACGAATCTCCCTCCACTGCCTTTCCTCAATTTGGGACTCCATCCCTTGTTACTTGCTGTCTGATTCCACCTGCATTCGTGGGACTCAAATGTATCTTTTAGTGAAGTTCCTGTTAGCGGTCGTTGTTGTGAACGTGAGCGCTACAGCAACTTTGCAGTGAAATCTTGTTCATCTGGTGAGAGTAGTGGTGAAGTGTACTCGGTTGCTATTAACCAAGAAGAAGTTACCATTTGGTTAATCTGCGCCCGAGGTTATGATTACAACTACTACATGGTGAGATGCCTAGGAAGTCGTTGGAGACCGCTTGCCACCCTAGGATGCTGCCCGGAATGGAGCCCTTTGAACTGGCCCGTGGTGTCAGTGCTGACTACTTGTAAAGCGAAAAAGGTTGGGTGAGCTTTGGTCACCGTCCCAGGTAACTATGTTTCGTTATTTTCTATCTCACTTAATGGAAGGAGTACTGTCGTCCAGGAAACTGTGAAGAAATTTGTCCACCGTTCATATAATTCATCCAAGTTGTCTCTGTTTACAATATCTAGTGCTTTATTATTACCGTCGTGTGTTTACTCTATTGTCTCAAATCGTTTTATAAAGCAAATAATATACATACATTTATTAATCATTGGTTCCTCAGTGTATTTACATACTATATGTGTATCAACTCTACAATGTCTATAATGTCGTCTAAAGTAAATCCTGTCCGTAACATGTCTGAGTAAGCGAAAGTGAGTCTTTATCCAGTAAGTCAAATCATACGCCGACGGGGTAGTCTGATATCAACACCGTTTCTCTCTTGCTTTGATTGGAATCATTTCCCCGAGTTGCGTAGATGTATAATATATCACTCGCTACCATCTAGCTCATGTTTGTCCAGTAGCGGGCACTCCGTATTGTCTATTATATATATATATAGTTCATAATCCCAGTATTAAGTTCCCCACACAACAATAATCTATGTTAATCCTCGAGTTGTCTTTATGTTATATCTTGAGCTATAATGCCGTTCACTAGTTCAGTAAGGCGTGTCGAAGAGGTGGGTATACGATAACACTCGCACTTTGATGAGATAGTGTCAGGGGTAGAGTCTAATTTACTGGCTGGTCTTGTACTTCCTATAATGTTTCTGCAGTATGTATTGTTATTACCGCCGCTGTTAATTTGTAAGTTATGTCGAGGGAAATGTCCTCTTAACAGTTGGTTGCGGAAGTAGTGGAATCGTTATGTGCCTAGGGAGGAAGGTTAATCGACACAGCCACATGTTTACTCCCTCTACGATGAGATGTTTTGTGAACAGTAATGTAATTGGTAATTTCCTCTCTGTGAAGTAACCTACCGAAGATTATGTCCTAATATTTAGTCGAGGAATGTAAACAACTCTCTTACTGTTATTAAGGATACTGTTTAAATATTGTTGTTACTCATCTTTGAGTTGTGTTGGCGCTAGAAGTTTTCTGGAATCTTTTAAGTCTGAATTCATATAAGTTTTTTTTCGACAATCGAGTTCAGCTGTCCATGATCGCTAAGATTAATGATAATTCCAATATTATACGTTGTTTGCAAGAGAGTTAAATAAATATGATTGCAATATATGTGGTGTTGTTCTGAAATGATTATTTTCTTCTTCTTTCTCCGTATCGACGATGCCATTAGTGTGCAAGAGTCTGGAGTTAAATAGCGTTGTGCTTACTGGTCTATAATTATAGCGTAAGAAAGTAATAATATCGGCGACCCAAATTTTTTTCTTTCTCCTTTCCCCTAACATTCGCTAAGAATCGAAGTAGCGTAAATAGCTCTTTTCAAGTTGGCTTCCCGTAGCCAGGATCTAACCTAGTACGGGAAGTTGACGTACCCATCCAAGAACGCCTCAAGTTGGCTCTCGCGGCCAGAATTCTAATTACTGTAAAATGTTACGCCTCATAATACAGAAGTATGTATATACTCGTTTGTTTCCTATTAATGTTTATGTTCATTTGCCATTAGATATCCACTATATTATTCGCCGCAGGATAAACCTTTTTTAGTTGTACGTTTGAAAGAAATAAGGGAAACTTTGCTAGCTCTTTCTCCTAGTGTATAAATGATTGTTTTAAATCGTATTTAGAAAAACAAAAACTAAAAAAGAAATCTGGTATAACTTGAGAAGGATTTGAACCTATGACACTTGATTTCATAGCTTCCAGTAGCACTACGTTTTAGTTTCTTAGAAGTATTTGTTCTTAGTTGAGATAAAATTCTATGCTGTAGAGACTTTTTCTAATGATCCAGTTCATTGCGGGAAAAAAAGTGTTGGGGCAGCAGCGTCAATGACCGACACAACACCTATCCTTATATTGAACCCATATGTTTGAAGTATATCTGTACTACATATCGCACCAATTCCTTGACGTACTACTTTGTTTAATATATACTTGGTTTGTTGTTGATACCTCGTATAGTTTTTAATTGTTATAATTTCATGTAATATACTAAATACCTAAAAGTTAGTTACGTAATAAAAAAAAATTGACGTCTAAGAGAACGTTGTATGTTCTGTAACTTTCTCTATTTCCTGATTTAAAGTGATACCACCCCTTTTAAAATCCGTGTTCGTGGAAAATAGTGAACAACAACCATGTAGTAACATAGCAGGCCGATTGGGAAGTGATGGTGACCAAGATGGTGGCCATCTTGAATTCACGTCAAGATTTTTAAACGGAAACATGGTCATGCGGCACATACTATTAGGCGAGAATTTAAAGACAAACACAATGGTGAAATCGGTGTGTTGATATGTTCAAGTGTTCAAAAGTTGGAGGCATTTCGAATTGCTAATTTTACCGTAGTGTTTCTGTTGTTGCAGGTGAATAATTATGCCGCTAACGACAGCAGAGAGGAAGGAGTTGATCAGGACATGGGGAGGAAGGAGTGCAAGGGCTGAAGATGTCAGGCACCCAGATCGACATCCTGTGTCCCATGTTAGTGTCGCCCAACTCTTCCAGAAGTACATGGATACTGGTTCCATAGCATATAAACCCAGGTGTGAAAGACCCACGACCGAGACAGATGAAGCCACATAAGTAGCAGTGCTACATCATTTGCTACATCACCACACAGCAGTACTCATCGTCTCTCCATGGAATGTGGTGTCAACATTATATCCATCAGACGTATCTTACAGAAAAGCAAGTGGCATCCGTACAAATTGCAACTTCAACATCATCTATCTGAAGATGACCCTGATCGTCGTGTGAAATTTTGCGACTGGGCCATTGCACAGTTGGAAACTGATACCACATTCCACACACAAATTTTATTTTACGATGAGGCCAATTTTTATGTCAGTGGGAAAGTGAATAATCAAAACTGTTGCTATTGGTCCCCGACAAATCCTCGGTGGGTTGACCCTTGCAAAATAGAAGGTACAGGAAAATTAATGATGTGGTGTGGTCTATGTGGCACAAAATTAATTGGTCCATTCATCATTCCTGGTACCTTCACTGCTGAACGGTATTTGAATATGTTGCGGGATCTCATCCTCCCTTCCATATTGTCCGAGGACGTCACATTTCCTTTCTTTCTCCAGCAGGATGGTGCCCCTCCGCATTACAGATTACCGGTCCGTACCTATCTGGATTAACAATTTCCTGGACGTAGGATCGGGCGACGTGGTCTCATTGAATGGCCAGAACGATCACCAGATCTATCACCCTTGGATTTTTATCTGTGTGGTCATCTGAAGGCAAAGATATACGTCGAAAAGATCCTGGATCTTGAACACCTGGAAGAACGCATATCTGTAGCCTGTGCCGATATTTCACCAGAAACTCTTTTGAGGGTCATGGACAATTGGGTTGAACGACCTACCTTGTGATTAACTCGGGATGGGGCCATGTTGACCACGTGCTCCGCCATGCGTGACAGGTAAAATAAGCAATTTGAAATGAATGTAACTTTTGAACAAATAAAGATATCAACAAACCGATTTCACCATTGTGTTTGTCTTTCAATTCTAGCCTAAAATGATGTGCCACATGACCATATTCCCATTTAAAACTCTTGACATGAATTCAAGATGGTGGCTTTCAAGATGGCCGCCATCTTGGTCACCATCACAATCCGACTTCACCATCGGCCTTCTATGTTATTACATGGTTGTTCACTATTTTCCATGATCATGGATTTTACAAGGGATGGTAACGGACTTATGGCCCACCTTGTACTTATGAAATTTACAGGAGAGGTATATATATATATATATATATATATATATATATATATATATATGGTCTCGTAAGTCCGTTTATATAGGTCATCTCGCTAACTATTGAAGATATGGAAAAACGATATGAGATCAATGTTATTGGAAAGTATGTGTTTACAACCTAAAGTGTTGAAAGTTTCAGAATTGGACCAGCGTTTGGGCTCTACACTGGTAAGGAAGAAATGCAACGTTGACACGTCATTGTTGGACAACATCGAAGAAAAGAGTGTGAAGTTTGCAAGTATTCTGGACCAAGGAGAATAGAAGCGATGGCCACAATGAAGGATATGAAGAAGGATCACACGCGATGTCAATCCAAGCAGTGACGTCACCATAAGAAGGAGACAGATACGAATAAAAATTGAATTTGTTCACGGTAAACTGGTACTAATGGCTAAGTGATGTAAACGAGACGAAACAAGAGAACAATTGAATAAAATTAGAAAGGGCCTAAATACCAAAACTCAAAAATCAGAAAAATCTATAGATATGAGTTATAGCAAAACAAGTTAAATGAATACTGCGACTATGTTAGTGCTTTAAAACAGAAGCAACAATTTCTAAGCTATAAGCACTTTATAAATGTATTCTGCTTGGTATTAAAACATTTTAAACAATACAACTCAATTTTACGTATTGCAGCACTTAGATCCTTTCTCATTGTTCAATTACTATATCGTCTAGAAACAGAAGTGCCTGTTTCGTCACGTTTCTAGGCGAGTTGAAACAAGACAGATTAATATTATCTCGTACCCAGCCGGTGATGTAGGGGTACCGTGCCTGCCTGGCACACGGCATTTGGGTAGGTCAAACTTGGGCAAAAACACTGCTCCAAGGGCAATTCTGACTAAGAATTTTCTTGTTTTTTTTCAGTCCCCCCGGGTGCATACAGGGATGGTCCCTTCTCAGGGCAGGGCCGGTTCCTTCTACAGTAATAAATCCTCTAAACCCTGCAATACTATTGTGACGCATTTATATAACGCCCTGTATATGAATTATCGGAAATTTTAGTAGTTACTACTTTCGGTATGAGTAGAGAAATAAGAACGGAGATCGAGTCTGTACTTGAAATTCGGAATATATGTTAGAAACCGTTTTTCACTTCCTATCGCATTTTTGGTCAATTGCAATCAATATTAGAACCGGAAATTGTACTATATTTCTTCCACTTCCGGTTGTAGTAGAAAATAATGTCGAAGACGGAATCTATTCTTGAGATGTGAGATCCATATTAAAGGACCGGTTTTCACTATCTTATTACAGTTTATCTTACTATGACAATGAGTATTTAAACCACCAGCACTTCCAGTTTGCATGAACTGATAAAGGTTGAGATAAAAGTAGGATGGCCATAAAGTCCCGTTACCTCTTAAAATAAGTAACGTACATCTCCAAACGTACGTAAATAACTATACGGAAAGAACTGAATGACATGAACAACAACGCTTTCGAGAAGTTTTATTGAGATAGGAAACATTAAGTGTCCAAAGGATCAATCTCCCAACCGTCATTCTCATGACAAAGCATACTAGGCATCCAGATTCTGTCCGACATTTTGCGTAATATTGCAGGTGTAACTTGAGTGAAAGATTGTTTCACAGCTTCTGTCAGTTCAGCAGTAGTACCGTAACGGCTTTGTGCAACGATGCCCTTTGTGAATCTCCATAGCGAATTATCACCGGTGTTGAGGACTGTGCTTTGTGGTGGCCAGGCATGTGATGCGGGCAGATCTCCAGTTCTTCAATACATTAACTGGAAGTATCAACTATCGTTCACTGGAATGCAGCTTTTGGAATGGTGAGCAACCGTGCCGTTGCATTCCGCATGATGTCTTCTCTTGATTCAAATCGGGTCCCTTTTAGTTTCATTTTCAGTTTGAGATATAACCAAAAGTCTCACGGAGCCATATCGGATGAGTAGGGAGCTTAACGAAACACAGGAATGTTGTGTTTCTTGATGAAATCCCGAATCATATACGGAGAATGGACTCGCGAAACAATTGCATACTTGTATTTTCTTTACGCACGACTTCTAATACACATTCCACTACCTCAATGTTATCAATTTTTTACGACGAGTTTGATTTTAGTTTCACAACAGAAGCATAGAACTCGAGACTGAAACTCCCAGAAAATGTAGTTTCATTTTATGCCACTACGGCGTTGCAGTCAGGCTATTTTCCTGACATCTGGACATTTCTATCTCTTACTTTTTTTTATTGACAAGCTATTACAATACTGATATTGAATTTCTGTGAGAAAGCAAATCTAACATGTTGTAAATTATTATGTTAATTTTCAAGTGTTAGTTTAATCTCTTTCAAATAAGTGTAATTACAAATTCAAATATCTGAATTTATTAAAATCAAAACTAACTCAATTATATTGACATAAAGGAACAACAATTGACCTAGATTAACGATTTATTCCTAATTTGATTCATTGCTCCTAGATGGAGGCACAGTAGGATGATAAATTATAATTAGCAATTCTATTCAGTATATGGATTAATGTTTCCACATTTATTATATATATATATATATATATATATATATATATATATATATATATATATATATATATATAAAATTTTTCTAATTACTTTATTAAGATTATAATTTATATTAATATAATTATATTTTTTAAGAATATAGTAGCTTTATTACACTGTTACGATAGTATTTGAAAGTTAAAGAACATATTAATGTCGATTCATGGTCGGAAACAAGAAATATTAAATCAGAAATAATTATGTAATTATAACGTCAAAAGAAAAAAGCCCTCCGAGTATAAACACTTTATCCACTTCCTTGCCAGGTGGTAAAGTGCCCAGGACGGACGAGACGTTACCAAGTTGGATAGAAACGGATATGCGGTGTATTAGATAAGATATGGAGCGAACTTCACTGGAAACACAAGAAAAGCGTCTTCCTACCTCTCTAATGAATTCAAGACTTCTTGCACCCCAAGCACCACTTGTATCAATAGCGATTGGAGTGAAAACAAACTTTTCGAGAAGGTTGTTGTATTTTCTTTGCTTTTCAGCTTCTCTGCGATTAGCAACAGCTCCAGCATTCAATACTGACAGAGCGAGACTTGAATGAGCGTATGTATCAGCGCATGTGAAGTCCCACAATAAACATTTACCTGTCATCCATAGAACCAGTGTCATCCCATCCGGTCGCTTTCCATCCGAACGACAGCAACTAGAAGGTTCTCGTATTGAAGGAAATCCAGCTGTGTTGAGGGCTCGTAGTATTATATCATTTACAGAGGAATGTCGGGCGAATCTACCAGCGCTCTTCATGCATGAAAGTCCATGCAGGCCACGTTGGTTAACCTCATCCCCACAAGCTGGACAGCGATGAGGCTCACAAACTGCTAAGCCTAAACGTAAGGCTGCAGCAATTCGAAAGCTTTCATTTGACAAATGAAGGTTTAAAGGCGGAAAAGGTATCGCTATCAACCATGCACCCGCTTCGGGAGACGAGGCAGCAAGAAGCCTGGCTTTAACTTCCGGAACAACAACAGATTGTAACAAATGATTATGTAATTGACATGCAATTGGTGTATACCAAGATGACTGATAACACTTTTTGTTAATCTACGGAAGGCTTGTATCTGCCAAGTTTGCCCACTTATTAGAGCCTTCTTGAACTGAACCATCTGGGTCCAAACAATAACCCTGTGGAAGGAGAGCTTCGATTAAACGCAGAGATCCGTGGTATGACGCTAAGAATGTAGAAATCGCCATATCCACAGCTCGTCGAATACCAAGACCGCCCAAACCAAGAGGTAAACATGCTTGTGTCCAAGAGGTGTCATCTAAGGAGCAGTTCAGAATTGATTCAAGGCCAGTTTTCAGGACAGTTACATATTTTTCCAGCAAAGAACTCTCATGCCAAGATGGAAAGCATCGTAAAAAATAGGTTAAGCGAGGGATTGACAAAGATGCTCGTAAAAGCAAAAAGGCTGAATGGGCTGAAATTGAAGGAAGTCGAGACAAGAACAATTCTAAAGTAGATATTTTATTCAATAGCACGTTAGTGAGCGCTTCCGACGTGAGAGCAGCACCTAGAAGACAAGCATTCTGGATTGCTAGAGGGCGTATGCCTGGTGCAGCCTCATTAAATCTTCTAAAGATTTCGTCGAATGCGGTTTCATCTGTTCCAAGACAACCCACCTCGCATTTAGAAAAGTTAAGACGCAAGCCAAGAAGTGATGCCTTCTTATTTATTTCTATTAAAGATGAAATAACTATCTCGGGTTCACCACCAATTGTTCCATCGTCTAAGTACCAAATGTTTAATTCGGTACCCAGTGATTTAACTAAAGAGTGAATGGTTATAGCGAAAAGTGCTGGGCCCAGGGGATCACCTTGTTGTACATATATATATTAATGGCATGCCGTATGTATATAGTTTAATCAGAAACATTAAGTTTCAATGTATGGATATCTTTAAGAAAATTTGTTCTTGGAGACAAATTGCAATGTTAGTGTGTTGCAGTTAAACTTGTCTTGAGCAGCCCCAAGGCAGAAGATAACTACATGCATTCTGCTAACCAGCTCTCTCATCTTGTGTGTGTGTGTGTGTGTGTGTGTGTGTGATCCGGACACCCCCGAAAACATACGTTTTTCATATTAGGTGCAGTATGCTTCCACCTAGTGCCAGATACTCATTATCAGCGACCTCAGTAGTCATTAGACTTCGTAAAAAAGCAGAATGGGGTGCTCTGCGGAACTCACGGATTTCGAACGTGGTCAGTGATTGGGTGTCACTTGTCAGATTGGGTGTCACTTGATTGGGTGTCACTTGATTGGGTGTCAGAAGTCTGCACGTGAGATTTCCACACTACTAAATATCCCAGGGTTCACTGTGTTTAATGTGATAGTGATGTGGAAACGTGAAGTGACACGTACACCACAAAAGCGTACAGGACGACTTCGTGTTTTGATTGACAGAGACCGCCGACAGTTGAAGAGGGTCATAAAGTGTAATAGGCAGACATCTATCCAAATCATCACACAGGAATTCCAAACTGCATCAGGATCCACTCCGAGTACTATGGCAGTTAGGCGTGAGGTAAGAATACTTGGATTTCATGGTCGAGCGGCTGCTCATAAGCCACATATCACGGAAGTAAATGCCAAACGACGCCTCACTTGGTGTAATGAGCGTAAACATTGGACGATTAAACAGTAGAAAAACGTTGTGTGGAGTGATGAATCGCTGTATACAATGTGGCGATCCGATGGCAGGGTGTGGGTATGCCGAATGACCGGTGAATGTGTCTGTCAGCGTGTATAGTGTAAACAGTAAAATTCGGAGATAATGGTGTTAAGGTGTCGTCATGTTTTTCTTGGAGGGGGATTGCATCCCTTGTCGTTTTGAGTGGCACTGTCAGAGCGCGGGCCTACATTAATGTTTTAAGCACCTTCTTGCTTCCCACTGTTGAAGAGCAATTTGGGGATGGCGATTGCATCTTTCAACACAATCGAGCACCTGTTCATACTTGCACAGCCTGTGGCGGAGTGGTTACACGACCATAACATCATGTAATGGACTGGCCTGCACAGAGTCCTCACTTGAATCATATAGAACACCTTTGGGATGTTTTGAAGCGCCGACTTCGTGCCAGGCCTCACCGACCTACATCGATACCTCTCTTCAGTTCAGCACTCCTTGAAGAATGGGCTGCCATTCCCCAAGAAATGTTCCAGCACCTGATTGAAAGTATGCCTGCGAGAGTGGAAGCTGTCTTGAAGACTAAGGATTGGGCCAACACCATATTGAATTCCAGCAGTACCGACGGCGGGCGCCACGAACTTGTAAGTTGTTTTCAGTAAGGTGTCCGGATACTTTTGATCAGATAGTATATATATATTGCACTTATTTTATTATTTACTAATTCTTTACGTGCTCTTAATATCACTATTATTTGTTTCACTATTTGTTAGATTTACCCATATATCTGTTCTTCTTTTGTTTATCAACCACACCTTAATTATGATTATGATCGCAAAGGGTATAATATCCCAAAATGTTTATTATTGATGAAATAAAATTATAAAGTAATCTCCCTTAGCTCATCCCCTATGACTTACATCCTACTTTCCCACTCATATCCCGTTCTTGAAAGAGGGTGTAGCCCTGTAATAGGTAGCTAGCCTCTGGCTAGATTTTAAAACAATAACTTGTCTGGTAATTAATCGTAGCTCCTATGGGAGGTTGGGTAACTCTAGGGGAGAGGGCAAAGACCCCCGGAAGGTATGCGTGGAAAAAACACTGTTTAAAGTTGTTTTACCGAAGAAAAGGTAAAACACTTTAAACGGGAAAGATAAGATACAATTAGAGTACGTGCCTTTGGTGTGGGAGACCCGGGTTCTATTCCTCGCGGGAGCTCATGTGGTTCGGGTTCCACGTTAATCAATACGTCACGTCTCTTATAGCCTCGCTGCTGAAAGGCTTTAAATTCAAAATCAATTCAAGATACAGTTAGTACATCATTGAGAAGAAAATATTACTATTTCAGATAATTAATTTCTCCCTTCTAAACCTCAGCACGTCCTGATTCAATCGTAAACAAATCAATGAAGCTTAATCCGTGCAGTAGTGTTGGAAACTGAGTTGACTGCTGCCCAGACTATTGGCAACCAGCAGAACTCATGGTTGTCGTGCTCGATGTAAACGTCCACACACACACACAAAGACAAACACACAGATTAACACTGATCTTCAAAACATTTCACGCATCATCTTCTCTTTTGATCTGTCTTGTCTGGGGTTTTTGCATTTTGGAGATGATGGCGATTTCCAGATGTCTGCTTGTCTCGTTAGTTGTGGATCGTACAACAGACATCATGCCTCATGTCCTGTTATTATTTGGTTCAGGAACGTTCCATCAGCGGCAGCACTTCTGATTGCTGTTTTGTGTCAGATTGCGTGGGACATGGTGCTGTGTGACACGCGAAATGTTCAAGTCATCCGTTAGAATGTTGTTACTTGTACCATGTCTGATCCGTACTGCTGTTCCGATGTAATATACTCACTGGGAACGGTTAGCGCGCACAACCATTGCAACCTCTTCGATTTTGCATTCTCTTCGAACTGTTGTTGGTCGAACACTGCACTTATATATGCATTCGATTCAAGCATCGACATGCACATTTACATAACTAGACTCTAAGTACATCTACACACATTAAAAATACAAGAAATAATCTATAAATCATATTGCTAAATAACATCATAAATTTCATTCAAGACAAAAAGGGCCATGAAATACTGCTTGACCTATATGCATACTTATTTTGTTTCAAATATTATAAAGCAATCGTGCACATATAATTGACAATTGTTAGGGACATATAGTTGAGTAGAAAGGACTGTAAAAGTCGAAACAAAGGATAGCCGCCTTGTAAATAGATACTGATTTCGGGATTTCTCTTGTAAAGGTAAGTTAAAGCCTTCTGGAGGCTCGTGTCCTAATATGTAGGGTAGATTTCTCTTTGGTGACCTGACATAGAAGATCATAATCCTTTGTAGACGTTTTCTAATTTTATTATTTAACTAATATGAATAATATCACCTTAGAGAAAAAATATGGTCCTTGGGTGTTTCCCCTTTGCTGAAGGTGTACGGCTCCAATGGTTCCCAGAACCCCCGTTTCCATGACAAGCAGATTCGGTCCCCACTCTTATTTTTAAATTTCTTGGTTGGTAATTAAGATTGCCCTTGTATTTATGACCCCGATAACATATTATATACCATGTGGTCACTACACTTATAACTCTTTCCCTTAAATCATTCCGACCCTAAGAGGTAAATGATAGTTCTTTGTTTCCCGTAAGAAGTCTATGAAAGTCCCTAGGATCCCAGGTCCGCAACATCGTTCCTAGGGCCGACACCACTACCGCCCACAAGTTGTATAGGGTAAGAAAGACCTTGTTCTATCTTTATTATTAAACACAAACACTTTATTTAAATTCAATTAGTCACATATAAAATCTCGCCTCGTTTCGTCTAGCCTGACAATAATTTTTTAAATTATTACGGACGTTTATCTCATTGAAGACTATTAAAATATTGAATTTTATACTCACAGGAATACTGGAACAGGAGTTGTTCTTTCTATGCTGCATATTCGTGAGCTGAGCTTGATTTCAGATTGTAACACCTGAGACCAAATTATAATAGAATTGTTCAAAATGTTTGACACATTGTCTTCGGCTTTTTTACGTATTCATTATTTCATTTATTTTTGTAACAAAATGTAATGGCATAGTGATATTTTGAACTATACTCCCAGTTTTGTTTTGAACTTTGGAGACTTTTTTTTACTTCTAAAGAAAAATTATTTTAGTTATGTTTGATTCCAGAAGTAGAGATGATGGAAGCCAATGTATTACAACAAACAAGTAACTGAAACCCACCTCGTTCACCATATTTGTTTATGGACTATAGATAAAGAGAACTTAATTTTCTTTTCCGTTGTATACTATTCACAGTTTTTATTAATAGAAAAGTCTAGAATTATCTTTATATTTATAAAGTCCTACTTCTTCCTGTTTAATAATCAAATAAACTACAGAATGTTGAATTACACCTAAATTTTATTCATATTTTCCTTTTGCTGTTCCCTTACCTGATCAATAAAAAACAATAACAAAGTGCAACGAAGATTCGAACACCGAGCATGTGAGTGCGAATGTTGTAGGGATCCAGTGAGCCATGGAACAACGTGTACCTACACTCATGTACTCCGTAAATATGTGGCGAATAACCTTTAGTTATAAAGTGTGAAACAATGTGTGTTTATTTTCTTCTTTTTACTAGGTTTTGATATTTCTACAGAATCTTGTATGAACTGTAAGGAGAAAGGTTGACTTTGTCGACATTTATCGACTTTGTTAGGAATTGGGCCTTTAAAACATTTAATTGAATCGCGAGATGGTAGAAAGATACGAATACCAATTTCATCTCATAATGAGAAAGAGATACTATTTTCTGATATAGTAAAGAGATAAAAAGATACATTTTCTTTTGTGACAGATAATATAGAGGTATGTATACACTCGTGTGTATTCTATTGATGTTTATGCCGATTTGCTATTAGACGTCCACTATATTATTCTCCGCAGGATAAACGTTTCCTTAGTTGTGTGTTTAAAAGAAATAGGGAAAACTTTGCTAGCCATTTCTCCCAGTGCATAAATGATTTTATTGAATCGTATCTGGAAACCAACAATAAAAATAAAAAATCTGGTATAGCTTGAGAAAGATTTGAACCCTTGACGCTTGATTTCATAGCTTTCAATAGCACCACGTCTTATTTTTAAAAAGATTTTTCTTATTTGAGATAATATTCTATGTTGTAGAGACTATTTTTCTAAAGATTCGTTTCATTGCGGAATGAAAAGTGTTGGGGCGGCAGTGTCAATGACTGACACAGCACCCATCCGCATATTGCCACCACATGTTTGTAGTACATCTGTACTACTTATCCAAACCGCCCCAATTTCTAAACGTATTATATTGTTCAATATATAGTTTCTTTGTTGTTGGTACGTCATATAGCTTTTAATTGTTATAACATCATATTAAATACTTATAATTCGTTATGTAACCGATAGATTTGTAGTAAGAAATTTTGAGGTCTAAGAGAACGTTGTATGTTCTATCGCTTTCACTATTTTTTGTCTCGTAGTGAACACCATGACTACGAATTGAACAGTGATAAATTTTCGATATCGATATGCAATTGGGGGCCATATACTTTTAAAATTTTTCACTGTTCACGATACATTGTTTAAAGTGTGCATTCCACATAGCTCAGAGATTGCAACCCATGTAGCCCGACTATATTATTCTCACTTTCACAACCAAGAAAAAAATTCTTGAAACTTGATTTCCGGAATCCATTCAACGAAATCAACAGAGACTCTTTGCTTACAGCTGTAAAAACGCACTTTATATACGTTTTCATACATCAGTGCTATTCACAGCCTGGTCGCCTATTCTTTGTGAAGACATCATCCTCTCCCAGCGAGGTGTTCAACAAGGAGACCCCCTAGGACCTGCTTTATTTGCGTTGACACTTCACTCTATTGTCAGCAACATCAATACTGAGTTAAACATTTGGTACGTCGACGATGGAACTATAGCTGGAGACAAGGAAGATGTCCTAGAAGCTTTGACAAAGATTCATAATCAATCTCGCGCGATTGGATTAAATCTCAATTTCAGCAAGTGTAAAGTCGATTTCCTGGGAGTCTCAAACGAACAGGCTAAGACCCTGTACACCTTCTCAGCGAGGTCGCACCTGGAATTCAACTTATATCACCAGACAGAGCCTCCCTTTTAGGTGCAGCACTAAACACTGACACTCGACGCATCCTTTTACTGGACAAAATATCCAAATTAGATTTCTTTTTCACTCGCCTATTTAGAATTTCTGCACACTCAGCTGTCTGTCTCTTACGGGTCTCATTAGCAATACCTAGACTGTTATATTTCCTTCGTAGTTCTTCATCCTGTCGCGAGACAGATCTTCTGAATCAATAGGATAGTTCCTTCCAACTTGGCCTAGAATCTATTCTCAACTGCACTCGTACGGATAGGTCATGGCTGCAGGCATCTCTCCCAGTGGATCTCGGAGGTCTAGGTATTCGTCGAATCCTTGATTTGGCCACTCCATCTTTCCTTTCTTCCATTCATAGGTCTATGCCATTGATCACTTCTCTTTTTCGCCAGGATATTCATCAAAATTCTGAAGCTGAGATTAATGATTGTATCTCCAGTGGGCATCGTGCGGCGGACTTGCCCTACTTGATCTTGATAAGAGAAGTTTACAATCTTCATGGGACGCTTCTCTTATAAACTCCAGATTTTCTTCTCTTCTTCAGTCCTCCACCTAACCTGAGGATAAGGCACGTCTTCTAGTTACTTCATCCCCTGAAGCAGGTGCCTGGGTAGAGGCTATTCCATCTCCATCTCTAAGGCTGCATCTTCCCGACGAAAGTTATCGAATCGCTTGTGCGTTACGTTTGGGAGCAGATGTCTGCGAAAAACACCGGTGCCTTGCTTGCGGAAGTTTAGTGGATAAGAAAGGTATACATGACCTATCATGTCTCTACAGTGCTAGCAAATACTCTCGCCACTCCGATGTTAATGACTTCATCATAAGAGCCCTCATCTCTTCTGGAACGCCTTCCGTGAGAGAGCCAATGGGGTGTAGTCATTCTGACGGCAAGAGGGCTGATGGAATGACTTTGGTGCCATTGAAACGAGGGAAGGCTTTAATATGGGATTTCACTTGTACCGATACTCTAGACCCTCTAATCTTCATACTTCTTCCACAAAAGCTGGGATGGTCGCCACTCGTAGAGAATCTGAAAAGAGACGAAAATATAAGAACCTCTTGGACAAATACCGCTTCGCCACCATCGCCATCAAAACTTGTGTGTCCTGGGGTCATGAAGGACTAAACTATATTAAAGAAGTTGGGGCCGAATAACTCTCAAAACAGGCGACAATCGAGTTTCAGCCTTTTTTATACAGAGATTAAGTATGGCTGTGCAAAGAGGGAACGTAGCAGAGATGATAGGAACGCTTCCACCGGGAAAGGCACTGGAAGAAATCTTCCTTCTGTAACCACCATCCTCTCACCAAACTCACGCAATTTGTGTTAATTAATCATTTATAAAATATATTTTTGTAACCCATGTTGCAATTTTTATAATAATGAAGTAATTTTCATTTTTGGTGAAAAATGTATAAAAGATGGTTGTTATTTGAAAAATTTAAATATTAATAAAATTTTGATCGATTCTCTTTTAAAATTTACAGGATAGATATGTAAAATTATTGCATTGTGCAATGCAATGCAATATGTGCAGATCTTACCTGACAGGAACCAATATGTAGTTATTGAAAAATAAAGAAAGAGAATGGAAGGCATTAATTACACAATCTTAGAAAACCGTTAGGCCAGCTATACACTATAGGATAGATCCTAGAAAAATCTCTTACGATTATTCCTAGAGTCAAAATCTCAACGTATATAGCATCTGATCGCATGTCATTTCCTATGTTCTGAACGATCCTCTGAGATTTCTCTTGTTTAGAGCACGCTCTATTTCTGAAATAAAATTTGTAATATATATTAGTCCCTGGACAATAGTTTATCTTTGACCATATCACTATGTATTTAAATTGTAGTTTATATGAAGTAAACTCAGTGTAATTATGTCATTTCGGTTTTTTTAATAATTCATTGTTATAATTGTGTATGGAATTTGACAATGTAGTATATTTTGCGGATTCCATGTACAAATCTTTATATTTCAACATTACAATATTTGGTATATTATATAATGAATTACATTTAATAAATTTGTAAGATTTGATTTAAGCGACATCAGGTGAAAGAAAGTGAAAACCAATTTGCGTTCTCCCCGCCAATAGTATGTGGGTGAAAGAGCAAAAATACTCGACAGAATGAAGAGTGGTGCAAGGACTGATGAGGTATGTTTTTCTAATTTATCTTTTGTTTTTTATGCTTTTTTTTAGAGATATGCAATTTAACAATATAACGCCTGGTATCAATAGCAGTAGGATGTGCAGTGTAGTTACGTGTATGATACAAAAGGGTAGAATTTCCTACGAGATATGTCATAACATTTTTTTTAAATAAATCCTCAGATATTTCCTAGGACTTATCTCATAATGTATAGCAGGCCTTATGCACGATACACAAAGCTGAAGGCAGTTTAGTAACTAATGATGCGCAACTATAGAAGCAAGGTGTTAAATGCCTTATAGACTGTATTGTGCAGACTAGGCTCCCTTAAACTATTTCATATCAGGGCCCCTTTTTATCACATCCTCGTGCCAGCGACATCCATCAGTAATTTCATGTTTGTAATAAACTTTTTATTATTGACGCTTATTGTTTGCAGTTATTGTATATGTATATAGCAAGGGGTCACGGTGGCTCAGTGATATAGTACTTACGTCTAGTGCATGGCGTCCTTGCTTCGATACCCAGCTTATGATGGAGAACATCGTGTCCGTAGGTTTTCTCAGGGTTCTCCCACTTTCATCATTTCATTCATTCTCATCATTACAGTCTCTCTTAGAAAAAACAGCAGAACAATGGGACGTAAAACTGTAAGATTTAACTTCTTTAATGTAAGTTTCGTTACGCCACGTTATTTGGAGACACCTGAAATTAAAGCAAAAGCCTAGTGAAAGGAATAGTATAGATGAGAAACAAATTCATTTAGCTTGCGATTAGGTTTTCCTTTTTTCAAAAAAAAAAATGTTTTTAATTTAATAGCGTTGAGTTTACTTTGATAAAATGAATAATAGGACAGACCAGGCACATTGTCATTGAAGTAAATAATATTAGGAATTTAAATATCTGCATTAACTAAAAGATCAAAATGCCACTTAATTACATTGAATAAAAATATATTTAGAACAACAATTCACTTGTAATTTGATTGATTGCTTCTAGGTGGAGGCACTATAGTTATAATGAATTAAATTAGCATATATGTATATTAGTGTGGCTCAAAAACAAGGGAGTTTTTTCGAATTTTACTTGCGGCACCGCTAATACTGATTATGCAACTGAAAATAGATACACTGGCTAAATTTTTAATTTTTACAACAATTTTTTAATGGTTCTGCCAATCGATTGAAATTTTGAATGCTATTGGTTTGTACACATTGTTATACATGTAAATATAAATTGTCATACATTTTGTTATACACAGTGTTATATACATATTACACAATTACACACAAAAGGACATTATTTGTGATTATATTTGCATTATTAAAAGTTTTTAAAGTTCATTAGCTTACTTACACTTCACTTTTACATATTGAGTTTACTAAAATAAAGTATTCTTTGAACACTTTGGATATTGTTACCTGTGTTCCGCAACAACTTGAAGTAGTACTGTTGCTGTTCCTTGTCCTTTGTGACAATAACGTTATACTATTTTATGAGGGCAACTCTGCGTTCTGCATGGCCATTACATACTTACTACTTCATAACTAGCTAAGTAGTCAGTGTTGCATTTCCATGTCTCCGGATTTTGTGCAAAAAAATGTTCGAATACTCAGACGTTCAAGAACCTGCGTCATGCTCTTAGTCATGAAATTCTCGATCTTGGCATCCTGTAGTGAAACAAGAATATCTCGAAGTGTTTGCAGGCGTTCTGGAGGTTTATCGTTGCTGGTATCTGTGTGCAACTTTTCATCATTTCTTGCTTTGTTTCTGCGACTGTTCGTCGTCGAAGAACATCAAGCTACTGAGTTTTTCGCTTAAATACCAGAGATGACCACGATTTTTTTCCTGGTATTTGTAAACGATTGGATTGTCTGTTTATATTTAAGAAGATACTGTATTTCAGGAGTTCGATATCATTCCTTGGAGCAAATACAGTAACTGGTGGTAGGAATCATATAAAATTTAACAAGGAGCGTACACAAAGTAATCAACCCTTTTCTTCTTAATGAGCGAGGTTAAATTAATCTCCAAAACCACATTTTGACTGCGTACAATGCCTTTGCCATCCACCTTGAGTGGTGCCGCAAATCACTCTCCACGGAACGAGATTCCTCCAAGAAAGATAATAGTGAGTTCCAATAATTCACGATACTCTTCACTTGGCTGGCTACATTGAAGATAGCTACGTACGAAATCTATAAGTTCATCCTTGATGTTGCCCAAATCTATAAATCTTTCTGCTGAATAATAGCGTGTGTGATCCAAAGAGTTGCAAGCTTCTTTAAAACACCTGAATAATACTCTATCTGAATCGGAAAATACATCTGCACTTAAGCATTCCATAAAAACTGCAGCCAGAACTATTTCAAGTATGTGGTGACGACAAGCTAAATAGAAAATGCTTTTCTTAATTTTCCGCTCTATTATGACACAAGCGTCACTGTAGCGGCGAGTATTGTTGGCAATTGTATCGAAACACATATCATTTACCTGGTCGATAATATCCCATGATCCCAATGCACCCTGTACGCCATTGGTTTGAGCTTGTCCAGTTCCAGATTTCAGTTTTGGGACTCCTAGCAATGGAGCTTTTCCCATACCAGATAGTACTATTTTTCTGTTATGTCTGGTAATAGTTTGCTACCCCAATGGACAATGAGGGAGCTTGTTGCTTAGAACTTACTCTTTATGATGGAAGTTGACTCAAGACGATTGCGTCCACGAGCTCGTTTGATGATGAACGACTAGTTTACTATTTATCTGTTTCTAGTAAGTAAAGTCTAGCTTTATTTCTAGTGGCTTCTGCCATACCAGTAATGAAGTATATATCAACCTTATGATCACAAATTTACTATCACACCACAGTCCAAGTCAACACTGCAGAACCACACGTCTATTTTTTGTTCTGGTAAACAAACGGAGCCAATCAGCTCTCTCAGGGTCGTCCATTATGAAGGCATATCGCTTGGGATCAAACCCTGGACTCGACCCTGGATCAAACCCAAATATAAGCAGTCCAGCAATGTGGTATCGTAACTCTATATGTTTGTTGTTTAAAAAGCGTCATTTTAGATTTTGCCCAGAGGGAGGCGGAGATGCCCCGCTAACACAAGTGTTTCAATTTTCTTATTAGTGTATTACTATACATTTGATCAAACGATACGTTCATCAAACTCAAGGGAGGGGAGAATTACACCCTCCTGCCCTGCCCAAATAACGTCCCTAGAACAATTGCGTGCAATTAATGGGGGAAAATGAAATTAATAATTGAATAACATTCATTTCTGTCAGTAGTTTTAGAGCACTGCGACAGCATTACAGGCTTTCGGAAACAAAAGCTATTGTCGTGATTGACAATTTCCATAGATTTCACAAGGAGAATCTTTGTAGCTTGATGTGATATTCAATCTTGGAAGAGGGAAAAAATTGTGAATAAAGGCGGCGGTGTCAATTTATTTATTTATTCAGGCTCTAAAAAGACGTTTCAGAAGGAACCAATGAAAGAAACGATTTTAGAGGAATAAAGTTTGTAAACAGGTACCTGCTTCTTTTCGTGTGAATGGGAAGAATTACACAGAGTGCTTTAGACAAGGAGAGGAGGAGGAGGGTGAGTTGGATTGAATACCAGAAGGTTTAGTCGATTGAGGTGTGTGTTTCTGAATGCATAAGCACACGGCGCAAGCGTTTGTAAGAAATTTGGACTTAAACTTTTGTAACAATTTCAATGCCACGAACTCTAGTAATTGTCTTCTTTTCTCTATGTTTTTTCTTGGGGGGGGGGGAGGATTCCATTTGTGTCTTTGTCCTACTGGTGTTTATATCTTGTTCATGTCCTTAAGTGCTTTTGATTCTGCCGAGTCTCCTTGGTATCTGTTTTAGTGTTTCAATCTATTGATTCTCTGGAGTTTTCTTCATTTGAGATTTACTCCTGGTCCTGAAGAATAGGGCCCCAAATTATATCTGTCAGCACGTCAGTTCGAACTATAAAGATAATACCAAGGATTTTGATGTGATCATCTACCAGATAATGGTGGTCAATAGAAAAGTGTGACTGGCCCAAAGAAGCATTATATATCAATAACGACGATTTAGTCACATTTATCTTTTCACCACTCACCTGTATGAAAGCCTGGAAACACTGTTCAACATGTGCAAACTGTTCATTCGTAGTGAAGAGAAGGGTTACATCATCAGCAAAAGCTTGAAAGTTGATAGTTTGAAAATCATGACCCACTGACGAGGAAAGATACATTAAATTGTAGAACAGATGTTTAAGCGCTAAACTAAATAGATACATAGATAGAGCACATCCTTGTACTACTCAACGACATATTGGAAAGGGAGCTGTCAGGTGGCCATTTATTTGCATACGGGAAGTGGCTGAGGAGTAAAATGCACGAATCAGGTCAATAAATGAATCAGGAAACTTGGAGGCTCGTAGAACAGTGCAGAGATATTCGTGGGATAAAAAGTCGAAAACATTTTGGAAGTCCAGTGATAATAAACATGCGCTTAAATTTAAAATATGCGGTGATGTCATGGATGCTAAGAGCAGAAAACACATTCTTTGTGGGATGAATCGCTGTCTAGAAATCACTAATAATCTCATGACAAACAAGTTTCAAGCGTCTTGCTAGAACTTTAGAGAAACGTTTCATGTCAGTATTGAGTGACGTGATAGGACGGTAGTTCTGTATGGTCACTGGAGAGTTCCTTTTAGGTATGAGAATAATGACACCCTGATTATCAAGGAAATTATGATGAATTAAGCGTTCATTAAAAAGGTGGTATGATTCCGCTCCAACAATATTCCAATAGGCGACATATAGTTCATAAATTATCCCATCCGAACCCGGACTCTTGTGGTCCTTACATGTACGCAATGCTTCAAGTACTTCCTTTGGAGTAATATCCGCCATTAATTGCTGGTGGACGTGGAGAGAATCAGCTGGGGCATTGGCTCCGGGAAATATGTCTTTAGTGCTGCAGCGTTGATTTGACCAGGACCATATAACGAAGAAAAATGTTCATAAACATGAGTCTTGAGATCATTAACATCCGTAACTGCACCAACATCATCCACCATAATAGCTTTAATGTAGTTCTGTTGACGTCGCTGTTGCGATTGAATATAGTGGTAAAAGGAGATTCGTTCAGATTTACAAAATGATTCAGGTGTTGAAGTTTTTTGATAGCGTTCAAGAGATCGAACTTGAATAAGTGTAATTTTCGCTTTAACGCGATGAATATAACTGAGATTTTGAGGGCTGCTAGGTTGAAACCATAGATCATTTAAGACAGCATAATAATATTCTAAAGTGTGATGAGTCTGGCGCCTAATTTCTTTTCCGTTCCATTGGAAGAAATGTTTTATATTGGGTTTAACGTAAGGAGTCCACTATTGAGAGATAGTCGAAAAGTAATGTCGGTTAAGTACCCAAAATTGCAAATGTTGGCGAAAATCATTCTTAATCCTAGCTGGATGGAGAAGTTGAGCATTAGGCTCGGCCACGAGGGCTGATAAGAGCTAGTGTTTGATTTCTGCTATATGTGTGCTATGTGGCAAGGAAAGGGTAACGACAACGTGTATTTAGTTTCTACCTTGGGAAGTGTACCTCTCCCGAGCTAGTTCTCTTAGTTATGTTTAGTACATTTGTTGTTTTGCATTTTCAGTTGCAGTCTTCAATACTGTGCTTTGTTAGATGTTATGATTCTCGTGTCTTTATTTAGGCACAAAATATACAATATTCAGGAAGTTTCTGTATGGAGTAATGGGAATCACAATGATCACACCCAGAGCTCAAAAAATGAATGGCGACTGGAAGTATAAGTACAGCATCCAGTTAATTAAAAAGGTACGGAAATGGAAAGGTTAATTTAAAAAGTTCGTCGGGTTATGGAGGGGTCACTGAACTTTAACTATATATGAGCTCGAAAGAAAATTGTTGACATTCAAATTACAGCTTGTGTGCATATATATATATATATATATATATATATATATATATATATATATATATATATATATATACAGGGTGTTAATGAACTTTACCGACAACTAAGAGGTGATTCCTAACATCAAAATAAGAGAAGTTCATATGGACCTATGGCGAAAAGTGTATAGTTTTAGAGTTAGGGCTGTCCAAAATCGCTAAAAAGCAACATTTCGATAGGCCCTTTTTCGAATTCCAGGAACTGTGAATGGTGGTTCTTATCAGCGTAAAGAAAACCACGCATATACAATCCAAAAGAGCATGTTTCATTAATTGTCAATAGGTGTAGAGAGTATTCTCTACAAAGTGTAATTATCATATATGTTTTCAATAGAGTTTTCAGATATACCCTGATTTCAAGAAGGGGCCAAAGTAGGCAGGAGGTAAACCTCGACAACAATGGACGTAAGGAAATCCTTCGAAGGGAAGTTGGAAATGTTAGGAACCGGCAGCTCCATGTTTCTTTGTGTTCGGAATAACGTGTGATGATATGTATTTCGTCACGGTATATTTCACGTTTTCTTCACTTATAAGGGTGAAAGAAAACATCGCACTATGCGTTTTGCCGAGTACGGGAGACAGTGCTGCTGACGATCCTTAACGTTTCTGACAGCGCCAAAGGATTCCGTGTTCATTGCTATCAGGGCTTATCGTTTGTCTACTTTTGACCAATCATAAAGTCAGAGCATATCTCAAAATTCGGTGTATGACATGTCTAGGAATTTTACCCTGCAGGGAATAATCTGTGCACCCATTGAATATTAATGAAATATACATTTTTGGTTTGCTTATGCGTGACTTCCTTTACGCTGATAAGGACCACCATCCACAGTCTTTCGAATTCGAAATAGGGCCTCTTGAAATTTGGCTTTTTGGTACTTTGGACAGCCCTCGCTCTGACTATGCACTTTTCCCCATTGGTCCATATAAACTTTTTCTCTTATTTTGATGTGAGGAATCACCTCTTAAAGTCTGTCGGTTTAGTTCATTAACACCCTTGTCCAAAAGTGACAAGGTGATTGCGGACATCCAAATAAGTAAAAATGTTCCGATAAACATGGGTCCGATGCCGCTTCGTTTCCGAGATACAGGGTGTTCAAATGTCGAGTCCGTCCAATGGCTCACTGTGGGAAAGTAAATGAAAATGTTCAATATTACAGGAATAATACAATCAAGTGGAATTATGCTTTGCAAATACATTTACACTAACATAGAGAATGTAACTAATCAACATTTGAGGTTATTGGGTTGTCAGTGTTATCAACCTGTACAAAATGTTATGTTTACAAATAGCACTAGACGTCCATATATTAGCATATGATTGCTGATGTCAAAACATTCCTAGCACTCTCTTCCGAAATTTATGTGTGGTATAAACGAACGCTGTGGCCTCCATCGAATACCTTTCTTAATTACTTTCTGTTTGCAAACACGCGATAGTTGTGATCTATGAAAAGTTGTTTACTATTGCGAGTCGTTAATTGGCTTCACACTTTGACGCCTTGTCTTTCGAAAACGAAGCGGAATCTGCCGGTTGTTTAGGAAAGTTTTGATGTCAGCAAATCATATGCTAACGTGTGGACGTCTAGTGCTATTTGAAAACGTAATATATTTGCACAGGCATAATTCACTTGATTATATTACTCCAGTATTATTGAACATTTCCATTCACTTTCCCATAGTGAGACATTGGAGGGACTCGATATTTGAACAAACTGTATCTCGGAAACGAAGTGGCATCGGACTCATGTTTATAAGAACATTTTTACTTATTTGGATATCCGCAATCACCTCGTCACTTTTGGACAAGCATTTACGTTACGCCCTGTATATATCGGAGAGTCTTGCCCTCCCCCCTCCAAGAAAAATCGGAACTGATGCTACTGCGGGCAAGGGAAATAATTGTGTAAGAAAATAAATGGTTGCTAAATTATATCAATACTAACAGAAGTGTCTTTTGTCCGTACAGGAATAAAAAAGGGAAATAAATATAAAACCAGGAATTTGAATATTATAGAAATGGTATTTGTTTTCCCCTTCAAATATATTTTTTTTTTTTTTGAAAATGATGAAACTATTTTTTTAATGAGTAGAATGTGTACCGAAGAACGCACCTCCAACTTAAGCTTTCCTAATATTGGGGATTTTCTGAATAAACAGACAGAAATTTAAATATTTTAGAAAATGTTTGCTTTTTCTTCCTTAGGAGTGAAGTTTCCAAAAATTCTGAAACTTATATTCACTTACCTATAATTAATTGTTTGTATACCTAATTTCAAACCTCCAACTTGAGCATCCTTACGGTTGGCATTTTCTGAATAAAGAAAGGGAATTTGGATATTATAGAAAAAAATGAAAATGAAATGAAATCTTTAAGTTTTACGTCCCACAATTATGCCGGTTAGGCTAAAGGAGACGGTGATGATGAGAGATGAGTGAAATGGTGGAATGAAGAAAGTGGGAGAAAACGAGAGAATCCCGAGAAAACCCACTACCACGGTGTTAATCCACTACAAAGTCCACATGACGCGAGCTGGGATTGACCCAGGGACCCCAAGTACCGGAGGTGAACGCTCTACCACTGAGCTACCGCCCCCTCCCGCGATATTATAGAAATTATCTCCTTTCCAGCCTTAGGGACATAAGTTTTATAAATATTGTAACATGTAAACTTATTTAGGTGTATGAGAAGTTGATTCAAATTAACATAAAATTAGTTGCTTACCAACATATTCTCTCGTGCGAAAACGAAATATTCCCCAAATGTATCGGAACAATAAGCTAATTGCGTGTTCAGTGGTAAGGTACTAAGGATAGACACGGATAAGAGAAATAGCATGGGAACAGGCATACATACCACCAAATGAATGTAATGTACATGAATGGTTACTAAAAGGAACGAGCAGATCACAGCGGAAGAAAGAGATGAGTTTGAAAGAGTGTGTCTGAAAGAAGAGATGAGTCTATGTCACGTCACTGTTGCCAAAACCAAAATACATATCAAACGTAGGTATCCAGATTTTATCAATGTTGCCAGAATCCAAATTTAAATCCTGCTAGTATTTATAAACAAAGAATTATTCTTTAATCTCACTTTGCTTGTTTCTTTTCCTGAACCCATTCAGGAAAAAAAAAAAAAACATAGGTCCAAGGAAAAAACGTGAGACTAAAGAATCATTCTTTATTCATCTTTAAATGTAGTAAAACATTAATAGAAAAAAGAAAAAAATAATTTTGGAAAGAAGAATCAATCATTATTGAAAAATACAATTAAAAAAAAATCTTACTCTGTTCCTTATCACAAACTTTCACACTGGTTATTGAGTGAAAGTAAATTGATGACATGATATTTCTAATTTTACATTCCACTATTATATCCTCTACATTCAAAGAGAAGGGTGACTAATGAAAGTGAGTAATTATAAAATAATTAATTGGGAATTACAATGTGGGCGAAAATAATTGAGAATTATAATGTGGGAGGAAACTTAAAAGACTCGAGAAATCAGATATAACCGTATTTACGCCAATCTAAAACGCCCTCAAATGTAAGACGCACCCCAAATTTTTGAAGGAAAAATTCAAAAAAAATAAATCCTCGAATGTAGCACACATCCCTGGTGAAAATGTAAACAAACCTACACTGTATTGATTTTAAAGAACTAAAAAAAATAATAAAAAATAAAAATAGACATCAGAAAACAAATAATGTTCTAGGAAAATGAAGAAACATTGAACTTACTGCTGGAATTTATGGTGTATTCATATACATCTGTTGGTACTTTTTTCCCTAGTGTAACTACGGTACAACACTTGCTTGCGTCAGTTTTATAGCAATCCATTATCGATATGATATTATCATATTATACCAGTATGTATGTTATACTGCTATATTATACCAGTATGTATGTTATACTGCTATATTATACCAGTATGTGCACACACACACAGAGAGAGATACATACAAACAAACAAATAATTATTCAGCAATTATTTTTTCCTTTCTTCTGTTTTGGACTCACACTCGCAACCAGTCACGGTATGTGGGAAAGGAAGGAACAATCTCACAAGAACGATTCATCTCTTTCATTTGGCACTAGTTTGAGGGCTAATTTTAAAGAGTTTTTATTTCGCGTAAAATGCACGATTTTAGTTCTGTATTCTGTTCGTACACACAAACGCACATTCTTTACAGAATCGTGACTAACGGCATTAGCAATTTTTGGCAAAACTTCATCTAATCTGGCCTAAATTTCCATAAATCTATTCTAAGACGCACCTTCAATTTGGAGGCAAAAAAATCGTCAAAAGAAGTGCGTCTTAGAATCGCATAACTACGGTATATTATGCCCAACAACTTCAAATAGTTTAGAATTGAACCAGTAATCTCTTGCACCAGAGGTGAATACTATACCAGTTTATATTCGCCTCAATCGGAACATTTTCCTTCTCTAGGTCTATCTTCTACTTAACCCAATGTGATATGGGCATAAACACAAAAACTTTGATAACAATAAAAAGTCCGATCATACTACAGAAAATGGCTTGAACCAGCAATGAGATTTGCATCTCGATCGTTAGCCTAATACTTCAGATCGCTCGGCGAGCGCTCTATAGGATATATCGTGAATATGGGGTATTTGAAGAAAAGTTATCGTTAACATACTTTCATAAGTGGCATGGATTTGCTCTCTTCAATCTAACTTCAACTCCAAACCATAGCTATGAATCTGCGAATTCAAACACAAGACACACCCTGTTTCATAAAATCTCTATCTATCTATCTATCTATCTATCTATCTATCTATCTATCTATCTATCTATCTATCTATCTATCTATCTATCTATCTATATCTATCTATCTATCTATCTATCTCTCTATCCCTCTCTCTCTCTCTCTCTCTCTCTATATATATATATATATATATATATATATATCGGGTGTTGCAAAATAAGTGTTACAACTCTTGGGAGGTGACTCCTGCCACTGAGACAAGAAAAAAAGTTCTCTTCAACTTTCTGCTATCGGACATAGTTTCAGATCTACAAGGTGCCGAAAGCGTGGGAAAATGACTTTCGGACGCCAATAGTTCGGAAACTATCCAACATAAAGAGGGCGGGTAAAAAATTCACTGAAGAAGTCATACCTGCTCTATTGAATTTTGCATGTTTCAGAATCCTACCGTGCACGCGCAAGGGATTCCCCAAAGGAACGTAGGGAGTCCCGGATAATATGTCAAATGAAACTTGGTCTAAATGGATATGAATTGATAGGCTTTCTACCAGTTAACAATAATTTGTTTGTCTTAAGTCGATATCTGGAACAAATACAAAATGGCGGACACCTTTATGCCCGTTGTGTGTGGTTGCATAATCGCCAGGAACGGATGCTGGCGAACAGTGACGTTCTGAGTATTAATTGTAGCAAATTTGTACTCAAATGCTCTAGAAATACATCTGGAGTGTCGGTAGAGCATAACAGATGAAGCAGGGTGATTCACATGTGTGGAAACACTTAACGAAAAATGCCAAGAAATGTACTCATACTCAATAAACGTGAGTTCAAAGCGTCGGAAATGTAAGGATTAGCGTCAAGAACATGAAAGCCATTGTCAATTCACCAATAATATTCCTTCAAACCGTTGCAATATGATGTGCACGATTGCATACCAATAAGGATGCAACAACCGAGTCCAAGTTGAAATTGTACAATGGACTCAGTAAGAAACTGGGTAAACTAAATTAATGTCACTAGTGGGATCGCATGATCGATATTGAAATGTGGCCAATGTGTGTGTTGATATCAACATGTAGCTAATGAACAAATGTCAACATGTCCCACTACTGCCGGTACATCGTCCCACGTGCGAAAAATAGGAAAATAACTACTCGGGTCTTGAATCTGAGGCCGTGGGCTCCCAGTAGGATTGGAAACTGGGACCACGCGAGCAAAAGCGAGCGCTCTAGCCCTGAGGTTCGAAGAAGCCTCACTTTCTCTGTATTCATTTCTTTGAGGAGTACCCACTTTGTTTGGCAAGCCCTCTTGTACAGCCTCCCGACATACTTGTGTGTTTCATTTTGTTACTCCTACTGCAGAGTTGTAAACAATCAGAGCTTTAAGACGTTTCTTCCTATTTCTCATGTCGTTTTATTTTCCATATGTATGGTGTTCCAGCTGTAGTGTAAAATGTGCAAAATCGGTTCATTTTAGTCTTTGTCTTGGCATGTGCACTGTGTGTAAGATACGAATTTCTGGAGGTATTTTCCTAAATTTCGAGTACGTCATATGTCTCAGAAGACGTGGGACATGATACAAGTTTGTTATTTTCACGTTCTATCAGAATTTGAACTATGCATTAAGAAAATTCTTTTCATAGGTGTCGACTGTGGGACAATGTCCCAAACAAAGAGGGACATTGATACAATCGTGTTCTAGTTACGTTCTACCAAAAGGTGCACCAGATGTAATAGCAAAATGTACAACGTTATTTTCCTAGTTTTCGCACGTGAGATGGTGTCCCAGCAGTAGTGCGACATGTTGACATTTGTCCATTAGCTACATGTTGATATCAACACACACATTGGCCACATTTCAATATCGATCATGCGATCCCACTAGTGACATTCATTTAGTTTACCCAGTTTCTTTGTGAGTCCATTGCATAATTTGAACTTGGCCTCAGTTGTTGCATCCTTATTAGTATGCAACCGTGCACATCATATTGCATCGGTTTGAAGGAATATTATTGGTGAATTGTCAATGGCTTTCATGTTCTTGACGCTAATCCTTATATTTCCGACGCTTTGAACTCACGTTTATTGAGTATGAGTACATTTCTTGGCATTTTTCGTTAAGTGTTTCCACACATGTGAATCACCCTGCTTCATCTGTTATGCTCTACCGACACTCCAGATGTCTTTCTAGAGCATTTGAGTACAAATTCGCTACAATTAATACTCAGAACGTCACTGTTGGCCAGCATCCGTATCTGGCGATTATGCAACCACACACAACGGGCATAAACATGTCCGCCATTTTGTATTTGCTCCAGATACCAACTTAAGACAAACAAATTATTGTTAACTGGTAGAAAGCCTATCAATTCATATCCATTTAACCAAGTTTCATTTGGCAGATTATCCGGGACTCCCTACGTTCCTTTGGGGAATCCCTTGTGCGTGCACGGTAGGATTCTGAAACAAACAAAATTCAATAGAGCAGGTATGACTTCTTCAGTGAATTTTTTACCCGCCCTCTTTATGTTGGATAGTTTCCGAACTATTGGCGTCCGAAAGTCATTTTCCCACGCTTTCGGCACCTTGTAGATCTGAAACTATGTCCGATAGCAGAAAGTTGAAGAGAACTTTTTTTCTTGTCTCAGTGGCAGGAGTCACCTCCCAAGAGTTGTAACACTTATTTTGCAACACCCGATATATATATATATATCCGAAAACAAAACTTTTTTTTAAGTGAGGAAGGGATAACATTCGGTCCTTCATTATTGGCAGAGTACTACTCCAGGGAGTGAAAGTGATTGCGAAGCCTCAGATACTATGTGTGCCTATGTGCTATATTGCACCAAAATGAGCGATTTTTATCATAAAATACGACAGAGTGAAATATAGTATTTGAATTGGGAAAGTGGTCAAAAGTCACTTCCTCATTTCTGGTTGATTTTAAACTCAAACATTGTGAGTGATTGTGAAGTCCCAGAAATAATATGTACACTCATGTTGCATCAGAATCTAATGGTTTTACCATAGTTAACAAGAAACATTCTTTAATCAGAAGGGGTTCATTCTTGATTGACTATAATCCCAAGATCTAAATATTGTGGGTAAGCCGCAAATATCATAGAGTATATACAGCATTTGTTTAAAAATCTAATGATGTTTACAGAAATTATTGCAGAACTTCTTTAAAAAATATCACCCTATTATTCTGGCTGATTTCAATTTCATGCAATGAGAGTGATTGGAAAACCTCATTAAAAATACTCATATACGCCACATTACATTACAATTGACTCATTTTTCTCAAAATAAAGAGAAAAGGATTTTTCTTATATTATTTAAATAAGGATATTTTGGAAGTTCGAAGGAGCTTGATGCCTTTTATGCGCTTCTGCTTTGCCGATTTCAACCGCAACCAATGGAGATGATCCAGACTGCTAAGAGAAGATGTACACTGTGTTTTATCAATATAAAATAATCTTCACGTAGTTTACTGGATATTATTTTGTATGTAGGTATGTTGGCTTGCAATATGGAGTGAATGCTGATTTCTTTTCCCTCTTATTCTTGATGTAGTTCAAGTCTAAATAACAGTAACTTTTCGTTGTGCTATGGAAAGCCCCAAACCAAGCTTCATTAAAATTGGGTAAATTTTACGAGATTTTACGCGGAAAAGAAGTCGAGGGCATAGACACACAATGTCAGTTAAGTCTAATGATAAAAGCTTAATTCACTCGCTCCAACTATGACTGTTCTGAAAATTGGAGTAGCAGGGCTCGTGTAGTGAAGAGTAATAAACAAATGTTTCAGTTGAAGTGAGAAACGATTTGTTTATCCAAGAAGTAAATACGTTATTGGATTCTATTAAGATTACCTCTGATTACAAAGTGCACCAGTTCTTCAATTATTGCTTAATAAATGACAAACATAAGCCTGTGCCTTATAAATAATAGTGTACAATGCCAGGAAGCTCAGTTCCTGTAAACCGAAAGAAGGAAATTGTTGCATGACAGATTGGTTGATTGAAAAGGAACTGATTTTTAATCAGCTGTGGATTTAGACATCTTGCTGGCCTTGTAGGGTAAAACAAACCACTTTTATCTCAAAAATAAAAATTGAATTATATATTCATTTAATTTTAAAATTAGATAGATTGAATCAAACATATTCTATTGCATTACAAAAATATTTACACATGTGTTACAATCTTTAGTGTTCATTTGCACCAGAATTTAATCTATTGTCAGCTGCCTGAAGCTTCCTTCCATTCCAAACATTTCGTCAAAAGTTTTTGGTTTTCCTGGTCTTCTAGATTCATCTGACTTCTTTCTTCCCATTTTCAATAGAAACTCCCTTTCCTCTTTAAGTAACGCAAAGCATTTTTCTACGAAAAATAAAAAACATAAAACAATGTATTTATTGCCTAAGATTTATAACAACAATATATTTAATTTTGTTCAGAATATTTATTTTCAGTAACAATCTGCCAACATCCTAAATATTTATAAACATATGTATATGGACAATATTGTCATTGAGTCGGTTCGCATCGGTTCAACCTAATAGGTTGTTAAAATTTGTCTTCACCTTTTATTTATGAGATAACAACAATAATAATAATAATAATAATAATAATAATAATAATAATAATAATAATAATAATAATAATAATAATAATACAAGTTTTGAGCCTTCCGAGCTTTTAAAAATAAAACTAACGTTTCTTTAAATGCATTTTCAGATTTTATGGATAATCAATACTTTCCATGCAGAAATTCGCCAAACCATGAAAGAAGCAAGAAAAATAATTAAAGTTGTTACTGAAACTTTCGCAAAGATAGAGAGGATATTCAGTTTAATGAATAATGCACGAAAGAAATTCCCTCCTTGTTGAAAATAAATCTTATCTTATTACAGTAAATCTTTAGGAAAACATTTAGAAGAATGGAATGCAAGTGACTTAATTCTGGTTACAGTTACTGATATCATTCCAGCAAAAAATAATACTACTTTAGAAATACATCATAATATAACCATGTAGTAGCCCATCCTAAGGATTCCTAATAGTAAACAATCACGCTAATAGGTGTTATAACCTGCGTTGTTGCTTGCCTGCCTTACGCTAATGGTTGTCACTAATTACTATGGCTTTCTACTCGTTGATTTAAATGAGTACAATATTGTACATAACAAAGTACTTGAAATATTTCATAAATATTGTATGAAGTTTGAGGTGGTTGGTAGGAAAACGCAAAAACATAAAAAACTCAATGAATAAATTTGTCAAATATAAACAATTAGAGCTTTTAAGCTATACTGTACAAATGGTTCAAAAGTTGGTGGAAACAACTATTAATATTAATACTAAGGTATATTAATTAACTATTTATAGAACCTGTTGCTAAATGACTTGAATGACCTTACTGTCTATAGACCACTATTTAGGAATGTAAATGCTAATTATTTATAACCAGAAGGAAAGAAGAGGACGAAAATTCAAATTTTGTGGTCCTTTGAAAAAAAGAGTTCTTATATGATGAAGTCAAACACTAAACTTGTGTCACCGTGATTCATAACAAAAGATTTAAATTAAATATTTCCGTTCATTCTTAGGTTTCAATTTTTTTGCCCAGGTAAACTAAATTCAAAGAAAAATACTTTTTCTTTTAGTTTTGGTCTTCAGAAGTGTGTTATTTTACAATGTTCGTTTCGGATAAAATTATTGGGTTTTTAATAATTATCGAATAAAGATATACAGTTTTGGGAGTATTAAGATATTTCTTGCATAATTTGAGTAATATCATATGTTTTCTCGTATCAGGTCAATCTTTAAAATTGTGTTCTGTTTGCTGATTAGTACTCATGTATTATAAATTTAATAGGATGTTTGTGGATCTCAAAGCAATAGTTTTTCAACTAACAATATTTTCCAAACATAATAATATTCCAGGAATATCCAGGGGTGTAGCCAAGGGGGGGCATCGGGGCCGGGCCCCCTCAAATGGTTTCCTGGCCCCCCAAATGACCAGCTTTTAAAACATCATAATAGAACTATCTCGCTTCATTCATTTAAAAGTAATAAAGTTTATTAACAATTAATAATTTATGGTAAAATAGTATGGAGTAATATTGTTTTTCCATACCGATCGAAAAATAGTATAGTATCTCTTCCTTATACCGATCGAAAAATAGGACACTTTTTTGTGACAGCTGATTACACAATTTACTGCGATTTAGATTTGACGGTTTGAAGACAAACGTTTTAAAAAGATACTACACATATAATCATAAAACAAAGGTACTAAACTGATTTGTAAGTACAGTATATTTCATATGCTTTATCAAGTGTTTTAAAAGACATAGAGGATGGAAAATTTGGTGAGAAACAATGCTTTTATTCAATTTGGATTTCATTCGCTCTCTCCTATATTTCTACTCAGTGTAATAAAATAATTACTTTTTTTAATCACGAATAATAAATAAATATTTTTGTCAGGAAACCATAAAGAAATTAAGTGAAATTTCAAAGAAAATCAATCTTGTGTAGATAGGTTCTGTATACAAGGTCTTAAATTTAAATATAAAGGTAACCAAGACAGTGGTGCCCACCCCCCTCATGTCCATGACGCACCCCCCTCAATTGTCTATCCGTAGGTGTTCTTCCATGAAAAAAATCTTTTCTATTAATTTTTACACTCCCTCAAACATATTTATATATAATAGATTTTTACCCCCCCCCCAAATATTTCAGTGACGCAGTTTGCGTCATAGCCCCCCCTTGTAGGCACCCCTGACCAAGAAAAGTTTGTTGCTTTTTCTCCCACCACCTTCGAACATTGATATGTCACCTAACCTGGAAGATCAAAAATAGTCCCCATCAGCATCGACGACCTTCTGAAAACGTTTTGGAAGGCAATGGAAACCATCGTGGTAGAACTTGGTGGGCCGTGAAACGAAGAAAGTATCACGTGCATTTTGGACTTTTACTGGGGATTTGAACTGGCGTCCTCTAAGGTTATTGTTCAAAGAATGGAACAGGTAATAATCGGACGGTGCAATACCCGAGGAATATAGTGGTTGCAATTGTGTTTCCCATCCAAGGCGGAAAATGGTGTCCTGAGTCATCTTAGCCACGTGGGACTTAGCGTTGTTCCGTAAACGAGGACCCATTTGCAATTAAGAAGCGATCGCTCCAGAGTTTTGAGTTTTTTGTTGAGCACAGCTCAACTGCTGACACTACACAGTTGCATTGATACTCTGACCAGCTGGTAGCAGTTCCCGATGCACGATGCACCAAACACACAGAAGGACCTTATTCTGGTACAGTGCTGGTTTCAGCCGTTTTGAAATAGGTTCATGGGATGCTAACCAATGATGACGGCGCCCTGGAGCTTCGTATAGGACACACTTTTTATCACATGTCAACGACTCCGAAATCACAGAAATGGCTCCGAAACAGTAAATAAACACAGGCGACTGCCGCGTTTCCTTCTGGCCCGGAGTCAAAATATGTGAGACCCATCGACCCAACTTGTAGTGCTTCACAAGTTGATGGATGTGCTGCCGAATGGTTTCTTCACACACTGAATTGTAGTCCCAGTTCCTCTTTGTACATGTGTTGGTCTTCTGGCACGTGGTGTTTTCGGGTGTTTCGTCATCGTCCTTAAACTTGTTAAACCATCGCTGCACTGTCCGCGTCGTCACGACACCCTCACCAAAGGCCTGGCATATCTTCTGTCCCGCTACAGCGGCGTTTTACCTCCATTTGAATTCGTTTAGCATACATGCTCTTATGACGCTCTGTGGATGTCCCATGTTCCCTCTGTCTTTACGCAGTTCACGGTGTGTCTGAATTGCCACAACCAGGTAATATGTTGGATATACCCACACCAACAACTGACGTTCGCCTTATCTCCACTCGCATTCAACTCACGGTGTGAGGTCCATTTGAACACAGACCTCCACGAAAAGGGACAGAAGTTTCTTGGTTACCTTTATAGTTATGCACAAAAGTATAGCGTTTGGTCCCGGGCAGTAGTTCTTGAAGAAGAAGAAGAAGAAGAAGAAGCTAAAATTTTTTTAATGTTTTCCAGAAGAAATCCAAAATTTTCCTTTCTTTCAGACCTCAGAAACACTAGTAGCAACACTTTTTTTTTCTGGCTTTGTACATTGTAGCTGGCCCCCCTCAAAAACGATGGGCCCCCCTACACAAACCCGCTGGCTACATCCCTGGGAATATCTAACAACAAATCACACATACTCAAACTCCTTCCTCTTCCCAAATTATATAGAAATCGTCACCGTTTCATACTGTTCTATACGCTATATAATTAAGTTAGTAATGTTGAGTTCAGGTAAAAGTTATTTACATTTGTACCCTTGGCTATACTATAGTGGCAAAACTCTCTTGATATAGAATTAATATGAGCTTTCTTGTACTCAGTATCTTCTTGAAATGACTTATTTGGGTTGACCTTTCACATCAGTTCCAGGCATGCAAGAAAACTATCACTGTTGTCAACAAGTGCCTTCAGAAAATAGCTAAATGACGCATAGAATCTGCCTAAAAATGGCTAAAGTCGACTACAATTGTAGTTAAATTTATAATTAACAGAATTTAGCAATATAATTTTATTTTTGAACAGAGATATCTTGACCCAGATATAAGACATGGAAGGAGGGGGCACTGGTAAAATTTTAAGAGTGAACCAACTAACATTTTAGATTCTTTTAATGAAGTTTAACCTTTGTTAGATCACTATTTTATACATGGTTGTCCTTGATTTCTCCCGAGCTTTTCTGAAGTGTGCGAATTGAGGAATCTACGTATCTTCGTTAACAAGGGAATGTTTTGACCTAAAGGTCGTTTGTCAAAGACAATGGTGAGGCCTTGCTCATAAAGTGTGTTAAGATACCTACGTATAAATAAAAGAACAAAGAAACCCCTACTTGAAGACTTTACCGGCCGAGCCGGTATTAATCCGAAAATGAATTAAATTCTTCACTGGTACACTAATCCAGCAAGAAAAGGATGCAGTTTGAGCAGGATAAATCTGTGATTTAATAAGTGAAATACTTCTAATCTATGCTAACGATATGTATATTGCATAAAATTATGTTATTTTATTAAGGAAAATTCAATCACAAATTATATTAACATGAACTTAGTGAACAGTAAACACCGGACAAGATAGAAAAGAAAGAATGTCTCATGTTGTTTATTTTCTTCTTGCATTTTATTAGTTAATGCACATATTTTGAACGAATGTAAATGTCATTGTGATTTTTAATGGATTACCATTTTCTTTTATTTTATGGCTGCAAATTTGTAACATTAGATAACTTTCTCTCATCATCATAGTTATGAAATTAGGAAAAATATATTTATGTCTCTTAAAAACTATCTTACAATACTTGTTAATACTATCTTAACAACTTTCGAGTACTAATTAAAGTAAAAGTATTCATTGCAATTAATTATAAAATAATAATGAAAAAAGATGTGCCATAAATTGTGTCCACAATCTCAAAGGTGTTAAATATAGAATTGATAACGCAAGTTACAAACTCACTTACTGTTCAGTACGCATACAGGCTCTTCATCTCCTCCTAAATCCTTGGGAAGAACATACTTCGGGACAATACTGTATAAGTCATCGTAGTTCGTTCCATATAGTTTGACCTGTGGTTCGAACACAATTTAAAATCTTAAACATTTACATATAAAATGTTTATAACAGTAAGAAATAAATAAAGATCAACGAACTAATAACAGTTTTATTATTTGTAAAGAAATTTGGACATTTTATATCAACATTCATAACAAATTTCATATCGATTTTTTTAGTTTTACCATATAAACATTGAAAACAAACATAGGAGAAAGTGTTATTGTAAATTGTTATTTACACTAAAACAAAGAAAATTATTTAGATTGTCCTAGATTTTTAGAGTAATTAAATTCGTTTATAAGCAATTTTCGATGTTTGAAATACAGTACGTTTATTCGTAGATAAGATAAAAATATAAGTTCATTCTGGTTTTCAATGACATTTTTCTGAATATAAGAAAATTGCTGTATATTTATTTTGATATCTCGAAGAATTCATCAACTATCAAATATAACACCAAACTGAGAACAAAACAATGAAAGATAATAAAAAAGGAGAAAAAGATAATTCCAATTTCTATTACTGTTTACTTACAAGCCTTTACATATGGGCTGTAATGTTAGTCACCTTCATATGGTATAGACTTCTGCATTAATCACTTTCCGTATTTTAATTTAAGTTTAATTTGTACAGGAAATATAGTGCAATGATAACAGAATTTTGAGTTACACTTGTTGGCTTCTCTTTAAAGTTTTATCCAACGTAATTTCGAAGGTAGATTATTTCCCTGAGTTATCAGTTTATCATTTCTAGGAGCAATACCTTCATTTTCAATTTTAGAAAAAGGAAGGAAGACAGACACTAATTTAAATTTAAAGGAAAATATCAATCTCCAGTCTAAACTTTGTAATAAATCCTTTCTTGTATAGAAGCTCTAGTCAAACATGAAAAAACATAATGAAAGTAAACTTTTGACTCCAATTTATGGAAAGTTCAAAGACAAACTCTTCACAGACATTTCCCACCATACTAATACATCAACTTTTTATATTAATGCTTTCTGTACAGACTTCGATCAACCGAATTGTTTTCGGAATAATTTTCAGAAAGTTATTATTAACAACTTGATAATATAAGAAAAAGCCACTTCTAATACAGGGTGATTCTTTAAAACTCATGGATTTTATTTGGGTCTAGAATTTCTAATTGAAGTCCGATTTTCATGTGGTTTGTGGCAAATAATCAAGGAAGGATGGGAGATTTATGTGACTATGTTTACTAGTTTAAATTTATCCGAGCTAATATCGGCCACGCCTCAAGAAAATCAGCAAATATTCGCCAGTGTACCTTAGAATTGGAATGAAGTGCGGTACGATGTAGAGATTTCAGTTTTCTGCGTTAGATGACAACTTTAAGAGAAATAAGAAGCAGAAAATTGAACTGTTGTATTGGGAATTGTGCTGTATGGTTCTGTGTTACTATGTAAGTGTGATGAGCAGGGCCGGATCCAGGATTGTCTGAGGGGGTGCACCAATAACTACCAAAATAATCAATCATATTGAAACTCTTCAAAATTACATTTGACAGTATTATTTACCCCTGACAACGCTAATACATAGAACGGAGGAGGGGAGGTATTTTAAAGAGGGCCGCAAGTGGAATGGAGGACAAAAATGTCCTTCTCTTCTCCTGCCTTCTGTTTTCTTTCCTAGTTTAAAATTTATTATATTGTTTTATTTGGTGAATCCTTTTGCTTCAACCTTCAGAAAATAAACTTAAACTTGCTTTTGCAAATCTCTGCTTTCTTTTAATCCCCAAACGGAAACATGATGGCAGAAAGTTTCGGAATGTGTTGCTATTTTCACTGCTGCCTTCTCATTTCAGATAGTGTATATTTACAACGAAGAGGAGGGGAGGTGCACGTGCACCTTTGCACCCCCCTAAATCCAGCCCTGGTGATCAATGCCGGATTTACGTATAAGCTAAACAAGCTATAGCTTAGGGCCCCATACTCTTGGAAGCCCCGAAAATTCAAGGAAAAAATTAATATACATTTCCAAAATATAAGAACAACAATAAATAAAGTAATATCTACATATAGCAACAGTGCTTCGTTTGTGTAGGCTCGTATGATGTAAGTAATGGGGCCCCTTCTGCTAGTCTGCTTCCTGAAATATCACTGGTTTCTTTATTTCTGTATATAGAGTCCTACGTTCATTTGGACACATAAAGGGACCCATTATCTTCAGTAGCTTAGGGCCCCACCAAATCTAAATCCAGCTCTGCTGGTGATGAGGGCACAGTGGGAATAATCTACTCTTTGGAGCAACGTGAGTTTATCGTTAAAAGTTTTTCGAGAACGCAATCTGTTGTGGCTTCGCAAAGGGCATTTGGAAACAAATTGCCTCACGTTCTGCCTTAGACAGGAAAACAATATGGTCGGTAGTGAATAAATTGGAAGAAACAGAATCGCTTCTGAGTGAAACAGGAAAGCATCCGACCCCGCAGGCGGATGTTGTGGAAGATGTCAGTTATTGAATCCTTAGGTAGCCCAAGAAATCTTTCCTTTGTTTGTCTCAAGAAACCGGCTATAACTATTTAACATGTGATTTATGGGTGTTACCACTAACTTTTAATTTGTATTCTCACTAACACTTAATTTGTATTCTGCAATTTCGCTTCAAAAATCCAAAACCTAGTTCCAATTGTAAGGTACACTGGCGAATATTTGCTGTTTTTCTTGAGGCTTGGTCGATGTTACTCTGGTCGAATTTAAACTAGTAATCATAGTCCCATACGTCTCCTATCCTCCCTTGACCATTTGCCAGAAACCGCATGAAAATCGGACTTCAGTTAGAAATTCTAGACTCAAACGAAATCCGTGAGTTTTTTAAATCACCCTGTATTTCTCCGTAAATATCAATTGGACTCAACAACGTTTCTGCTAGAATTCACAATAGAAGAGGATTATAAGCCAGTTGAAATACATTTCCCATTACCTCTGGAAAGGTTATTTTTAATATTCGGATTGCGGCGAAAACTATTTTCTTTTCGCGGAAAAACCCCTTCACCACTGTCATTTTTGAAGCTTAAACCAAAAATATACTTTCAAACATTTTATTTTGAATCGGGGGTAAGAGGATGGAGCTCAAATGGTGGCCTTATTCATCAGCATAATCACTCTTTAATGTTCATGTTCTTTGCTTGCCCTCTCGGTTGCGAATACGGTTTGCTGGAATCGCGAGTAGTTGGTAGGAGTCTAAAAAATTGGACAATCAGCTAACACCACCTTACTATTAAGGTAAATGTTCACCCATGTGATGAGGTAATTCATTTTCTCACCTTGTTTTGGGTTTTAAAATGTTCTTGTAAATGTAGGAAAATATTTCCGAATTAAAAAAATATACTCATGTTTTTCTAAAATGTTATTGGTTTCATTGGCGAAACTATAATTTTATTCATTTATGGTATTTCATCTTATCGTTTTCATTTATATTCATTGTTCTGAATCATGTGTTTTTGACAACAGGAATGGAGGTTTGATGCATCTACTATATCTATTTGCCAAGTTGGTTCACGCCGATCCTACAGTAAGTTGTGCCAACTGGATTGTTAGGAAAGTAGCGTTAGTTCGTTCTGTGAAATTTCGTTAATATTGTGGCGACCCCATAGAATATTCTATTTTGAACTATCATTTATAAGCTACTCACTTATATGCACAAAATATCTAACTTCAGGTCCGGACTCAATTTCTTGTCGACTCAGTGACGACACCAGCTTTAATTTCTTGGGAGCAGCAGCGGTGGAGGGAAAATCTTGGGAGCAGCTATTTTTGCTTGGGAGCAGATAGTACTAATTATAAATCTAACGGTCCGAATGTTTTTACGAAGCTTGTCTCCTATTGTTATTAACAAAGCTATCACCATCACAACTGGACAACTTAAGTGCATAAGGAAATTTTAAAATTGTACCAGGTTCATGTAAACTCCTAATAAAAAAGAAGAAGCTACTGAAATTGAAGAACATAGGACATTTTCGTTTCACAGTAGAACCGCATCATCTACTGAATGTTAATTGTGAAGTTATTTCACATTTGAATCTTCAGAAGGGGGTCGAGTGAGATTAAATAAGAATTAATTTATAAACATGCAGTAGAATAAGCTCGAATTAACTTAAAACGTCAGATGAACAGCTTCCAATTCACTCTGTTCTTACTTTCAGCCTACCTATTCACTCAGAATTTCTAAAGATTCGATACTTTAGTCTGAAAGTTCGATCCTACATCCCTAGTTTACTTCGTTCCTTTGTGTGTCAACATTCCGATCACACTAGCATATCATGTAATGCAACCAGTGTTTCTTCCAGACCTGTTTTTTTTTGGGGGGGTGCACTGCTCCCCGGAGCTCTGAGAATGCCCTCCGAAGGAGACCAAAAGAATACTTCTATAATATAACAATAAATAGAATAGTATCAGCAGTGCCCCTCCGGAATACCATGTGTGCCCCCGGAACATTTTTTTCTGAAAGACACTGAATGCAACTGCTGCTATTTGTTCGAATGGTGGCCTGAGAAGTGAGAAGTAATGGTGTGGATAATTGAAGAGCGACAATTCCTACAAAGGTAACCACTGAGATTGATCTAGGGACTGTCTGACCTTTCATTGGGAGAAGCTTATCCAAGAGCTCATTGTGGTAGAATACATCCCGCAAGCCCTATAAAAATGCTCTAATGATCGTGAATGTCTTTATTAACAGAATAACGAGTCAAAATATAAATCACTTGGTGTACAGGTATGGTTCCAGCGCCATCATATTACACTTTTCGAGTGTCCCAGACAAAGCTTTAAATAGAATTAAAGTCTGTCTTATAACGAATAAGATATATATATATATATATATATATATATATATATATATATATATATATATATATATATATATATTTGTAATATGTATACTCACTAGCAAAAGCAAATATTACCTACCTCGTTTCTTTTGTCAAAAATATTGAAAGTAACACAACTTAAGTACCTATTGCTGTGGTTTATAGGGTTAGGTTTTGAGAAAATAATTATGTATATGAATGTTCATTTTCACTTGCGTCCATGTAAATACATGTTTTCTATGAGAATCTTGAAAAAGTAGATCAAATTCCCCCCTCCCCAAGTTCAGAATATCTAAACTGGACGCACTAACTACATAATGCAAAGTACAGTTCTTATATAAAAAATATATATATGAATAGAAAATACCGCAATGACTTTATAGGTAGAGACTAAATGACGGTCCAGTCGAGTTTTTTCCCTTTACCAATTTTATTACAAAGTTTTAATTCTCAAAGCAGTTTTCAAGGCACCTACAAAGTTCTAATAATTTTTAATAAAAAAGTCCCCTCAGCCCAAAGCAGCTTTGCAAGGCTTAGTTACAGTAAGGATTTTTAGTTTAATGCAACTTTGGGTTAAGGAAATGTATACCCCTAATCCAATACAACCTCAAAGCAGGTGTTAATTAATTGATCAGTCAGTTAACTAATACCAGGTCCCTCCGTGATTGCTCTTTTATATGTCCTCTTCAAGTCCTTTCATAAGGTCCGTCACCTTTCGGCTTCCTCCAGTGTGTTGCGTATTAGCCTCTCATCTGCTTCATTGTTTACAATCAATAACACGTGTTGTATCAACATGTGCTTCTGTTATAATGTAAAAATCCTTACAATATACATGTGTAATTCTAATTATTTAATCTTTGATATTATAACGTTAAAATCTATACATCCAATAAAAGATTATTTCAAAAGAAAAATAGTTCTATAAAGGATAATGTAATTATACAATGTGTAAAGTGAAATATCTATATTGTCGTTGATACTACAGTATGCTTTATGCCAAGAAAGAGTGATGTCAAGTTATTGTCAGCAGCAGATTCCTGAAAGATGCTACACAAATAGCAAGAGAATTATTTCCACACTGGCAATAAAGCCAATGTCAAGAAACTTTGAATTTGGTTATAGCAACTTTTTTCTCTCCTGAAAACTTGACATACGACATATTCCAGGATCAACGATCATATGCTTACACTTCTATCGTAAAACTTACCCTTTGCATAACCTTCTTCGTGAAGACAGGTGTAAACACATTTATCAGTGTCATTACATAAGGATTGACGTTAATTGCTAAAAAATTTTTGAATTGATCTGGATATCCTTTCTGGAAAATAATAATAATAATAATAATAATAATAATAATAATAATAATATAAAAATTGGTAACCTTTAAAATTAAATACCTGGACTTTTAAATGTTTCAATTACTTCTTATCATCTAACCATACTTTACCTGAAATTTGATATTCTACATTATTGTCGTGATAAATGATACAGACATTTTCTATTTAAATTTAGTTGAAACAGAAACTAGTTTCTTATGAATAATGGTTATTAAAACCTGTTCTTTCCACGTAAAACATCAGTATCTTGTAGCGCTGTCATTGAAAAAAAAATCAGCATAGCTACGTTAGTTTCGCAAAATTATGACAGAATTTTTCCTTTTTAAGTGAGCTATACCAGTGATAAGTGAAATTTTCTAGAAGGCCAAAGATAAAGGAAATAGTTTAAGTCGGTCAATGTTATTTATTAAAAACAAAAATAGTACATTTTGCAAAATTCTTGTAGTACTACACACACGGTTAGATGGACAGACGGATATAGTCATTCTATAAAACTTCCGACTTGCGCATAGCTTAGTTTGGAAGCGTAATAAAGCTGATATTTTTAATCGTCGTAAAAATACATTTCTATCAACTGAGTTCTTCAGCCTTTTTCAATAGTTTGTTACCTTAAAGAACAAATGTCAATCGATTACAGAAGCAACTGACAATTTTCTATTTACTTGTAAAGTGATTAATGCTGTAATAAGATAAGGAAATGTAGTTAACAACTTACATTTCTTGTTTTGTATTTAATCATATATTTTCATTATGGAGGCTATGAGAGACAAAATAAGCGAAAAATAAGTAAATTTTGAAGAAAAGAAGAGAAGAAAGAGGTGGAGATTGAGGGAATCTGAAATATTTAAAATAGGAAATTATACAAATCAAAACATAAAGAAAAAGAAAGATTAGGAATGAAAAAATGAAAAAAGTCAAATTGATTGATTGAGTTTATTAGGCACATCGAGGCTTGTTGTCCCGTTATGAAAAGGCTAAAGGTCAACCCATGTTGCTCATAAAATAACTTAAAGAATAACAACAATGGTCGAAAATATCACTTCTAAAAACAGATAGAAAGGAGGAAAACTTAAATCTAATATAGAATAAATCAAAATAAACAATTATTAAAGACAGAAAGACATAAAAATGTTCAATTGAATTTTACGTCATAACAGTGCATGTCCTCCCTAAGTCATTTGTTTTAAAGTTGAAAAAGAAAAAGGTTCATGATAACATATTAATAAACGATGTCTCTTATATCTTGTTGAAGATTTGTGATTTTAGAGGCTTTCTAGCATCAAAGGACATATTAAATAATTCCCTCCCCATTTAAAAATTTCAATTTCATTCAAGATGGTTGCCACAGTACTCATACATCGTCCTAGTTAGAGACCTACCGCTAATGGAAATCCCAATCTCTGCAGTCATTTTCAATTTAGAAGGATGTTTCCAAACTTTTGGATCACCTTGTAAAGCTGAACTTGGCTATATTATGCTATACCTTGCAGTATCCAATTCTAGCAAGGTATGCTATTTATAACTTTCTTCTAACACTTGTTAAAACTTTTATAATCATGAAACATTTAATTTCAAATTGCGAGAAGACTTTCAGATATTTTGTAAGAATGGAAGCACAAAATCAATATAACATACATTTGAATAACTAAACAGGTTTAAAATTATACAAGGCATACATGCGCGAGAATAGGATTATAAGGTTTGCCTACTAAACATAATGCAGAACTTTTACGAAAATAACTAGCAAGACCAAGTATGAGTGACTTTTTCAGCAGTCTCTAAATATACCTGATTTTGAGGAAGGCCAATATGTACGCACATTAATCAAATCACTATTTGTTTCCCCTTCCATGGGACCGTTAGATTATACAAGACAATACTCACTTGTATTTTGAATTGCATGGCATCACTGTAAACTGTCTGTAACGGCGTAGCTAACGCAATGTCACTCAAAGGCTGCAGGGTTTTGATGGATTTCTTCTACACAGGTAGTCGTTTTTAATGATTAAAAGACACGAAAGATTCTGTTTACTGTGTTGAAGATAATGTAATTTTTTGAGTACCAAAGCTCACAGGCGATTGCTCATACCAAAGTCCATGTTGAAGGTACAAAGCACTCTATCAACGTAATAGTAAGTTTGAGACTGCGAAACTTACTACGATTAGTTATGGTCGACCCCGTTGATTGATTGATCCCCAGACCGACTGATCTCGCTTCCACTTCTAGATCTTCATTTATCTATTCGAATGGTGTCCTTTCTTAGGCGATCGATTTTAACGCCATCCTCTTCCATGAGATAGACCTGGAGTTGTATATTCCATCCGAAGCCTACCCCAGAATTAATGTTCGTAGCTTGCTAATACTTTTAGTCAACATTTACTGCCGAAGAAGTTTATAACTTTGAGAGAATGCATACTCGATCACTCTTTTCCTTGTATAGAAATCTGAGTTAAAAACCGACTGGAAATGCCTTTACAATACTACAGTAACTCGGCCTATTTTTAAACAATCTCTTGTCATACTTTTATTGTTGCAACAAAGTATGCAAGAAAAGAAAGAATGATTAACATACTGTGCATATAGTTAATATATTCAACTAAGCTTTTGATCATTTATGGTGTGGTGGATTTATCCTAGATAAAGTTATTATTTTATACCGTATATCTGATAATACATTTACATTGTAACTGTTATACTCATGTCAAGATGATTTTCATATGCCCCTCTGGTGCTGAATGCACTAGTACGATCTTTAGTTGGGGCTTATACAGTTTGGATTCCTCGTTAACCTGCAAGACAACGTCCATAGCTTTGACACTGAAAAGGAATGTTAAATTTCAAGATAACCAACCAACCGTTGGGGAGTTTATTTACTTGGTTAGCAATGGCATATAACTTCCATTTTCTAATATAAAAACTATGTTATTATTTAAATGTCAATAGAGATCTTACTTACCAACATTGTAATCATAAATTTTCTCAGAGATGATGCTAAATATATAGGTGTGTGCTCAAATCCTAAGTTAACCATGTTAACTATTATAATTAATCCTCTTCGTAAATTATCTATTTTGTATGAAAGATCTAAAGCCATTGTTATTATCCAAAACAATCTTTCTACATCTATGTCTGAAGCATGTACGGGATAACTGAAGTATCCAACTCGGTAACCTTCTGGGGTCAGCTTTGGAAGAAGACAGATGTCACTGAACATAAAATAAAAAAAAGTCAAAACTTATAATTACTCACCCTGGAATTTATGCTTTATATTGTTTTCAGAATATTTTCTGATCTTAACTTTTGCTTTTATACATTTAAGTCATTCAATATTAAACAACAATTATTAAATACTTAATTGTGATATATATTTAAATTGTAGCGAAAAATAAGGATACATTTATTGGATAAATTTGCACAAAAAGTTAATCATTACAAGCGACTCTTTCTAAACCAACGTAATAGAAATTAGCGTATTCCGTGTCTAATAATTTACGACTATTTAATAAATACCTCTGGTGCGTGGGGTCCCTGATTTGATCTGCGGCGTAGTAAATTTGTGGTAGACAACATCATGTCCGTGAGTTTTCTCGGGATACTCCCGTTAATTCCCACTTTCTCATTCCACCAATTCTTCCATCATCATTCACTTTGTTTAATCATAGGTCCCTTAGTCTAAAGGACATTATCATGGAATGATAAACTAAAAGATTTCATTTTCAATTTATTAAAGACTAAGTTACGGGTTGTGCCTTATCTTCCACTCGGTTGTACTGCTCCACTAAAGTGAACTTGTAAAATTGTTATCCACATTATAAATCTGCACAGTTGTTATGTCAGTACCATTTCGTGTTTATGTTGATATTTAAGTTTATTTTATTTATTTACGTTCATGTTTTAGTTATTTCAAGTTTTGTTGTAATATTAGTCCGGTTTATAGGAATGAACTTCTAATTTGTTTTCTAGTAACAATAGTGTTTTCAAGCATTAGGTGATATGTGTATAAATTCTGCACCTGAATACGAAAAAGAGAAAGCAAGTTAAAAATTAAATAACATAAGTTATGTACACACGGTAATTTGCATTTTCATATTAGATTTATTATTATTTGAAGGAGGATTCACTACAAAATGATGTCTAGCTAAGAAATTTAATCTTGTCCAGGAGGTGAAACCTCCCGAATACGTAATCTTTCCCCAAAATGAATCTGTACTAAATTTAATTGAATAATAAGAATAATTGGAATCCTCAGCTTTAGGCCTAACAACTAAATCAACAGTTCTTTCGACAAAACATGTTTTCATTCAATATCATATTCAGTACCCCAGGATGATCCAGCAATTTAGGTAGATATAAATAATTCATTACTAATATGATATTACTAATGTATTTTCAATGCTATGGAACTAAATATAATTGCCGTATTTTAAAATAAGAGAAACAACAGTAAATAACCATATGGAATCTCATCATATACAACATGTATAAGTAATTACTATCTAAAAAATAAAATAAAAATACTACGAAATGAATAATAAATAAAGCAACAAGATATTGATGAGTTGTTATGAAATGCTAAGGAAAATGGATTATTGTATATATATATATATATATATATATATATATATATATATATATATATATATATATATATATATATATATATATAATGAATAAATAAATAAATATATAAATAAATAAATAAAAGGTAGCTACGCATTTATTAATAAATAAATAGCGATTAAATAACTTGATGAGACGATGTCCATATTATAAGCTAAGACAGCGTCTTGGTTATGATAATTTTAGTTCCACTGACTATTAAACTTTTACCCAATGGATTACCAACTGAACTTGCTTACGTGGAACTGTACCAGCATGTTTATCTGTAATTACATTAGATACATGTATATATCCTATAGCATATTTATCTTGTTCTTTCTGTATTTATCTTATTTATGAAATTTGTAAGGTTACTTTATCGAAATTGAGTTATTCATGCAATAATTACACCATGTATATGGATTACGAAAAATATTGCTGAAACAAAACGTATTAGCAGACATGACAAAGAAACATGACACAACATCAAATTTGGCACATGTATTACATAGAGTAATTTGACAAAAATACAAGACAAGCCATCATAATATAAACTATCCATCATAATATAAATATAAAATCCATATACATGGTGTAATTATTGCATGAATAACTCAATTTCGATAAAGTAACCTTATAAAATTCATATTGTGAAATTCTGAATGTTCCTAATTAATTAATACATGCCTCTGATAAAAATTGTGTGTAAAATTTTCTCCATATGATAAGCTGTATTTCAATTCTGATGCGTCGTACATGATTTCTAAAGCTCATATCTCGTGCACCATCCGACGGACTCAAAATAAACTTTTTTCCGGAGAAGTCCGGTGGCGATCTATGGGCCGTGTTTGATGTTCCCAGTTGCAGCAGTTGCGGACACAGGGCGTCGAACAGAAAATCACCGTTGGGCAACAACTGCCACGTCCAGTCTGATGTAATGTCACACATCTGTCAACGGTAAGGATGTTTTCGGGGCTGCAAACCTGGATATCGGAAAAAGCGCTTGCGTGACCGGCATTACGTGCAGTGGGGTAGGACACGGTCGAATACATAAGGGCTAGTTATATTGTGAGCAATAATAAAATAAAAAGAAAATAGAGAAAAAGTATGGCAAAAATATCAAGTGTAGTAAAAAACATGGAAAAGAGAAAACACTTCAAATTACAAGAGTTTTATTTCTTGTAATAAATCATAACTGTAATCATTTTGTAGTACAGTAGAAAGTAGAAATATGAATTTCACCAACTAAAACAAACATCCTACGTTTTAGCGGCTTTTCTAGCGTTTGAATATTAACGTTATTATGGAGGAAAATTCAAAACAAATTTCTGTTTTAATAACCCTAGAGCTAAAAATAAAAGTAATCATTCCTTGTAACTTTATTTTTAGAAATGTAAATTTACAACAGTTCAAATCTTTCTTTTTTGCAGATTCAGAATGAAAATTATATTAAAACGATGAAACATAAGTATGCATAAAATACATATATTTTTTTTTAATTTTCTTTTTGAATTGTTCTGTAAAATTTCTATGTCGACATGAAAAGCAACAAAACATTAAATTCAGCTCTATTTATTTAACATTTTTATGTATCCACATAGGATTACAATGCATAAACATGATTTGCTATGTAGTTTACTCAGAGCTACAATTGCTTAAGCGAATTCGTTCGCACAGAACTAGTAACAAATCATTTGCTAATTCACATATTCGAGTTATAGGTCTACTTTTATATCTTTTGTTTACACAGCATATCACAAATTATAATTGCTCATATAACACAATATTTTTTTATTTCAGTTTAAGGTACACTTTTATATGGATATGTACGCATTTAGAAAGTTGAATCTTTAGTTTCACCTATTTTAGACTTCCAAACTATGCTGTGCCTGTCCGTCCGTTTGTCCATCTATCGGTAAGTATGGCAACAAAAGCGGTAAGAGATATCGCGATGTAGTTTCTTGGAATCGACTCAACGTCTCAAGCAGTGGCGTATTTACGATTTTGTTTCGGGGGTAGGCTTTATTCCTTCCTAACTTTATTCCTGAAAATGTGAAAATTCTGCAAGATATTTAATTTACTTTAACTAACAAGGGACATCACCCAATTGTCCGTCTCCGATTTCAATGAAATTTTTATTGCGGATAGAGGACATGCATTCATTACTTGTGATGACAGAAATTTTTGCCATGGTGTATGTTTTCTATTTTTTAATAATTTTTAAAGGTTGTGATGTGGTTAATAGAGATTACTACAGAAGTCCCTTACTACCCTTTGTAAGCGGAGTTTTAATGAAAGAACAACCATGTAGATACGTATAGGGCCTGGGGGGAAGTCGTATGGTACGTATGACCTTGACAGCAGCCATCTTAAAATCCGCCATTTTGAATTAAGGTCAAGTTTTTTAAATGAGAATAGGGTAATATGATACATAATTTCGGGATAGAATTTAATCAGGAAGACAATGGTGAAGTTACTTTTAAGATGTGCTCATTTGGTGAAAAGTTACAGGCATATTAATTGTTTATACTTACTATCTGCGTAAGTCCCTTACCTCCGCTTCTAACCCGCGTATTAATGATAATAAGTGGATAAAGGTTTCGGTAATACAAATTATGACTAGAGGAAAGTGATACGATAAGGGTATTATTGACGGCAGCCATCTTGAAATCCGCCATTTTGAATTAAAGTGAAGTTTTGAAAATTGAAAACCATAGCATGTGGCACCAAATTTTAATAGTAAATTTTCCCCAAAAGCCAACGGTATGCTTATTTTTGTTCTATAGTTAACCAGTATGAATTTATGACTCTTCTAATGTGCACGAAACGTCCATTATTCGATCTTTCAAATTGGCAACACTCCTAATTTTCATCGCATGTTTTAAGATTCCAACTGGCACTTTGAAATTGTTTCCATGACTCATGTTTTCTAAATTTATTACATTTTTTTCAAGAGTTGCGATCTATCAGTTCATGAATAGTGTTGCGATAAGCATTCAGCAATCTTTCTGCATTTTCAAGCCTTCTCATGTAATTATTTATTTCCTATACCTGCCCTTCAGAAACTCGTTTACTGACATGAATCATCGCAGACTGAAAAAACTCCAACTTTGCATTCAGGTAATACCGGAGACGTAGCTTGTAATGGATAGTAGATAAGACGAGAAATAAGTTGAAAATTCACTTCAAAAAAGGAAACAAAATATGATTGTTGTGTAAACCAATTGTCTTTTGTTTTGTTTTATATTTATTTGTTTATTGTATATTTATTTATTTTCTATGGCAATATTTTAGCTGGTCAGACAAAAACGTCATTCGTTTTCTAGTGATAGTTGTGGAAGGTTCATATTTGTAAGATTTGTAATCATTATTGATCGGGAACTCGATTAAATTACACCTCTTTATAAACAAGTTACCTGTTTTCATATTTTGTTCACGGTACAAACAGCGTGTTGGGAACAGTCATATTATGACTCTTTGATATTCCCTGTTATTGCTGCTGTTCCTTTAAAGTTGTAAAGTTTTATTTATTTTTTTTAAAAAAAATACTGTTTGTCGTTTGCGCAACATGTAGGCTTAATTTTGAGTTCGTGTTACATCAATTTCTTATAATTTCATTTGTATTTCTTTACATCACATAGGTCCATAGGTTCCTCATGTCCTCTGGGTTAAAATAAATAATTACACTGCCTAGGAAATTAATAATTACATGGTAAGTCTTCAAAATTCAGAAAGATTGCTGGATGCTTATCCCAACACTATTCATGAACTGATAGATCGCAACTCTTGAAAAAAATGTAATAAAGTTAGAAAACATGAGTCATGGAAACAATTTCAAAGTGCCAGTTGGAATCTTAAAACATGCGATGAAAATTAGGAGTGTTGCCAATTTGAAAGATCGAATAATGGACGTTTTGTGCACATTAGAAGAGTCATAAATTCATACTGGTTAACTATAGAACAAAAATAAGCATACCATTGGCTTTTGGGGAAAATTTACTATTAAAATTTGGTGCCACATGCTATGGTTTTCAGTTTTCAAAACTTCACTTTAATTCAAAGTGGCGGATTTCAAGATGGCTGCCGTCAAAGTCATACGTACCATACGACTTTCCCCCAGGGCCTATACGTATCTACATGGTTGTTCTTTCATTAACACTCCGTTTACAGAGGGTAGTAAGGGACTTCTGCAGTAATCTCTATTAACCACATCACAACCTTTAAAAATTATTAAAAAATAGAAAACATGCACCATGGCAAAAATTTCTGTCATCACAAGTAATGAATACATGTCCTCTATCAGCAATAAAAATTTCATTGAAATCGCAGCCGGACAATTGGGTGGTGTCCCTTGTAAGTAAGTAAGATTTCGGGGTGGGAGGCTTAAGCCCGGAGGCCCTCGCCCTCCCTTAAATACGCCACTGATCTCAAGAATAGGTTTTATCTCCTCTAATATCTCTCTATTCAAACTGGAAGTTGTTCAAATTAGTCATTTCCGGTTTCAACGTTTATCACCATAGAACAAAAACGGAAATAGATAGAACCAGTTTTCTCAAAATGAGTCAACGTCTCAGGACAATGTACCATGACTATCCTGAATACTCTTCCAAAATCGGAAGTGGTTCAAATTTAATTTTACTTCCGGGTTCAATACTAATTTCCATTAAGCTAAAACGGTAAGAGATATGGAGATACGGTTTTCAGTAATCGATTCATTGTCCCAAGAATAAGTTCTATCTTCTTCGTTAATTCTCTACTCAAACCAAAAGTGATTAATTTCAATTACTACTTGTGGTTTCAAGATTTATCACATTAGAACAAAAATGGCAATAGATAGCGGCAAGTCGTTTCGTGCAATTGATTCAGTGCCTGAACAGAGCACATCATTACAACCAGTAACAAATTACCAAAGCCGGAAGTGATTGAAATTTACTACTACCTTCTGTTTCAATACTGGTAACCGCAAAGCAAAAATTAAAAATTAGCAAGATGTATTTTGTTTACAATCGAGTTAGTTTCCCAAGAGTAGGTTCTACTTCCTTCCATATATATCGATTCAATCCTGAATTGGTTCTAGCTAACGATTTCTGGTCTCAACCTTCATCATCATAGAACAAAACAGTAAGGCACATCGACTAATGCCTTCTGATGTGAATTCCGCGTCCGAGGAACAGGTTTTTACCTTTGATACTCTTAATCTATAGGTGTAGTACTCAAGTTTGAGTCATGAATTCCCATAGTTTGGAAGTCAACTATACTTTCAGACTGTGATAACTCAGTTATTTTCTAATGCAATCACTTGTGTTAGAAACACAGAATAACACAGAGGAAAAGCACACTTATTGCTTCTTAGCTTCCTTCATCACGGAAGAGGTTTAGAAAAAAGATAAAATGAGTTTTGTGGCATTTTCGCATTTGCCTCAACAGATAGGAAGTAACCTTAGATCAATGTTAATTACATTCGTAAACTTGGATCCTATATGAATATATTGGACTTCTCTATTATATTTCTCTGTATAAAAGCACGTACAAGGGTCACGACGAAAGCTTTTAGGTACTATTTAAAAAATTAGTTTATTTACTAAAACCTTTCAAAATTACTCAAAATAGTCTCCACAAGTATCAATACATTTTAGCATTCCTAAAAGCCACTAATCAAGATTTAAAAAATACAAAGTCAGATAACTGAGTTGGCAACGCTCAGGCGTGTTAACCAAACTTGTACAACGTAAGGAATAGTAGAACGGCAGCTTACAGTGAACTGTGCACACAGTAATAGTATAAAATGCTTGGCCCTCTGATTTCTAAAGAGAGTAAATTCTCATCGCTTGTGTGACAAAAATGTTGGATGTGTCGTGAACGACAGTGGTCTACAACAATTACGGCAAAATCACTGATCACGAAGAGTAATACTGCTCGGAAGAAGACCTTTAATGATACGTTTAGCCTAGCTTTAAGGTCGATTGTCAATCAAAACCATCGAGAGACTGCAGTGCAAGTGAGGTAATAACTCAACCAGCAATTCCCACAAATTGTGTTGACAATCACAGTCCGCCACGAGTTACATGATCGAATATACGGAATCGAATTGCACGAGAATTGCTGCCAATAAGCGGTCATAAGGCTTTAGCCAATGGTGCAACGAACATGCAATATGGACCACTGATTACTAGAAACGTGTGATATAGTCGGATGAGTCATCGTCCGTCTTACTCCAAACCATGCATGGGTCATGTTTGTGCGTGACGAACACAAAAGAAAAGGTATGGTTCAAAGTGTCCTTTCCCAATCGTGAAATATGGCAGCGATGCTCTGATACTGTGAGCCACAATATACAGTTTTCAGTGGGTTCTGTTCTGATATTTACCGATTCCATCACTGCAAGTGATTATGTCGCCATTTTAGGGGACCATGTGCATCCTATGGTTCAGATGTTGTTTCCGGGCAGTGACGCCACATTTCAAGACGATAATTCACCCATTCATATGGCTGGAGCTACTGTAACGTGGTTTGAGGAACATAAGAATGAAGCTGAACATATCCTTTGAAGCTGTTCAAATTCTCAGACGTAAACATAATAGAACATTTGTGGTCTATTTTGGAGACATGAAGTCAGTGCAGATTCCGTCTCCATCCTCTCTTACAGAACTTAGTGATGCAATGCACACGGAATGGTGTAATATTCCACTTGATACTATTCACGACCGCGATGACTCCATTCCACATGACGTCAGAGCTGTTCGGAGGGCGAAAGGTGGTCCATCTCCGCATTGATCTGGTATTACATTTTTCGTTTCCAGTAAATAAATAAGTACTGTATGTATACATGCTAAATGCTTTCTAATGTGATGTAATGTTGTAATTGGTGTGAATCTGGTTACATATGCTTCTGTCTTCTTCTGTAGTGCAATTGAACTTATTCGAAATGGAGCCCCAATGGTTAACCTAATTTGCGATCCTCTACACTAGAAGTTCACAGACTGTTCTAGAACAAAATTGCCTACTTATTATCTTCCTACATTAAGACATCTTTCATTATCACTTTTATTAATTCCCAATTACCCCGGGGTTTGCCAGACCCCAGTGAATAGTTTGTGTACCAAAGAAGTAAGTACATTTTTGTAGGGTTTAAGAAAATCATATATTTGTTGTGCGTTTTTCTCAATTTGTGTAATGTTCCGTTAAATTTTGTTTCATATCCACAACTACATGCATAGGATGATATATTTTTTAAAAAAATGCAATCTGTTGCACTACTTTTATATAGTTCATGGCATTGTGAAGTGATTCCTAGCATGGATAGCGTAATATATATTTTATATCGAGTAAATAGAAAAACAATTATCGCTAAACTGTGAACATTGCTCAGCTCTCTCTTTTATTTACAATGACACTTGATGACCTTTTAATTAGATATACAGAGCCTATTATAGTAATTAAAAAGATTTGCAAGTTGATTTTTTTTTTTTTTTTTTTTTTTTTTTTTTTGCAAAGGACGTTACTTGACCATCAATATTCTACATAACGAGAAAATGAAGGTTATATACGAGAAAGAACGGAAAGAAAAGTGTATCTGCAGAAGCCATATTATATTGTGTTATATGCACAAGCCATATTTGAAGCGTTTTAATTAAATCTACAAACACACAGTAGCCTATAGCGTTAGGCTAAAAGAGCAAGTTATAAAATAATAAGAGTACTTAAAGAGGTCTCAGGGAGTTAAACTTGGAAATCGAACTCAGAATAAAATATTATTAATTCTACCCTCAGATTTGGTAAATGGTTTCTCTATTTGATGAGTAAAATGTAATGTAATTAATTATAGACCACATTTTCAACATGTTTACATTTTTTGTATTTAACAGTCTTTTATTTTGAGTAATGTATAAAATTCTTATATTTGATAATGTTTGATTAGAATTGAAGAGATTACAGAATTGTTTATACTAGAAAAAGGAACTCAACACAAGCATGTAGACAAATTTAACAATGCAAGACAATTTTGTTTACATGCAAGACAAGACATGTTTACCTTGAAATGAGGTTCCTTATTAAACTAGGATAGTAAAAAGCAGACCTAGATGGCATGTTCTCGAACTACATGAGCACATCTTACCAAGCTATTATGAGGTAATCTGAAAAATAATGAATTCTTTGCACACAATACGCAGTTATATAGATAGATAGATAGGTATATATAGATATAGAATAGATATAGATATAGATAAAACTGTCAATGTATATAGGTCGTAGCGGATCAGGCCTAACGGAAGTCAACATCTACTTAAAACTTCAGACGTAAGCTATTATGCAGTGAAGATGAGTGGACTTCCCGTAAAACGGTGCTATATTTTACAACTTTATTTAGTTAAAGACGCAAATGCTGCGCTGGTCCGTGAAGAAATTTGAGCTGTTTATGGGCAAAAAATGTCGTCGAAAGCAACAGCCGAATGATGGTTCAGTGACTTTCGTACTGGAAATCCTAAATATCTAAATGTTTAAACATCTAAAATCATTTGGAGAAAGCTGGTCAAGTAAAACATTTACTCGATTAAATTTTTGTCGTGAATCTTTACTGAGACGTAACATACTCAAGCCATTTCTGAAGCAATTGATCATGAATACTGAAAAGTGGATAACCCACTACAACAATGATCGAAAAATATCGTGTTTGAAACGAGGAGAAGCTCCACAGCGTGTAGCAAAGCCCATACCGACATTCAGGAAGATTATGTATGTTGTACCTTTAGCAGAATTGGAAGGGCAGGTTCATCACGAGCTACTGCCGCCGGACAGAACGATAAACTCGACTTGTACTGTCGACAATCAGCGCAAGTGTATCTACTAATTCAAAACTGGTCAATAGAAAGAGTGTCGTAAACCACGCTGACAATGCAGAACATCTATATACTTAACGAATCGTCAGAAATTGAGAGAACTTGGGCGGGAGGTTTTAATATAACCAGTGTGTAGCCTGGATCTGGCACCATGAGTTCAACATTTATTTCGGTCTCTGTAGAACTCCCTGAATAGTATTAAGTTAGTTTCAAAAGAGGCTTGTGAAAATCACGTGTCTCAAATTTTTTTTTACCAGGCTTTGACAGAATTATATCGTTGCCTGAAAAATTGCAGAAAGTATCAATCAAAGTGGTATAGATGTGGTTCCATAATTTTAAGATTTAGGATTTAGATTTCTGGACTTTCGGCATCTATGTCCATTTAGCCCTTCACGATTTGAGGGATGACGTCCCTCGGCGAGCACACAATCCGGGGAAAGGGAAGGAAGGAAGCGGCCTGGGACCTATAAGTTAGGCACCACCCCGGCATTTGCCTGGTGTGAATGAGGAAAACCCTGGAAAACCTCATTCAGGGTGGCAGGCCTGAAAAAGTGTTTTACACTTTTTCGATTGAGTGACCTCACCGAGAATCGAACCCGGGACCGTTCGTGGTTCCATGTGTTATTTCCAAATGACAAAAGATGTATTCTTAATTTGGACCCCACAAACCCAATATATTTTAGACAACCTATATTAGAATCAAACTAGTGTCTTATAAGATTGTACAGATATATTAGTACATCCATTACTGCGTAAATAACTCTTGAACGAAAACGAATTTTTGAATTCTGCTTCTACCAATAGACAGCTAGCAATTATCTCGGCTGAGTTTGTTACGGACAACGGTGACTTGAAAGCTTAACATGGCTGTCCATATCCCATTCATTCTTTAAAATGAACGCTTCGTGTAACACTAATATACAATGTTCAAAAAATTTAAGAGTTGGCTTCTTCTCTTAACACTGGATTTCATAAACAAGTAAAAATATTTAGTCATAATTAATCCTTATTATATAAAAATGCAAGCCCATTCGTTCATAAATGTACTCACTTTCATCTGATCTTTTTTTTTTTTTTTTTTTTTTTTTTTTTTTTTTTTTTTTTACTATCTACAGGAGAGTTTGTTGGATGAAAAGATCCAATATATTTCAGACAAAAATTTTCTTGTAGGCCTTATATCTCGAGAGCTACATATAGTGTAGCAAAACCAATCACTTAACTCAGTATAATGTGCTTATTCCGAAAAAAAAAAGAAAACGAAAGCTTGATTTAGGAGCCGTTCAAAAATGTTGTGGCCTCTGATCCAAAACTAATTATTGACCAAGATCGAAATCCTTTGATGCATTATTGGATAGTCTCGAAAAGAAAGCAGCAACTATTGGTTTTATGTCGTCCTTTATCTTATAAGTTTATGATGAAAATATTCGCACGCACATTTTGCATTTGTAATACAGTAAACCCTCGTTAACACGAATTCCAAGGGACTGAAAAATCAGGAGTTCGTGTTAAAAGAATTCGTGTTAACCGGGGACACAAATTTTATTATTCGAATACATTTTCTCGATACATACGCACTACAGTATACAAACTATACATACCACTACAGTATAGTGGTCATAGAAAACACTAGAGACGGTATCGAGAGAGACTGAGTAGTCTCGGTTCCAAATTCGAGACGAGACCAAGACTATTCTCTGTCTTGATACCATCCACAGAATTGTATCGAGACGAGACAGCGTTTCGGTCTCGTCTCGATTTCAAAAAGCACTTCTCGGTCTCAAATTCGGGTTAAGATCGAGATCGAGACTAGTTTCGGTCTCGGTACCATCCTCTGAAAAGTGAAAACACTACAATCAGTTTATTATCCTATCTTCGAAGATTAAAAAAAAGTTTCCACGCAGAAAATCCAGGTCCAGTTATAAAATTGATATCTCCGCTAGCAGGGTGAGTACCGCTAGTAACGGAAAGGTATTTATGATTGCTGTCACCAGTTTGGAGTTACAGGGGAGAGAAGATGTTTTGTCTCGAACTGTCGCCAGCTCGTCTGCCAAGCACCTGCATGTTGAGCGCTTGACGGAGGACAGAAACAACACCTCATAAGAGAGGAAAGATACCTGTTTTTGGTTTTTCTCTTATTTACAAGGCAATTTTCGTCTGTATAAATACTGTATGACAAAAACTGATCTGGAGTGAAATCTGAAATAAGAAAAATGATCTGAAAAAAAAAACAACAACAAAGGATTGAAAGTTCGTGTTAAATCAAAACCTTTACTGACTCAAGGGACTAAAAATTAGTTCGTCATTCGTGCTAACCGAAATTCGTGTTAACCGATAAAACTTCCTATAAGATAACGTAGAGCGATGCCGGGACCAAAATTTTGTTCGTCCTAACCGAGTGTTCGGCTTAAGCGAGTTCGTGTTAACGAGGTTATACTGTATTTTGCATCTCATTGAGTGTGTGTCAAGAAAACAAAGTATAATACTTGATGGAATATACAGTATATTAGGTAAGAGCCTGAATTTTAGTAGTAAGGATGCAGATTTATTTATTTGAATAATATGTTGATAGATATCGTATTTCTAGTGATTATTGGTATGTTTCATAAGTTAACAGGATAATACTGTTAATTTCATGTGAAAGAATTGTCCATGAAATTAAAGAATATATATATATCTGATTCCTTATATAAACTTGAGATCACTTTTTCAAGAAAAATCTGTTCTTATGTTCTGCTAGTACAATGTTTGATTTTTGGAGGTGTTCTCGACTTTAGATAGTAATTTTCAGTAGTTTGGATATTTAAAAAAAAATCATATAATAAAATCTAATTATCTCATCCTTGGTATTCTATGATTTTACTATCAAAACTTTCATTTTTCTAATCTCTTTGTTTTTTCTTTTTTTCTTTTTTTTAAATTTAGTGACTGGAGTTCCAAAAACGACGGGTAAAACCAATGTACTTTAATATGCAGATCTAACTTGGGGTAATGTATTTTACTAAAACACAAAATACGTTTTTTTTTTACAATTTAATATTTTTATAAGTAAAATAATGTACTATAATCAGGAATTCATTTGAATTAAATTACGAATTTTATATCTAGTAGAAACATTATAACATAGGCCTATAATGCATATGTTAAGCTGAACTCATTATACTTTTCATGAAACTGGTGAATTAAAATCCTTAACTTTTGTGCTATAATTGCTCTCTTCTTTTTTTAAAAAAAAAAAATACTGTAAATAATGAATTGGTTTTTGAAGTACTTACTGCGTTTCCCAATACTTTGCTACTAATGGATGACATGGGTCTCTGCTAGCAAACATTTCAGGAACTAATGTTCTCACAGTACAATTAGAGTCCAGCTTTTTCTTTGTTTTCTCCAAGCTGTATTTACATTGACGCAAAAACCCTAGTATAACGATTGCTCTTTAGAAACAACAACAAAAACACATTTTATATATTTAAAGAAGAAGTTAAATATCTACCAAAGTACCAACCACCAACGTTAATTACTATTTATTGAATGAAATCACATCTTATTCGTACACTGTGTTCAAATATCGAGAGAAGTGGAGAATTATATTATAGAGAGTACTTCGAAAAGGACTTTATAATTCACACAAATTTATTCAGAGCACTTGTAGAAACTTGGTTTGGAGATATTTTGTATGAACATAGATCTAGGTTTGACTCATGCGGTGTACAATTATCAACCACAGTACTGTGTTACTTGTAACAAAGATGGTTGTCGTCACTTGTTCCGATCACGCTTACTCTGTGTTTAGATTTGAAGAATCGATTCTGCTACAAAGGTGCCACGGGATTTTTGTACCGAGTATGGCAAATATCCTTCCGTTAAGCGTACCATTTATGAGTGGCGTAAGTGTTTTGTTGAATCCGAGTGTTCAGCAAGACATAAGAATGCCTGAATGCTGTTGCTTTGCGGGAAAATCAACTTCAGATGTTATGTTTTTAAAATCATCAATGGAAGTCACAATCAGCCTAAGTAATTGAAAGATAAAACTTAATTCTATTTTGCTACAAAATCACATAAAAACATGCGTAAGTACTCTGATTAAATTTATATGAATGAAGCTTTTGAAAAACCTTGTTTATGACATATAGAGGAACTGAAAGAGTTGTAAAATTCTATTTTGTTTGGAAAAAGTACTATTGGTACAATATTACGAGGAACGTAACGGGTTCTATTTTACACAGATATTCGAAATTAACTTGGCTAAATGAAATATTGCACAAAAACATTCAGAATTAGTTACAAAATTAGTTATAGACCAACATGGAGCTTGAAGCTATAGCCGCCAAATGTTGGTCAAAACCATAAAAGAAATAGTCAATACTCCAGCATAGTGATTATATTGTGCCTAGATTCCACATCCACGACCAGTGGATGTGGAACACGAGCAGCAACAGGATCAACCTCGAAGCATGGAAGAAAGTTCGTTCATATATAGACTATTCAACAAACGAAAAATGATAAATCAAGAATTAAAACTAGCACAATTTCCTTATTCACTGTACGTTAATTCAGGCAGAGGAATCTAGCCTCAAAATAATCTCTACATTGTTTTACCCGACCTTCATCTTACATTTGGTTCTCGAGTTACGTTCCTCAGACCAACATTTGGCAGGTTATAACTCCGAAATCAAGCCTTTGTGTACTCATGTTGGTTTTAATTTTATTCATGCTTTAGTGTAAGGATTCGTTTACCACAATTATTTCCGAACATCCTTTATAATGCACTGCAGTTCTACAACTCCTTGGAAAATATATACTTTGTAAAAATGTGAAGGATGGGATTATAGAATAGTAGTTTTTATAACTATACATTTCTATAGGTGACCATTCCAACACCAAGAAAGACATGTATTTGTTAACCGAAATTTTACACCATAGATTCGTTGCAAAACTATACAGAAATGATTGCAATCTCACAACTGTACGACACATCTAGCCTTGAAACAACATACGGAATGAATAGTACAGTAGTAAAAAAGGTGAACCCGGAAAAAATGGCAGAGAAACAATTTATGGCTTGTTTGAAGGGTTTATGTTTGTACTTCAAAATAACCTAAATCCACAAAAAATCCTCTCGGGAATATTAAGATATGACGTCATCAAAATGGCCGCAAGTGAATTTCGCCTGAGTACATTTAAAAGTGCATAAAACCTCTACCGTTCATTAGAAAGTTAAATTTTCGGTTCATTTTTAGGGCATCCATCAGAAAAGAACTTCTGTTAAAAATATGTTGCCTATGTTACCGCCATTTCTTAAATATGGCGTCTAACAATAAAATACGACTTTTCTTAGTGCGCTTTATATAAGGAACATTTCTTTATAACACTACTTACTGTAGAAACCCTTATATCAGAAATTTAGTGAAAATTCTATGTATTTTTTCTGTTCGTCACTCCCTAGCACACATGTTATTTAGCTAGCAAGATCGTATGATAAATTTCAAAATGGTGAAAATTAGAACTTTTCAAATGTTCGTAATTTTCGCAATTTTTAACCTCTTCCGCAATTATTAACTAAACCAAACTTAGCGTAAAGATGGATATATACAATCTCTCGGTTCTGCGTTAAAATCAGCAAGATTCTGCAAAATCTTTTAATATATCAGTTGCTTTAAAGAAATTTACCTTTTCTATTCTTGCTTCTTTGTGTCAAAAGGTCTAAGGAAAATTAATTAAATATCTATAGTAGTTCTTCATCTCTACCTGACAAAATGGTACAGAATCTTTTAACAGCTGAAATCAAAGTACTTATTATCAACGACAAAATATCCAAAATTCGCCAAAATCCGTCAAGGGTAAAGCCACTTTTGCTGCTCATAAATTCATTTTTATTCAAGAAACAGATTGCTGAAAACTTTTTATTTGCATATCAGTAATTACATTTGTATGTTCATCGCCACTGACAATTTCCTTACAGACAATTTCCTCACAATAAGCACTGTTGCGCAACAAATGTACGTTGTTCAGTCGTTGACACTCGTTTACGTTCTTTTCTTTCATTTTGTTCTTTAAAATTTATTCATTTATGAAGGCTGAAGGAGAAAATATCAATTAACAAAAGAAAAACTCTGATAACTTAATATAACATGTAGCAGAAAAAGCAAAAGGGAGACAAAGTTCTACCAAACTTCATTTGAGTCCTCCAGCAGTTCACCATTTTCTTCAACTTGCTCAAGTTCAGTATTCTGGTATCCTTCACCGTTATAATGACTACATGCCACAACACCTTTTAGGCCGTACTTACGACATGAGCAAACACTTGTTCCACGTGGCCACTTGGAGGACATCTTACTTTTACAACCTATTGCTTTTAGTAGGTCATCAGGAGCAGGTGCTTGGTCAGTGATAATGAGTGCCAGCTTCCCATTCTTGCTTTTCCAGCCCCATTCAAGAGGACAGGGAAAGTTGCTTCCATGAAACATGAAAATGCACTCACAGGCAGTGAAAATACGTTGCTCTTTCTGTGAGTGGCAGTCTCAGGTTGAGATAGAGAACCACCGTTTACAGCTATCTTCATGTATAGTTTAAAACGCAGAACACTGCGGGAGCCTAAGGCGCTACCACCATATAACTTAACAAGAAATTGGAGGCCACTGGATGTAATAGTTTCTTCGGTGGAGTTAACTTTGCTAATTTGTGCACTGAGGATTTGATGATCCTTTAATGCTGCGAGCATTTTTTTACACAACTTCCTTTTCTACATCCAAAGAGAGTATCACACCCAGTCATTGCATGGATGAACAACAGATGCGGCTGAAGATTTTCTCCCATATTCTGTAACATATGGCGCACACTAATATGTTTAGTTGCATTTTCCGTCTAATTCCAGATTAGCCTTTTCCGATTTTAGATGATAATGTAGCATAATGAGAATATCTGTATCATCAGCAACTATGGTCATGACCTTCTGAAGCTATCTGAAGTGAGGCTGCAACGACTTCTGTGTCCGCCCTACCAGAAGCTCGGATCACCTTGTGGCCATCGTCTGAAAGATACTTGCAGAATATGGAAATAAGCTGTCTTTTGTTGTATGTATTTACGAGGAAAGCATTTTGGTTTCTCTGGATTTTCGTGTCTTCAGTAACTTTTACCTTGGCTGACATGACTTTAGCAGAGCGCCAACGGTCTTTATTGGAAGGCTGGTCACCATAACCATCAAATATTACTATACTTTGATTGAATCTTCCATATTTGCAAAAGAATGTACTGCCTGTACTGTTGGCAGATGTCTAAGTAGGCTCCAGTTATAGACCATTGAATGTGATGAAGAAAAGTTCCATGATCTAAGACATATCTGTCATACACTTTAGGTTGTGGAGCATCAGGTATGTCCTTCATTAATATTATTAGGTTAACCTTGTCGGTCTTTCTCATGTAGCCGTCTATGAACAATACTGCAGACTCAGTAGTAAGCTCATATTTGAGTTGCTCAGTCACATTTCCATTTCGTTTAGCAATGGTAATAAGTCTCAAAACCAGTACGGACGGATCTGTGTGGAGCACTATGTGGGCAACATTGATTCCTTTCTGCGAAATTATTAGCGTTTGAACTTGGTCTGCTTTTCGAATTTATGCTTTTCACACTTTCTTGTTGTTCAACGCCTTGTGTATTCTTGTACCAACATCTTCGGCATCATCGCAAATAATCCCATCTTCCAAAATAGCACGAGTATCTGATGACAAATTTCGAAGTGAATCGTCATTGACGTCAAATGAATTGTGAACTTCAAACCACCCAGATACCTGTCTTAGATCTGCCGCATCACGGTTCCTTCTAGTCGTCCTCATTTCAATGTGTTGTGATGATTTACAGCTAGGGAAGTCATAATATCGTGGACAGCGGAGCACATATGCGTAGTGTGGACCAAAATCAATCTTACATGGTCAGAGAATCCTGTTTCTTGAGTCAGACCACCTCTTAATTAGCATTTGTTCAATGACAAAGTCTGGCCATAAACTAGCCATCCGCAACTCGATCGACGTATTGCACAGGCATTTGATACGAACTGTTCATATAACCACGGATTTGATGCCGGAAGTTTGTACATGAATTGCAAGTACTGGCAAGCACTTTTTGTGTATTGTATGTGTCCAGTCGCTGCAAAGAGATTGAGCATACGACTGACAGCAAGTGTCAATCACCAATATGCTCAGCATGAACAAATAATTTCACAGTTTCCACATACTCGAGATACTGCAACCACAATCGTGATGTCCAGGAATTTTTTTGCGAGAAATTCTTTGTACTTCTGGAGATGTTGTTGCACTACAAGTACTTTACTGAAGTCATATTCGCTTAATACTTCAAACGAGAAAATACACCTTGCACTATAAAACAGGTTACATCTCTGCCATCTTAACGCATACAGTACTGGTACTGGGCTTGTTTGAATGTTCATGATATACTCAATCCTGATATAAATATATTTACGTCATATATAAGAATTTTAAAGCATATATATATATATATATATATATATATATATATATATATATATATATATATATATATATATATATAAGAATTTTAAAATTATTTACCAATAAACACTGTAACGCACACTATGAGAGTTGATTGTTTATTGTTAGACACCATATTTTAAAATGGCAATGTGTGCAAGGTATTTTTCACGTAAATTCGTTTCTGATATATTCTCTAACGCATGAAAAGAAAATTTAACTTTTGTAATGAGTGGTAGAGGTTTTATGCACTTTTTAATGTACTGAGGCGAAATTAACTGGCGGCTATATTGATGACGTCATATCTTGATATTCCCGCGAGGGATTTTGGTTATGTTGAAGTACAAACACAAACCTTTCAAACAAGGCATAAATTATTCCTGTACCAATTTTTTCCGGGTTTCACCTAAAGGAAGAGTCCTGCTACAGTACTAGAAGCCTCCATGTGCTGCAATCACATCTTGTATACGTCGTCGCATTGAACGAAACAGACATTGGACGTGCTCCCGAGGAATCGACTGCCACGTTGCTTGTATGCAAGTCTATAAGAAGGTCGACGTCGTCTCCCCGTGGAAGACTGTCAAGAACGAAATGACGACCAGCAATCTTAAACATGTTAATAGATGGGTGACATGCGAGGCAATCGTGTAGCTAAAAATACGTGCGGTACCCGCCGTGGATTAATGGGGCATCAGTAGTGATTCCATTCGTTTCTGTCACGATGAGGCCAATGGGTGACACAAACAACTTAATAAAAAAGTCATCCATAAAAAGTCAGGTTCAAATACAAATTCGACAAAATACTAAAATTAAAGAAAAAATATATAGAATATGAAAACAGAATTCGCGATAAGCAACAAAAATACTTAAATAGTAGCTATAAATATAATGCATTACAATCAAATCCTTAAAAAGAAAATCTCAGAAAACGACAACTATTCCAATCTTACAAATAAAAGCGAGGGACAAGATAAACTTGTAGCAATCAAAGATAAGGTTACACAAATTCTTCTGCCATGATACTCTCATAGATGCGAATACATGATAGTCACGTAGTTCGAGGATGCGCTACATGTCAGTCGCATATATGGTCATGACGCAAAGGAAAGCTGCAGGATTGGTCCCCCTGCAACTCACATTCGTTGTATAATTCTGAATAAGTCTCTCATGACAAAAATGGTGGGTTTGTTTTAACATAATGGCTCGGGCGAAGCGTACTATGAGGCTCTGAGGCCGGGTCTACCTGTTTCCTACCGTTGGTTTCTTATAAAATAAATTCAATATTTCAACATTTCCGTTTTTTTTTGGTAACAAAATAGTAGGTTGGAAACACTCAGAGTCCCTTCCGTCTGAGCCTCACCAGCTCGCTAGACAGGCGCGAAGCTATTATTGCCGGGGATTGCACGCATTGCTGGTAAGGAGAGAAGACTCGCCTCTGGTTAAGCGTTGAAGGCATCTTTGAATGCTAATATGTTATAAAATTCTTTCCTCGACACAGAGTAAGAAGTTTCTGTGTAGAATTATGTATTTCTATTAGTGATAACTTGTTTAATTTACGTATATACTCTCACAAGTTATTCAGAGTAATCGTTTTTGATTCTACTTGGGGCTTGGCCTATAATAACTTGTGGAATATGAGTCTGATACTTTAAACATAATTTACCAAATGCTGCCGTACAAAATAAAACATAATATTTTCTGTAATTTTAGTTGAGATTCTATTTCATAGAATCAGTTTAGTATTTAAGATTTTGTTTCGGGGCGCTTTGCTTGCTTCGGGGTGGTAGGGGCTTTGCTAACTTTATTTCTGGAAATGTAAAAATTCCGCGATAGTCATAAAACAATAAAAAATTGCGATACAATATCGATGAGTATTTAAACTGGGAAGCCATCTACTTAAATATGCCACTGCATAGAATACATTATTAAATATCTTGCGTTGATTCAAATGAAGTTCCTTCTGAACATTGGCATTTCTACTGAGGTCATTATCATGTGATGCATTAATTAAATGCAGTATTGTACTTACTTTAAAGTGGAAGATACAAGTAACAAACGCTTATCCAAGAAATTTGACAGCTAACTCTAAGAATGTACTTTCTTTTTCTCTTCCTAAATTTTTAAGTATGCAGGAAATGAAAACAGCAAGTGAGCAGGAAATTCCCCTCATCCCCCTGCAAAACCCAGACAAGAAAATATGAATTACACTTCAAAATATTTGTAGTGGAGCTAAATTGGAATATTCCATTAATGCATATTGCGTGTTTTCCTTATGTAAATATTTGTTGAATAGTAATAATAATAGACTACTTTCCGTCTACTTTTGCTTTACTCATTCTTTCTTGTTAAATTAAACAAAATAGCTAATATGTATACATGCAGATAAATTTAACTCAAACCAGTATTAGAAATTTTTTATGCTAAAAAAGATATTTAAAATAACTAGACTTGGTAGTTGATTTTTGTTTAACTCACTAAGAAAAACATAATTCTGACTATAATTTTAAAGATTTTATGATATTAAATGTTATTTGTGTTATTAGTTTATCCGGCCTACCCTACTTGAGGGATTATGCTTCGCCACTGCGTAGTACATACTTTTCTGGAAATTATTAGTTTACTAGCCAAATGCTCCGATAATGTCATATTGTTTCAGCAAAGGTGAACGAGCAAGGAGATAAGCAATACAACCGTAGCGTAACTTGGACCGAATTAGACTATGACACAGTCGCGCAACAGAACAGTACGATTAGCACCCCGGGTAGGCCTATGGTGAAAGAATATACTAAGCAAATTCAGAGCTCAAAGACCAAGTATTTATGATTACGAATGTGTGGTGCTCATGTTAAGCAACGTTCGAAAGTGAACCAAGAAATCGGGCAGTATCATCAATAATGAGAGACTTCTTCAGCATTGTGTGATCATGAAAAAATATTATTTGTTCTATGATTGGGGATGCAGCATCTTGGAGACTACCAACGTACTAGTTTTGATCAACAAGATAAGTTTTTGGCACCAGAAGACGATCTTTCATCGATGAAAGTTTTACATTCTTGGATACTTGTGGCAGAGCATAAGAATATTTATCACAACCACAGCACTCTTCATGAGCACACATTTCCTATTGAACACAGTAGACTTGCATCTACCTTAAACATTTTTTTTTAAATTACTACCGGGAGGGATTCACTTTACTTTGTTATTAAGTGATTGAGCTATATTCCTCCATCAAATCTTGGAGTTCTACAGAACCTGTGCGGAGGAATTATGAAATAACTGAAACGTAAAGTGGTCGTTAATTCCTTTGCGTACCAATTTTGTTTATAACGGAGAACAATATCATCAAGAACGCGAATATTTACGTATGTCATAGCATTGATGCATAACACAAGCCCTTGAAGGGTCCATGATGGTTTAGTGTTAGAACACTCACTTCTAGGGACGAATGTCTCTTGTTTCATTCCAGGTTAACTAACTTTATGACAGACAACATCATCTTCGTGAGTTTTATCAGTTTTCCAGTTTCCTCCCACTTTATTATTCACGTTCATTATTCATCTGTCTCTTTTAGCCTAAACGATATAACTGTGGGAAGGAAAACTAGAAATTTTATTTCATTTCAAATAGACCTTTGCTATTAAAGTTACACATTTAATATAAAGTACATTCATTAAAACTGAATAGTGAATACATTCCTGTAAAAATTCCTGGAGCCCTAAAATTGATTTCTTTCCCATTAAAATATGTTCATAACTCTAACAGAAAACTCCATGCTACAATAAACTCAGTAGAAATAGTTTCCATGGTCATTGTAAGAATGCAACAAAGAACAGAGGATATATACTGCTATTTCGCATTCCATAACGCTCTCAGTTCCTCAACATAGTGCTGTTCCCAAAAAGGGGAATAAGGGGAACTTATTTAGAATTATAGATTTGAACGGCAGATTATGACATATGAACGATTACGATTCTAGCTTGGTGGGATATGCATGATTCCAGAATGATATTGTGTTGGAAGAAATACGTAGTATCACAAGGGGTTTATGCTTCATTCAGGCAGTGAAATGTGAGGAAGTTTCACTGTTTCATCGATGTAGAAGGACGGGAAATAGATTCCTGCAATCGAATGTGGCCGGATGTTGGTCCTCGTATATCTCTAAATATGCAAGCCTTTTTGGAGAAGAGATATCTACCGCCACTTCCCTATACTTCATGTTCTTCTTTAATATCGCTCATCAACCATGTGGAGGATACGGTTGTTCAACACTTTGTTAGTTACGGACCTCCAGCAGAAAGCATCGATATCTTGTGCACTCGCATACAGGCAGCGTCACAACAGATTTCAAGGGAATGCTTACAGTACTCTTTGGCTAGAGACACAAATTACAGAGACTCTGATTACAGTGCATGGAGGGTATACATCATACTAATTTATTAAGATTTAAAATTTTGTTTACTTCATAAATTGCATTAACCTTTTGTCACTCGCGCTGTTGGATAAAAGCAAACAGGTGAGTAAAAACTAATGATTTTTACGAATGGGGTCGCATTAGCGGGGTCACCCTCACTGCTATTCCTCAAGTGGCTCCTTCCCCTCTTTCACCCTAAAGCTCGCTGACGTGCTGCAATTGTAGTAGCTTCCAGTACAGGTTGAGGAAATAGTTTTGTCTGCGTTTGCTTTTTTCAAACGCGCGAGTAGTTCCGTGATAACACTAGCAAACATATATTTTTATGGAGTTTGAAATTTTCCAACGCGCGATCGTTAATGTGATAATTATTGTTTATGAGTGAAGTTTTGTTTTTCTAAGCAACGTCTCGCTTCTTGAATAGAAGTGAGGTAGAGAAGTGGCTTGACAATATTAATGATGAGTCTGATGTTAACTATCGAAAATTAGTGGCTGCTGAAAGTGATGCGGATTGAAGTAATGAAAAAGTGAATGAAGATGATATTGATCATGATAGTGAAGCAGATAAGAACAGTGTAGATGCAGATTCAGATGCAAACGATATGGATGTGAATTACAGTTACAGTGAAAATATTGTTTCATTGGGAAAGACAGGAAAACAAAATGTAAATAGTAACTGGCAGCATCAGCAAAGACAAAGTGTAAAAACATTGTGAAAAAGATGCTAGAACCGAAGTTTACTGCTAAGGGTATCACTGAGTAAACAGTTTTTTTTTTTTTTTCGAAATTTATCGATATAGCCGTGATTGATGAAATTGTAAAATGTACTAACAATTATTTGGATAAATTACGAACAAGTTTCGGCGAAGAACGCACTGCAACTGTACAGCAACTTCAAGAGCAAAATTAATGACTTTATTTCGACGTCTTTATTTGATTGCCAAAAGAAAGGAGCACGTGATGATGTGCGATCACTGTGGACATGTGACGGAACAGGAATTCTAATCGTAAGAGCAGCAATGAGTTACACGAGCTTTTTACTGCTACTCAGGGCATTAGATTCGATGATTTCGAAAGCCGATCTCAGAGAAGAGATATTGACAAGCTATAGATATACCACATTGACTTGACACCTAGTTTTCTGTTCCAAGCGTTGCTATCGGCTGAAGGAATTCACTCCCTTTCGCCAAGGCTCTCTCGTTTAGCAACAGCTGAACCCTTATTGGCTCAACGCGTGGATGTGTCGATGGTTTGAACTTTAGTTCGCATTTTTGCCACGGATCAAGACATTTTGACAGCACTATAGCAACAATTCCAAATATCCTAAGTATTTACTCAACAATTGCATGCATTACTTCAAATAAGTTTACTAAATATATTGTTTGTATCTCAAAATGTCAATGTTGGAAAAAAGCAAACGCGCGAGTAGTTATGTTACTAAATTTGGCGAGAGTGACAAAAGGTTAACTTGGCACGAATGAAATGTCCGTCTGGAGATGTCCACTTCTCTGACTGTAAGGTGTAAGCGAGAAAGTTTTATGTCGAATTGACGCTCAGACGAAAGTTGGACCTGCTACAATAATCATAAATGACAATAATAGTAGTTGGGTTTTGATCAAAGTTCAAAACGGTTTCGTAAACTACATTCACACTCAGAGAGGGTGCTGTTGCTGGTATGGTAGTCTATGATAGGAGTGATCCATCATACCTTTGTCAGGCGAAATTAAACCATCAATGCAGGTCATTATTTTATTGAACTCTATAAAATACATAGCAAACTTGTTTGCAAGCATTCAGCAATAGTCAACAGGCACGCTGTCGTAATGTTGCATGACTCTGCTCACTCAAGGGTGGTGCAAACAGGACCGGATTAACCTATCTGGGGCCCGGAGCTAGAAATAATGTGACTCCTCCTGACTTCGCCTAATACATTTCTGTGAAAGTACAGTAGGAACGTTAAGAGCCTGCCTTACTAAAAATAATACGAAATTTACCATTTTTCTTCTGCTTGATTATTCATCAGTGAAAGGAGATAATGAAATGCAAGTCACCACAATCATAGATAATGCTATTCTACTACATAAAATATGAACCTGAAGATTGTTCAATGTTGCAATCCATAGAAATTACAGTGTTGCCAGAAAAACAATTTCCCTAAAATCTAAGTTAAGACAAAGAGTAGAGGAATGAACTCAACTCCATTTGATTACGTATCATGTTGTTTCTTGTGAACTACTTTTTAAATAACATTATTATTTAATTTTAATAACTGTATGTTAAAACTATTTTGTTTATTACAAACTAAATACAACTATTATTTAAAAAGTAGTTCACAGAAAACCAAAACAATATGATAGGTAACCAAATGCAGTTGAATTTGTTCCTCTACTCGCTGCCATAACTTAGATTTTAGGGAAATTGTTTTTTCTGGCAACACTGTAATTTCTATGGATGGCAACACTGAACATTCTTCAGGTTCATATTTTCTGTTGTAGAATAGCATTATCTATGATTGTGGTGACTTGCATTTCATTATCTCCTTTCACTGATGAATAAACATGCAAAAGAAAAATGGTAAATTTTGTATTATTTTTAGTAAGACAGGCTCTTAAGGGACTATGTTTCATATTTTTGGTCATATTGTATTTTATGATGATGATTGTATCTTGTATAATTCTTTTTAAACAGCCAGCTGAGATTTTTTATCAGAGTGGAGGCCTTCGTCTACCTGGAGGCCCGGGGCTACAGCTCCCGTAAGCCCCTCCCTTAATCCGGCCCTGGGTGCAAAGGATGATGCAAAGTCTTCATGAGACACAGTATGAAACCCTTCATCAGCCACGGCATTCCCCCTTACCTCTTTCACTGATTACCACCTCTTACAGCATCCCAATCACTTCTTTCTGGGAGAAAAGCTTTCCCTGATGATCTGGTGATGCAAAGTGCGATTGGAAACTTCTTTGCATCGCAAACTCGAAACTTGTTTTGCCATGGAATTCAATCTTTTGCTGAGCGATGGAAAAAGTCTGTAATTGCAGACGTGATTATTTTGACTAACGAGATATTCTGACTGTTTTTGCTTTTTTGGCCTCCGGAATTGGCATAACTATGGCGAATTTTTCATTCACAATAACATAATAATCATTGTTGTATAGTCATATAATAAATCTCTTTAATAGATTTCATTCCAGTTATACGTGTTTTTCTTGGTGTTATGATTTTACAAACAGCAGTGTTACAGTTCACAAAATTCTCGAAAAGCAAAAATAAAACAGTAAAATTCTTAGCTTATGATATTCAAAATTTACATATAACAAATACATAGCGGCATTTTCATTAAAAATAATTCTAACACATAAAGCACAAGACGTTATATTGCACAAATCTTTATTGTATTTTAATGAAGACCTTGGATCTCTAACAATCATGCATCATTTTTAACGCAACCTGTTGCATTTTGAATAGTTAATTCTAAGTTACCTCATTGAGCTAGGTTGGTGAAGTATGTGAGGAATCAGTTCCCAAAATTAAAAAAAAATCGCATGTTATAAAAACATTTAAAAGGTGTCAAAGAGTATCACTTCTTTGATTTATTGCAAAACAGGAGATGTGGCTTTACGAGGAGAATAAAAGCGAATAACGTAAAAAGTGCCAGAAAACCATGAAGCTCAGAGAAAGATTTATGAATTTGCAACCCTAAATAGCGTATATATTGAACTATTATACTTCAAAATCAATCTCAAATAGTTTCTTCTCGATCAAAGTCTAATTACTGCGACACGAAATTGTCATGTTATAGGAAACAATATTTTTGCTTGAAATTGTATGTAGCTTCCTTACAGTATAAAAGGTGTTTCAAAAGAACACCGACAACGTTTGGGAGGTGATTCCTGACACCAAGAAAAGACAAAAACTTCAGACCAACCTGGGTGCACAAATGCTTCTTTTCCGAGTTACAGGTTGCGCAAAACATGAAAAAAAAACTTTAAAGGCCCATAGCTCCAAAACTATGGGACCTACCGTAGTCCGGTCAAGACTTCACTTAGAAACTAATATGTGGGCTATTCAAAAATGCATGTTTCAGAATTATAAGTTACTCACGCAACAATTTTTATAGGTAGAGTTTGCCTAAGGGCATATAATTTGAAATACACACAAACTACCTCTACAAAAATTCTTACGAAAGTACCGCAGGATTGTGAAACTTGGATATTTGAATAGGGCACATACTAGTTCCGGACCTTAAAGGCAGAGGGGAGTAAGTCATTTTTATTCTGAAAATGAGTTATTGACAGATTTGAAACAAGCGTTCTGATATCTCTTATTCTTAGAAAGCTTGTAGTTGTATTATGAATGCTTTATCAAATAGCAACAATAAAATTGGATATAAGTCCGAACGCACTTAAAGGCAAAAAGAACTAAGTCACTGTTTTCTGTCTCTCGTGAAAATTTAATAAAAATGACTTACTCCCCTCTGCCATTAAGGTCCGGAGTTCCTAAGTGAAGTTTTGACCCGACTTCGGTAGGTCCTGTAGTTTCGGAGCTATGGACCTTTCAAGTTCATTTTTTCATGTTTTCGGCAGCCTATAACCCCCGAAAGGAAGCATTTGTGCACCCAGGTTGGTCTATACTTTTTGTCTTATCTTGGTGTCAGGAATCACCTCCCAAACGTTGTCAGTGCTGTTTTGAAATATCCTGTACATTTTAAAGCATGTAATCGCATTTTGACTATAAAAAGTAAAACAACAAGTATCAAAGTCGTTACCTAGATCATGGGGTAGATGAGGTTGCATTTTTAACCACTGGTTCAAGTAAGCAACATCCTTTATCACTTGAGCAGGATCTTCGTTATGTTGTTTGAGAAGGAATTCCTGTTGTTCTGTCGTTAGCTTTTCAAGAAACATTATGAAGTGGTCTGCAATGCAAAATAAAATAAATAAATCTTAAATTAGAAATTGATACTTTGTCAAATAGCATGTCATTAAGTAAGGAGTAACGGTATATTAACTACAATTTTACTGATATGATGAACGCACAAAATTCGAAAACAAAAATGAGTAGTTTACAGAGTCTTACGATCTATGTAAAAACAAATCCTTAATTGAAAAACTTAGTTTGCAGATATAATTACTTTAAATTTAATCACGGTTGATAAAATCCATTCGGTCTTGACTACATTTGGTATCGTGTTAAAGGTTAAAAAGATTTTTGCCCATCCAAATATAATACGAACTATTATATTATACAGATTTTAGTTTCCGAGTTATTAGACATCGAAGTTTGGTATGAACTCAGTGTAATGAATTCTTTTTTTTTTTTTTTTTTTACTTCAACACGATTGGTGGAAATCATCCGAACTTGACCAAAATTGGAATGGTGATAGAATTTGAAGAAGGTAATACACATATAAAACATTACGGTGTATGAACCTTTGGTTCCTCAGTTATCGGCCATCAAAGTTGAGGTTCGATATAGTGAAACACATGTTATTTATATAGTATGCTATCGACTATACTAATATGATCTTAACAATACTTGTTATGGTAGTAGAATTAACTTATTACATTCGTGAAATATTATGGTATACAGACCATTCATTTTCGAGTTAATCACTACCAAATGTGGGGTTGGACTTGGGGAAATGAAGAAATTTTATTAAAACACGATCGAAAAAATCCATCCAATCTTGACCAAACTTAGTATGGTGTTACAAGTTGACAAGATTTGTACACATTCCAGCATAGTATAAATTATTATGGTGTACCGATTTTTAGTTTCCAAATTATTCGTCATTGAAGTTGAATTTGAGTCCGGTGAAATCAAGAAATTTCAATGAAATTCAATTAATGGAATTTATCCGAATTTGACCAAATTTGGCATAGTGTTACACTGTTATAAGATTACAATGTTATTTTTTAACAATTATTTAATTACTAAACTATATAATGTATTGTGCTTTTCAGAGCAGTTACTTGGTAATGTCATTCGTCTACGTATCTATTCATATGGACCAGAATTGATATATATGCATCAGTAATCACAAAAGAACGGTAATTTTTGACTTGACTAGATTCTTAAGTTTAGGGGGAACAAAACACTAACGGTAAGTAGTTCTTTACCTAACGCTAGATGGCATGGCAGTATAAAAACAAACTTTGCACTACTAAACACGCTTTTTACTGTATAAAAAGCTGACTATGCGTTGTATACCATGAGATAACGGTACGTAATTAATATAATTTTGCATTATGAATCAATATACTTATTACGACGGACCAAAAGAGATGAATAATCCAGCAACAATACACTGTCCTTAGATTAATTTTACATACACACACACACATCACGGCTTCTAATCACATCCTAAATTACACACATCACACACCAACTAAGAACGTCACACATGCTAACACATATCACTAGACATATTAATCCATATTATCACATCTTTTTCTTCGGCTGTTTCGATTGGATTTTCTTGGGCGGGTTTTGGAAAGTTAAACCTTTTTCCTTAACTACTTGTAATGATGAGGTAAAGGACCGTTGTGATGAGGTAGAGGTAGCTTCTAGATCGTTTATGTGTGGAGTGCTCGTAACTACTTTCGCCTCTCTCGGCTTTCGACCATATGTCTTGCGATGTTGTGGCTATAGTTGTGGTAGCGGACTGACTACTTCAATCGGTACTATCGTGCTGTTCTCTTCGCTTTGCATTGTAGACGACACGGCAGTTGGGACATTTGAATCAATAAATAATCTGTGAAAAATTCATTAGAATAGGTTCACGCATTCAGAAGTTATCGCGAGACACACACACACAGATAGTCAACACAAATGCCAAACGTCTCGACTCGGAGACGTTCACTGATGCTCAGTCTAAAATAATACGTCGCAAGTCTAATATAACTTACAATTCAGTTATTCTTCTTCACTTTTAGTTCACATACGTATGAATTTAGGAGTATTCCATATTATGCAGTCGCCCCTTGTCAGTCTGAAAGCTCAGATAATGCGCTAATAGATAGTATAATTGGAGATATTAGAACTGACAAGTTGCGCCCAGGATTTTGTAAACATTGTAGAGCGTAAAGTACAGGATCTGACCTGGATTACACATAAATAAAATCAAACATACACAAAAGAAACAGATTGTGATGTCGATGGGGTTGAAAAGGGCGAGAAGGGTCGACTGCACCCTGGACTGGTTAATCTACTTGCACTTACTTGTAAATCTCGGTGTTTTCTTCTCGATGATTCTCCCAGTGATTGATGTGCATTCATCCTTCTCTCTGGTCAGTTGATCGTCCAAGTAATTGTGAGTTAAGGGTTTGCGAAGCCCGGGCAAGAAAACTAACGTTGTGAATACGGTAAATCTAATCAAAGTCGAAATTGCTCTTTAACTGATTATTCATCGCAACTGATAGCTACAACGTTAGCTAAGGCAAAGTGCTCTCTAAGTTAGAGCAAGGTAAACTTCTCGTAAACTCGGAACCGTGGCTCGTGCTCCTACATGTTGACTCGTCTCTCATACGATCAAGACTACCTCTTCCCAAAAGTGTCTCAATGGTTTTGTTCGATGTCCCTCCGGGTTAATATACTGGGTCGTTGACTATTTCTTCAGTTTCGATGAAAAGTGCGTGCTCATAGATTAAGCAAAGGTGAGGTGATGATAGCAATGCTGACAGAGAAACAATCTGTCGTTTTTATTGATTAAGAAATTTCATGTGTTGAAGGAATTAACAAACAGAAAGAAAACTTCCTTGTAGGAAAAGGAAATGAACTTACAAAAAAATAAAAAATGATTCAACTTTAAATAAACGATAATGCTTTTTACTGCATAGGATTTTAAAATAAAATGTCCCAAAGTCCGAAATAAAATGTTTCATTGTGTGTTCAAATACACATATCTTCACAATATTAGGATCCTGCCAGTATTCCATGTTAGGAAAATCACCATTTTGCATAGTTCTCTTCCCACACACGCTTACGTGATTCTCTGTGTACTTATGCCCTTATGGTACACTATATATGTAATCTAAACTTATATATATATGCCTCTTTGCGTACATTCAGCAGCCTAGAAATATACATCAGAAAAACTCAAGTTCTTCAAAAAGGTTCTCTGCAGCAAAATAACATGTTATGTTATCGTTCGGCAACAAACCACTCATGCGCAGACTGAGGGCGTCACTGTAGCCGGCCTTAGGTGGTGCGGTGCCCAATTGGGAACATTTTGCATGGCCCTAGGTTTACAACTAACTTGCACCAAGGACTGTAGAATCTTGTAAATATTACGGTCTTCCTGTTGGCCTAGTAGTTAGCGCCTGCGCCTGTAGTGTACACTACAGTCTCGACCCCGATTCCTGGTGGAACAGCACACAAAATTTAATTTCATAATCACTCCCTTCCATTAATCATGCATCTCCTAAAAACAAATCCTGGGACGTCAACTAAAAAATATTTTCATTTCATTTCAAAAGCTTAATAGAAATTTTGTAGTCAGAATGGATGGTAATCAAAATGTGGTTTAAATAGTGCGTGAAAGTTAATTGACGGAACATATATAAGGTACATTTCAATATAAAATTATATATATGTAAATCTACAAATAGCAATATTAGTATATCATATCTGAAAAGGACTGCTACTTGTTTTAGTGACTATGAAATGATTTATTTAAACAATTTAGTTTAGTTTAGTTCAAACAAGACAAGGAGTGTTTGTTTGTCCCCGCAAAGTGGGACCAGAACGTGCAGCACTCAGGCTACTTTGTCTAGTGGGAATTTTGTTTTCGTAGATGAAGATGAAAGCTGAGCATCCGATGACATGTAGAGCTGGAATGTGTAATGAAACTGGGAGATTGCTGTTTGTGACCAAACTAGAGAATGCCAAAATTTTCAGCAATCAAGAATTTTTACGAATTCTGAAATTTTTCCGATTTTATTTCCCGGATTCTGGAAAGTAAAAATTCCGGAATTGGCCATGCTAGTTCAAACCAAATCCAAGGCCGTTGATTGAACATGATGAGGTGCCAATAGGCTCCAAACTGAATGTGTAGAAGGCTGAAGAAGTTTAACCTGGAACTGTAGCTTCTGATTGACCAATCGGAGGCGAGTATTCCTGGCTCTGAGAAGGGCCGCTTGAGGTGTCTTCATCCTGGAGACAGGTCGAAAATTATGAAATCCATAGATTTATGTGAAAAATTCTTGGCACCATATCTTCTTGGCGATGTTTGTGAAAATACAGTTAGGTTTGATAAAAAAATGAAATGAAATCTTTGAGTTTTACGTCCCACGATTATGCCGGTTAGGCTAAAGGAGACAGTGATGATGAGAGATGAGTGAAATGGTGGAATGAAGAAAGTGGGAGGAAACGGGAGAACCCCGAGAAAACCCACGAGCACGGTGTTTGTCCACCACAAAGTTCACTTGGCGGGGGCTAGGTTTGATAAAGGGTAATGTAAAAATTACCTTAGGTCGATGGTATGATGGGAAGCTTCTTCTGTAGAATCTTTTTTATATATTTTTTGTATAGTTCCAGTAATAAGCTTTGTAACACTGTTAACATGTATCTATAAATTTCAACTTTCAAAAATATGCAGAGATAAAACAATGCAATCCTTACTAAATCAAACGTCCTGAAAACGAAAATACAGTCAGTTTTTTGTATTATCTTCATAGATTTTGCTATGATAATGATGATGATTAACTACTGACAGGAGTAAATGTAATCTGAGAAATAAAATAAAAGGTGTTTATGAAGATAAATTTTGTTTCAATGAAAGAAATGCATGCATATGATACTAAACATTGCAAACACATCATTTACAAACTTACGTGTATATCATTATTACGTATTCATATACAGGTTGTTTCGGGAAAAGCCGACAAACTTCGCATATGTATTCAGAACCAAAATACAAGAAAAAATCTGCAACTTTGATTGAAAACTGTTAATTACGGAGATGGGATAATAATAAAAGGGTAAGAGGAATAAACAATTCCATTAATTAGCCTACATTTAATTAGCTCTCTCTTTCTCTAACTACTTTGAGTTTAATTAACCTTGCTCATTGCTTATATCAGCTAATTTTTCAGAGAAGTAACTCAAATGGAAATGGACAGTGAATGAATGAATTTTAAAATACATATTTCATCCTTGTGCCTTGCAATTTTTCAAGAAGGTTCTGTACCAGTATTTCATTGTTTTCTTCTCTTGCAAGTAAACCTATTCATGTCAAACTCTAGTTTCTTGACCGAACTCCGCAGAGAAGTCTAGAATATCAAGAAACGAGCGTAAGCAAAATTTAAAGTGCTTCCGTCCATAAAGACAGTCGCAGTGGCAAAAATCTGATTGATCAGAATAAACCATAACAATGTGTTTCAAGTTTGAACATTTCATTTTATTTCTGAAACGGGTAAAGGGCTGAAAAACAAAAACATATTAACAGACACCCGGAGGAAGTAGACATTTATCTGAGGGTATGCTTATCATGGTCGTCATGTTGAAGTCCGCCATCTTGTATCTCACTCGACTTTTTTAAAATAGGAAGGAGGTCATGTAATATACCAAATTTGGGTAGAGTTTTACGAGAAATACGATGGTGAATCTATGTTTCCATAAGTTTGTATTTGTAAGATATGATGATATGCACATTGATATGTGTTAGTTGGTTCAAAAATTTCTTAACAATTGTATATTTTTGAAAAGAATTCGTCAGGAAAAACTAATGTACGCTAGTAAGGACATCGTAGGTAGCTACTTATGAAAGGTATAATCAACTTGAAATCGTTATAGGCAGCAGATAAAATAAAATGGTGATGAGACAATCATAAACCTTAAGGAACTGATGGAAGATGAATGACATTTTTTCCATTGGATTATTCGAATTAGAAGACAAACCTTCATAAGCAGCCACCTTTTCAGTGCCCACTAGTATACATTCGGTTTTCCTGATTTGATTTTTTAAAAAAATACGGTACATCCACGAAAATTTTCGCAAGAGATTGCAAAGTTTGTCCTCAGATTTTTTCTTTAAATTCTAATATAGCTATAATAAGAGGAATGGTATGTAAAGAAGTTGCACTGAGGCTGATTTATTTGATACTATCTCGGTATTCACGGTAGTATCACATGATATAATCAGTAAAAACATCAAGAACTTTTACTTAGTCGGGTATTCAAAAAAAAAAAAAAAAGGTGTGCACCCAGAATAATGATATACATTTTTACACAAACTCAAAGAAAACAATATTTTTACGCCCAGAGGTAAGGCAGTTTGGGGGTGTGTTAGGGGTGTTGTATGCAGTGTACAAAATATATTTTTATAACAGAAGTTGTAAATGTAAAAGAATAAAGGAACTACTACACCATTAAATTCAAAATATTTTTGCTTATGCCCGGAAGCTTAATACAAACTCTTCATTTACTTGTTAGAGAGAGGCCATACCCGCCTTTGTGGAGTCCGTGGATGTATCTGTATTGCAGTATGTTGTTGTGTATACTTGACAACCGAGAGTAAGCAAACCATCTTAACGATGACATAGCCACTTTTCCGGGGGCCCTGCAAGCATTGAGAGCCCCGCGAGCAGAATGGCATGTATTAATTACATGTATTATGAGCAAAATTTAGTCATAGAGACCACAACAAATTTGTTTGTTATGGGGCCTAATATGCTGTTAAAACGGCACTGGAGGGTAGGATTGACTAGAGAATAGAGTAGACGGCACTAGCGCGGGCCCTCTTAGGCACGGGGCCCGATTGGAAGCAATCGGTCCAATCGGCTTAAGGCCGGCCCTGTATACAAGTATACTTAAAGTCTTCTCGGTGGCAGCACATAGTAGACAAAGTAGTCTGATATTTCCTATTGTGAACGTATTCCATATAGGGTACACTCACCCTAATATTTAACACTAGAAGGACTGGAAAAGTTTACCCCCACTAAGTACTAAGCGGTCAATTTGACCGCTACATTATATTTGAAGGTGGAAGCGCGTTATTGATTATTTATTGGATATCTTCTGTGGTATTATTTTATGGCATCCGATTTCTAATTTGCCAATAATTATTTTAATGGTGTAATTACTTCAAAATAAGTAACTAGAAATAAAAATTTCTACATAGTATAGAAGAATTTGATTTACTACAGTGCTATGCAATATGTATTACGTACAGATATGTTATATATTTCTACGATAAGGAATATAAATTTTAGAAATCTTAACGCTCTATATTTATTTAGATTAAGTTTTGAAGTATCATTTAAAATGGTGTTTGCAAAGAAAATATGGAGGTAAATGTTTTAGATTACCGCAATGTCCTGTATTGTCTGCAAAATTGTAACAGTCATTGTAAGAAACTATTTCTTTAACTATAAGAGTACAACTATATTTAAATAAATTTTAATATACTTTTATTCGCCGCAGAATCTATTGCGTAGTGATGGAAATTAGCTTTGGTTTTATACGGAAACAGTTTACACATAATTCAATTACTTTTCTGTCGTAGTCTCTCTTTCATATTGAGAGAGAGAGAGAGGGAGATCACTCAGTGAGAAACAAACTTCTTACAAAACACTTGCTTTCTGATTTTACCTACACACTTCCCACAAATACACTTCTTACTATCTTGCACACATCCGTAATTTTATTGCCATTCCATAGCAGAATTTGGCGCTGCTTTCTCATCTTGCACTGTTGTTGCTCATCATCATCCGAGAAACTGTCCTGTACATGCTCAGCTTTAGTCAAACATTCTGCGATCTGTCTCAGAAATTGTCTTCTTCTTATATATTTCCGTTACTTCCTTATAAACAATCCAGGAATTGAGACATGTTATATCCATTACATTATAAAACACATGAACCGGCCTCCTCATACTGGGTGATTTTACAGAGCATTTTCGAAGCATTTGGTCAACGACATCGACGCCAAATTTTGTTTTGTTGTAAGAAAGTACAGTCTCAGAGTTCTTCTTATCTTGAGACACACGAACTGCCTTATGCATAGTACTGAAAATAGCTACACTCTTGTTGCTCTTGCATTTATAAGCTGTCAGTATAATATAACTACGTCTTTGTAAATGTCAGTGGTATGTAATTTCTTATATTTAGAATCTCAGAAATGTTAGTAACAGAGACATCTAGCGATCAACTTTTCATTATATCTGGAAGCTTGGATATTTTTTTTCTAGTACTAACTACAAAACATACATTATATATATATGTATATATACATAAGGGCAGGTCCAAGGGGGGCTAAAGGGGCTATAGCCCCCTTGACGCTCAGGTATACACTGTATACAATGGGGTTGAATCCTGCTTTACATTGGATAAAACTGCAAACTATGGTTCAGCCCCTCCCTTGATCATATCCTGGATCTGCCACTGTATATATCATGTGTAAGTGTATGCCCTCGCGCGCGCAAAAAAAAAAAAAGTTATTCCAATAACAATGACTTCACACACTACCATCGCAACGAAATTACAGACCATTAATTGCAAATAAAATATGTTTTCAGTGTCAGTATAAGCAAGTGGTCAAAATGACCGCTTCGTCCTTCTGGGGTATTGCAACACAGCCCCCCCCCCCCTAGTGACGTGACAGTCTCCAAACTTTTTACACATAGTCTACCCTATAAATGATAAAAAGTCAGGGACTTCCAGATTTCTAAGTAAAATGGTTAGAGAACAGCAATAGGAAAAGTTAGAAAAAACGGTCAAATTGACCGCTTCGTCCTTCTAATGATTAAACTAAATTTAATTTAAGTCACAAAATGCAACTTATTTTATTTATTTTTTTTTTTAAAAAAAGCAATGGATACTTAACTCAGGGCCGGCTCTACCGTATGTGCAACACGTGCAGTTGCACGGGGCGGCAAAATATATCATGACCAGGGCCCGGATCTTGTTGACAAGTCAACTTTTTTCTGTTACGCATAGGACAAGGCAAGTTCAAATAGAAACGTTATCCATCAACTCTAGGTTCTAAAAATATAATTTTTTAGGGTCAACTTTTGGTCACTTTTTGCCGTTTTGAAATTTCAGGTCATTTTTTAATATTTTAAGGTGACTTTTAGGTTACTTATGGTCTTTTTATTCTCTTTCTTCTTCATAAGGAAATCTTTAAATGAACACGGTTTACGGATGTGGAAAAGACGAAGTTGAATAATCTCTTTTCTTGCTTCCTGACTATTGGGGTGGAAAAACTGCATTCTTAACAAGCTAATGAAAACTAAGCTGTAGCTGGTTAACGAAAGGGGGGGGGGGGTTGGTAGGTGTCCAAACAGATAGTTTTGGGTTGTTGACCACATAGTATGTGATCACGTGAATAACTAAAAATGGATTAGAAGGCGTACACAGATTTTAAACAGGTTTTTATCTATTCTCATGTAGTGTACACTTGGGAACTTTTATTGTTAAGAGTGCTTCTTAGTTTCAACTCGGGAGTGAATTGACGCTTTCAATACTTAGGACCTACAATGCCGTACAATGGACTGATCAATAGAAATAAATGATCAGTGGAGTGCAACTAACTGAAACAAAATATTTTGAATATGAGTAGAAATGTTAATTAAAAATCCAATGGATATTAAAAAACGTGAATGTTTAATGAAATAAACGTTTAAGAAAACTCAAGTTTTAAGGTCAATTTTTGTGATTTTTAGGGTCATTTTACAGGAATTTTAGTGTCATTTTAAGGGTCACTTTTTAGAAAATTTTAGGTCAAGATCCGGGCCCTGATCATGACTATACTATTTAAAATAAATATTTCTTGTTGGAAACAGATTTCATGATGATGGTAGTTAACTTTACTAAGCTGACGTTTGAAAACTACATTTATGAATCTTGTTTAAGTCACATTAGTTTAAGTTCACATGGACCATGTAAGAGCTAAAGCAAATGTTCAAATAAATCCCAGCATGAATTACTTGATAGTTGTCAAATACAAAAGTTCAATTCTCGAATAGTAGCGAATATCTCTTCCATTTGGTTGGTTATCACAGTTTTGATATGAAAACTAGTCTTGTCTTTGTCACAAACAAGTTCCTTGTCATTGAAGGAGGAAAAAAGTTCCAATTAAAGTTTTCAACAGATGTAGAAGGAAAATCAAGAAATAAAGATAAAAGAGCTAGTTGGAGTGGAAGTGCAAAATAATATATTGAGATTGAAACTTGTTATATTGAATTCTATAAAAAGCATTAACACAATTCCTCTGCAGGTGTATTTGTTTTAAGCTTTATTAACAAAATAAATTATTACTTAAAGAAAAACAGACATAATGAGATTGTATTTGAAGTGTGTAGGTCTTTCTGAGTGCGAGAGCTCTTTTCCTCCTCTTTGTTGTTCATGATGGGGTGGCACACTTAAAATCGTTGGCTTTAATATTTGTGGCTTCTGGAGAAAGGGGGTGGAAATGATGGCATTGCACGGGTCGGCAAATTGGCTATGGCCGGTCCTGACTTAGCTAAACTTGAAGAAGAAATCAGTAGAAATAATATAATTAAGACTCCAGTTTATTTGAAAGAAAATTTAAAAAATATAATTCTCCATATGCATCAATGGGTTGAAAAAATAGCGTAGATATTCAACATTAACATCCGAAATTCGAAAAAAAAAATTGTTAATGATTGCAAAAGCACAAGATATGTTGTGCCTTTATCTCAATATAAATAAAATAATATTTTAGTTACTTACATATACAAGAATTCGAAGATCTAGACTGTTAATGAACAAACTTGTTGTTGTTTCTGTAACAGCTTGCTCTTCTTCTTCTTCTTTCTCGTGACCTCTAATTCTTTACAATCTTCTGACGCAAATCATTCTTTTATATTTTTATTTTTACTTCGTGTTGCTGAAAAGGGTTACAATTTGCGAAAAAAAAAAACTTAATAAGCGATGACCTTGTGGTGATAGAGACCGGTTTTCAATTTTGCTAATTATGTCTCCCTTGAAACAAATGTCAAACACTAGACTAGCATATATATGTATTGTTTGACGGGTCAAAGTTAAATAGATCCACAGAAATAACAAAGTGCAATCATACGAATAGGTTATTGCTTTAGAAGTAAATAAGTGAAGATCGGCGCGTGTAATACACAATGTTTCTTTGTGTTCATTTTTTTCAAGGTTGTTGGAGATTCTGGTGATATGAGAAAACAACGAGTTCAGGATTTCTACAGTTTTCCTCATAATTTGCACTTAAGTGAAAAAAAAAGTTTGTTAATTGCAGCCATGAGTATGTGGAGGCATTCACAAACGCAAAAGTAGTTTATTGTTAATATTCCCACTGCTATAGCATCCGGATTGCAACAGAAAAAAAGTAGCCTACCGTTCTAAAGCAAGCTTTCCTTCCTCTTTTTGAACAATATTTAACCAAAATTGTCAGATTTATTTATATTTATATGCACGAGACCACGTAAAGAGTTTTTTTTTTTAAAATTCTTATAACATCGTAAATCCACATTGTGATGTATAAGAAAGAAATGCCTTAATTAAGGTAAAATAGATACAAAACACATTCGCCCTATCCAAACAACATTTCAGAGCCCCTTCGCGGCCGAGTGACTATCGCGCGTAGTGATAACTTGATTCTTGGAAGACGTATTATACCTGTCTTAGATAGACACCCAAATAGTGATTCGGATCCCACTTTGAATAAGAAGACCGTAACTCCCATCAACCAACTAATAAAATCAAAGAAAAACATGTTCATTTAATGATGTTGGACCAATGAACTTACCATCCAAAAACATAATCTTTCTCAAACTCCAAATTCCACTATATCGTAAATATAATTGGAAAGTTGAGTTGGAAATTCACATAATTGATTATGTTATAAACAATATTGTCCTCCGGACATTGCTTAGCAACATTTCTTGAATATTACTAACCAGGAATGCTTCCAAAGTTGGATCTTGAATCTAGAGACAACCTATAGCCTATATTTGCTGAAAGGGTTTGTGGAGCAACTTCCAAAATAAGTTTCAATTCCTTGCCCGGAAGTGACCCCGCCCCTTCAGGGATGGAAATATATAGAACAGTTTGACCTATATTTCCTATACACCAAAGTGCTCCGCATGACTAGTAGATGAAGAATATAATATGCACTACAAATTATATCCTATATCAAGGTAATACAACGAAAAAAATATTATTTCACTATAAATATCCTACATTAATGGACCTATAAAATTGACAAAAACATATCGATAATATGCAGTCAATAGCAAGGCATTTGGTATCATAATTAATGTGTCCTATTGTTATGTCTAGATGTGACACATTCGGTGTATATCAATTTCTATATTTTCGTCGATTTCACCTTTATACAGTGACAGATCCGTACGTTCATTATATATTCATCAACTGCTTATCTGAATGAGTTGATTGTTAGAAAAAAGATTCAATACATTTCGAGTTACTAATTAGGTGAAAACTGATCATGGCGACAATTTGAGCTCATTTACTCAATCCGAGCAGCTCTTTCTTTGTATTAATATAAACCCGATTGGTCACTCTTCAGGGTTTAAGCCGTGTCGCAACGACAGGACTCGGGTAATGAGTGAGATAGCCTAGTCATTTTAGGTTTGAACCTTGCGAAAAATAGTCTAAAGCTGAAAATTGGCAGATTTGTTCTATTCGATGTCCTGAACTACATATCAAAAGTCCCCTAATCTCCGGTGGTCGCTTCCTGGAATTCCAGGCAATTGAAATCTGGAGTGCTGGAAAAGCAGAAGTTACCACAGGAATAGCTGTTACTTACAAACGGTTTAACCCACAAAGCTAAAATAGGTCTCAAATCAAAGATAACTAAATAAAATTTCTTCAATTCAAGCTATATATTGTTTTAATTGAACACCATCCAGGGCCGCACAAAACGATTGAACCCCTCAAAAGTTGAAATGAAACGAACTCACGTTTTCTTTGCTTGGTTATGGACGTTTTGCTATCGCAGATATCGTAAAACTATCCCGATTTAAAAAGTTTCAGCAAACTTTCATCTTTCCATGGGCATCTTTGTAGTGCATATATTACTAATAGTTTCGGAGTGACATGCGTTTAAGTAACGCGCCTTGCACTATTGGCCGCCATTCACGCGACCGTTATGTGAGCACCTGTAGGCTAGATACTTTACGCAATAATATTACAAATAACTGTATGGAGCTGAAAATGGGCACATTTGCTCTATTTGATATCCTGAATAATATATTATAAGTCCCCTAATCTTCCGTTGTCGTTTCATAAAGTTCCAGGTGGCTGAACTGCTGAACGCTGGAGAAATACAAGGAATCGCTGGAATCACTCTTAAATCCAAACGAATAGGCCTACGGAGTTCAGATAAGGCTCGAATGAAAGATAAAAGAATGGGCTTTATTGTGAGGTGTTCATTTCACATCATGTACAATCGCACAAAGCAATAAAACTTATAAAATCAAATAAAATAACCCTTTTGTTTTTTTTCTTTTTTTTTACCCTGAAAGCCTTAATATCGCAGGTATTGCAAAAAATTCGATATAAATTCAATGACATAGAGACGTATATTTTATATGTAGGATTTTTAGTTGAGTGTATATAAGCAATGAAACAAAGGCGGATATAGATTGTAAAAACTAAGGGGGGAGGGTAACCAGAACCTAGACTTTGATAGGTATATCATGAGTTTACGATAAACTTTTAAAATATAAATAATAGTTAGCTTTAATTATTTTTGTTACTCAAGAAACTGGAAGCCTAGGCTAGAGCCGCCAGTGCATTGAAACAAAACATGTCGCGCTTTCACGTAATTCGCGTGACCACTGAGCTCCCGATTTTATCTAATAGTAGGTCGCATCATCTTCTCCGTCACTTTCTCGTTTCTGCATTTTACAGCTAAAGGGTATATTTACAATCATCATTAGATAGTAATATTCATTGTTAATTATTGGGTTGCTTTAACGTAATACAACGGGTGCTTACGAAGCACAGTTGCAATGATATACAAAGTAAAAATGAACTTTTTAAATATAATTATTTTCTTAGCTTGTTTTATTAGAGGCGAAGATCGACCTTGTCCGATTCATTTTCATAGTCAACTACTTTACTTGGACATAACTTATAATATCGTCCACACATTTAGGAGCCTCTAAGTCCAGCCGTTGTGCATTTGCAGTTTCTTCTTTCGGTGCAGCCTCCCTTGCAGTTGCAGGATATGATGTGTAGTAGCTCCTCGGGTGCAAGCGATAGTATGGTGGGCTGAAGAATATATTTGCGATTTAAGAGTCTCCATCCCCATTGTGAAGAAGCGTCCAGACCATTTCCTAGCCTCTGCTGTTTTGGTAGTACACTCGGAGGAAATGTTGGCGTGGTGCAGCTGACGTTGGGGACAGGATTGCTAAATTGTTTGAAGTAAAGCCTGTGACAAACGTCTTGGCATTTCAGCTAAATGAATAAAATGCAAGCTCTGGCGCGACGTTGCCAAGTGCTAAAGGGGTGTGGCTATGGCTAAGCAGACAAACTACAGTGCGATCAGGTGGCAGGAGATAGAAGTGTATGTGTACAAAATAAACGTGGCAATACCGCTGGCCTCTCATTTGCTAGCAGCATTTAAAGGGAACTTGGAGCACCAGCTTCAAATGTCAAGATGTTTGTCACGCCGTTTAGTTATTGCGGTCTTAGCTTTAAGTCTGTTGCATTTGTAAACCCTCAGTTGATCTAATGATTCAAAATCACGGCCATTATAAAGTTCAATGAGGAACTTCTCTCCTGTTTCTGATACGCTGTCACAATTTGCGTCAGCCATATTAAATGTATCCATCGTTTCCAGTAATTGTGGGTTGTTTCTGTGTATACTCCAAGCCATTTTTTCCCTTTCATGTAAATAGCACAAGTAGTATCACTTCCATTCATGACATGCACAAAAAGTGTATGGTTTTTTCATATCACCAATCTTGTTTTGGATATATGAAATATTGTATAATCAGGCAGCATTTGACCCAACGCTAGGCATGAGGAGCTTGGTAGTTGCACCAGTAGGGATCATAATCATAAGCATTACCAGAATGTCACTCTCTGAGGCTCCTACAGTCACTTTGCGATTACATTCGACTTTTTCTGATGCAGTAGCAATTATTAAGCATCAACAACTTCCTTGGCTTCCTCCAAGTGGATTCCTTCCTTCTCAAGACGAATTTATAAGTGTTTCATTAGTTGTATTTTGTTTGAGCTGTTTGACACAAAATTCCCTTGATTACATGTAACAATTCTTGCACCTTCAACTAAAATATTTGAACAGCTACGTTTCCTTGCCCTTCGGATTTGTTATTGTCTTTTGCGGTAGCAACACCATAACCGTCGAAAACTACAGTGGATAATTTGGTGTAGTGACTTTTCACGTAGCAAATATAGGATTCAAAAACTTGTTCGTACGTAGTTGAACTTCACTAAACAACTTTTCGAAGCAGCATATTTTCGTCCACTATAATTTCATATTCATGGGTCAACATTTCTTTGATATCATTATCACTAGGAGTGCTCGACTGAAAGAGATCACAGATTGAAGACTTGTTTGGTTTTCTTAATTCCCTGTTTCGGAATAGTGCCGGTGGATAAGGAGCTAACTCGTACTTCAGATACTTGTTTAGATCTTCCTGTTTTAATCACACATGCTATCCGCATAAACATTTGATTCGTATCTACCGGACCGGGACATTTTCATGCACCTTAATACATAGGTTTTACTCGGTCAGATCTCTTCAATTTTAAATTCTCAAAATCCTTCCCAACCATTCTCTTTACAAAGGCTTTCCCCAAAGTTTCAGCGGAATCGCAGTTAAATGAAGCATCAGAAATAACTCCAGTCATGATAGAGATTAAATTGTTAGTTGAGTTGAGTTGATTTTGAGTTTAACGTCCCTTTCAGCAGCGAGGCCATATGAGACGTGAACCTACTGATTATCGTAGAATCCGAACCACATGAACTCCTGTCGGGAATCGAACCCGGGTCTCCCACGCCAAAATTAAATTGTTAGTATCTACGTCAAATGGATTATAGTCATTGAGCCATAGAACAAACTTCTCAAGATCCTTTTAGTCGCATTGTTGCCTGGATTTTCGTAGCTCGACCTGTTCGGACGAAGATGAGGAGATGTCGCTGAAGTTTTCGAAGGCTTCACACATTCGCAAAGTTCCAGGTAGTGAAAGCACCCACTGAGCCAGGATACTGTCCGTTATACCTGGGCCTCTCGTAACTCCTCCAGAGATTTCAATTGCTTGCAGCATTAATTGCTGTTCCACAACCATATCAATCCATACTCCACTCCAGAATTTGTCACTTCTTATCGTGAAATAACCTTGTACAGCGAACTTCTCATATTCTTAGGCAGGGATTTCGGACTCCAAATATGGCATCTCCTGAATTTACAAGTGCGCAAATTTAGCATAATTTAGGTGACCTGCAGCATATAGATGAGACAACATACTTTTTACACTGTGAAGGTGCAGTTTCCGATCTCCAGTACTGTCAGTTCTAATAAACAGACGAATCAAATTCACGTACCTAACATATTGGGTCCAAAGTACTGAAGTGCGGCTGTTAGATGATAGGTCGTTACATATGTTTTCCATATGTAAATTTATGTAATTCAACAACTAGGCTAGTGGTCTTATGTAAATAATATGGATGTCATTAGAAAGCTAAAAGTAGCTTCAAAAGATTTATATCGAGTTTCTGCAATACCTGCGATACTAAGGCTTCAAGAGTAAAAAAGACAAAAAAAAGGAAAAACAAAATTATTATTTTACTTGATTTTATAAGTTTTATTGCTTTGTGCGATAGTACATGATGTGAAATGAACACCTCACAATAAAGCCCATTCTTTTATCTTTCATTCGAGCCCTATCTGAACTCCACAGGCCTATTCGTTTGGATTTAAGAGTGATTCCAGCGACTCCTTGCGTTTCTCCAGCGTTCAGCAGTTCAGCCACCTGGAATTTTATGAAGCGACAACGGAAGATTAGGGAACTTTTGGTATATTATTCAGGATATCAAATAGGGCAAATGTATCAATTTTCAGCTTCATACAGTTATTTGTAATATTATTACGTTAAGTATCTAGCCTACAGGTGCTCACATAACGGTCGCGTGAATAGCGGGCAATAGTGCAAGGCGCGTCCCTTAAACGCATGTAGCTCCGCAACTGTTAGTAGTATATGCACTACAAAGGTACCGATGGAAAGACGAAAGATTGCTGAAACTTTTTTAATCGGGATAGCTTTACAATATCTGCGATAGCAAAACGTCCATAACCAAGCAAAGAAAAAGTGAGTTCGTTTCATTTCAACTTTTGAGGGGTTCAATCGTTTTGTGCGGCCCTGGATGGTGTTCAATTAAAACAATATATAGCTTGAATTGAAGCAATTTTATTTAGTTATCTTTGATTTGAGACCTATTTTAGCTTTGTGGGTTAAACCGTTTGTAAGTAACAGCCATTCCAGTGATAACTTCTGCTTTTCCAGCACTCCAGATTTCAATTGCCTGGAATTCCAGGAAGCGACCACGGGAGATAAGGGGACTTTTGATATGTAGTTCAGGACATCGAATAGAAGAAATCTGCTAACTTTCAGCTTTAAACTTTTTTTTCGCACAGTTTGACCCAAATTTTGTCTGAAATGACTGGGTTAAGAAGAAGGATCCGGGTGGATATTGTTTGTTGGAGCTTGGCATTTGTTTTTGGTCATGTGTGAGAGCTATATAACTCAAACGTCACGGTACTGGCAAGACGGTGCTGCCAGGACTTCGCCTTTGTTACTAAAGTGTGAGGGTCAAGTAACTCACTTTTTCGAAGCTACTGGAAGTTGCATCCGAGCAACGAATCGAAAACTGTTTTGGAATTTGTTCGACAAACCCTTTCAGGAAATATATAGGCTGTCCCAAGATTCAAGGTTCAACTTTGAAAACATCCCTATAAGTGGCATTAGTGGACTTATGATACTTTGACATTATACAAAAATCAGTTTCAAAAATATACCTTTGTATATGCAATACATATTTTACGACTCGCCTAGTTGCATTGATTTTAATTTTCATAGAACTTACACCAACGTTGTAAGAGATACACAGCCATAGCCAGGGCTGGATTAACCCATCTGGAGGAACAGGGCTAGAGAAAATATGTCCCCCTGCTAACTTCACCTAATACATTTCTGTGAAACTACAATAGGAAATTAAAGCAATATGTTTCATATTTTTCGTCATATTTTATTTTATGAAGATGATTGTAACTTCATGATACTTTATAGATAGTCAGTTGAGATTTTGATCAGAGCGGAGGCTCTTGTCCACCTGGAGACCCGGGGCTATAACCCCCCTAAGCCCTTCCCTTAATCCGGCCCTGGTCGTAGCTAGGGAGAAGCGAGCGGGGCGTTTGCCCCGAAAAACTATTGGTGTCCTATTAAATCAACATTGTTGTCGGTTTGCAAGGAAATAGATTTGATAAAAATTTTCTTGCTCGGAACCCAAACGTTTCAATAAGAATCACATTAAGTTTTTACTTATTACTTAAGGAAAGTTATTATATAAAGTTTGTTATAACCTTATGATATACAAGGTGCCGAGTAATGATTTATACTGTACACAAGAGTGGTTTCAAAATCAGAAACGGTCAAAGTCAGAAATACGTGTTTGGCGTTTTGATGGCGATAAATCTGGTTAGTTAATTCCGCTCTTCTACTAATCTGAGTTATCAAAATTTGAGGTGAAGGTATGAAGATGAGAGGGATAAAGAGACACACGCTAAATGTTGTTGGCACGGAAATATTAAAAATGAAGATAGAAAAGGCGAATAATAACATTATCGAACTTGAAGCAGTTGTAGAATAGGGCCTTAAGGGATCAGAACTTAACCCAACGAATATCGTCTTTTTCAAAGACTGACCACTACCAGTGATTTTTTTTAAAATTCCATTGACGTATGAAATGCTTTTTACTTGTGTGATATTTTTATATATATCTACATACATACAAAACATATATATATATATATATATATATATATATATATATATATATATATATATATATATATATATATATATATAATATGTGTGTGTGTGTGTGTGTGTGTGTGTGTGTTTATTTTTAATATGTTAATTAATAACAAGTAAGCTTAAATTAATAATTTCTCATTAAGAAATTAACTACTATAATTTCAAATATATGTAGTAGCCAAACTGTATTTCGGATTTTAAACACAAACATTAAACATATTCTTTGAGAAATTCGTAAACAAGGTTCCTTCTGAATTTCTACATTTCACAAAATATTTTTAACATAAAAAATCGAAATTAAAATGCTATTTGTGTGGTCACATACAGAATAAAATTACAAAAGTTTACAATTATTACTGGAAATTAATGCTATCTCCCATTTTTGAAAGCATATAGATTCTAATATATTAAAATTTCATTTTTTATCGATAGTATGAAACGTTGTAAAAGTTGTAAATTTGCATAACTAATCTCCAAGTGGATATGTATACAACCAAACATAGTTTTGTCAGATTTAATAGAAAGTCCAAAATAAGCCTTTTGAAAACAGCTCTTGTTTCTAAAAGAATACATAATGATAGTTTTTGGGTGTTGTAATAGTCTGTCCAAACAGCTTGATAGAAACTTAGAGTAGCATAAAGGGCTGTTCACATATTACATAAAGCTATATTTTACCAATTTTACCCCCTCCTCCTTGTCACACTTCGTAACGCAGGGCCACATCCCTCCCCGTCTTGCTAGGTAACAGTTTTTAATTTTTGTTTTACATCAATGTTGCTTATTTTTAGGGGTTATTCCAATAAAAAAAACTATTCTTAAGGATAGAACTTTCTATTACAAAATACTTGTACTTTGAATACATTTCTAGTGCTGTTTTGCCAATAAATCGAAGTATTAAAAAATGGTAGTACCGTAACAATATTTTAACCCCATAAGATTGTGACCAGTCTTAATTCTTCGAAATTGCATACTGTCGTTTTCCTAAGGAGATTGCACCCATCTTTTAACTTAAACTAGAAATACAGATCACTGAAAAAGCAACGTTTATTTTAAAATAATAAATGTGTAGCAATTTTGACAACTAACTGAACATAGTGGCTCATCAGACACTATCTTCATCACACTATTTCCATCATATATTGCATCCTATAATGCCCACGATTGAAGTAGATTAACATCCTTCTACGGTGAAGTAGACTTACATACAATGCTTCTCTTGGGACTTTTACTGAATCATTTCAATACTACCATAGTTATTGCCTCGTATGTTGCTGTTCGTGATTTACCAGTCTTGGGTCCATCTGCCACAGGTCCGATCTCTTGGAATGTCTTCAACATTTTGAGTACAGTACAAGTGTTGAGGGTAGTCTTTTCAGGATAACGGCGTTTAATATCTTCTGCAACTACCCTGATGCTTCATTTTCCAGAGATCAGGATGATCTCAACATGCTCTGCATTCGTCAAGGTTACAATTTCCTAACGAATTACCTGCAACGGTACAAACAAACAAGCGGTCATGAGTTCGTAGTGGATATCAGTAAAGCAAAAATAATAGTGTCATTAAATTTCAACAAAAAGTTGGTATTATAATGATATATCACATGCTGTGGTTTCCATTTAAGACAATTGCTTAAGATTCAAAATGGCAGACGTCATCTTAATGTGTCATCAAGCACTTTCTTCCATCTCTACTCCCCATTTACACTGTACTTTGGTTATACTTTGCAGCGTTTTCCACTTATTAGAGCGTTTCCATATTTTTGGATGAGCCTGTACAGTGTTATTGCAAACGTTCATTTTTTTTAAAAAATATTCCGAATTCAAGTCTGGAAATCATGAGTTGTTATTGGGATATAAGGTAATTTCGGCAACAAATAATTCACCTATTCAACATATTGCCCTGATATTCAGGTAATTTCATATCTAGAACAGTCAAATTTAGATAGGCAAGAGAGTGAATCTTTTGATATAATACAATGAGGAAACAAGCATTGCGTACATAAGGACGACGACAATACACCGAACATTGAGTAAATACGAGAAGGCGTTAGAACCAGATATGTCGGGAAATAATGCTGTTACGCTCTTAACTGTGCATGAAAGGTGTTATTGTCTTATGGAAGGCATTTCCTAACGTAATGTAAACCGTGTTCTTGACAAGATGCTATTTGGCTCAATATTACACAAAATTGAGAACATGTAGCTTAGATTGTAACTCGTATTAGAATTGAAGACTTTGGGGCAAAAGCCCTTTAAGTACAAAACGTGAAAGTGTAAAGGAGATAGCTTCACAAGGGTTTCTCGTCGTCCGATTTTCTTCAAATTTGGCACATATATAGTAGACCGAAAACATATAGGCACTTATTTTTTTTGTTTCTTTCGGAAAATAGGTTAAGGGTGGCAATGGCACCATTTTTAAAAACGGGCCCCCTTGATTAAAAAAGCCAATTTAAAGAAACGAAACACTGTCGATGCAAAAATGACTTCAAAGTAGGAAATACGGGTTTTGTCGTTTTTGCGAGAAAAGGGTTGCAGAGGCATGGCCCCCTTCGAAATGACAAAGGACCCCGCACAATCCTTATGGAAATTGGATTTCGGTGCAATTGCTTAGAACCATGTTATGTTGTAGATATGGTGTTCTTGAGAAAAAGTCTCAAAGAGCACAACCACAAATCACTGACCGTTTGGCCACTACAGGGCCACTTTTTTGATAACAGCCGAAGATAACTGTAGCGGCCGACCTGAGGTGCCTTCGGGCCGACCAAATTTTTTGCTTTTCTTACTGTTATTAAATTCATAATTACTATTTAAAAACCTTTTAATTGCTTTATTGCCATGTAATTATTGCAGGTATTAGTCAATGTTAAATTTCTCTCTTTATATTTTGTTCTTTCTGTGGAATAACTAAGCCAGACGAATACTTAAAGTTAGCTGTTTTCTCGTAAGAGGAAACTCATATCTTTTTCTCCCCTCTTTGCATCTTGAGAAACAGATCTGAATTGGTAACCTATAACCTTCGATTCGCTGCACGTGCAAGGGAATATCTAACCCTTGTGTCTTATCTGAGAGTCTGATGTTATTTTCTGAATACTCTCATTGTCCTCTGTTTAAGCCCAGATGTTCTCAAAAACATGGTAGACGTATAATTAACATTTTGGCGCCGAAGTTGACACTTCGAAAATACTAAATATGTCTATTTTGACACCGTATAAAATAAGTGTCTTGGGAACACTTGTATTTTTGGTATCATTGTGAAACGATTAAGAAACCTGTAAAATCTGGATAAAGCTTGATTTTCTTTGTAATATCAAATTAACCTTTGACTTTTAATTTGGATATTATGTACTAGATGACGCTAAAGCCTTATACTGTTTGTAATAACGCGCATGCGTGACTATTCTAGTTAACACCCTAAATAGTCGTTTAGATTATCAGTACCCAATCTAAACGTAAAGACTAATTTCATTGCACACGAGTATCCGCCCTTTTTGGAAGATACCACCCTACTATACTCCCACGTACGTAACGTGTGAATAAACTCCCTGAATACAAAATAGCTGTACAAGCTGTTCTCAGGGGGAAATCATTGTGTGTCTACGAGGCACGAGCTTCGTGCTCGTCGCCGGGGGCTCCGGCCCACTCTTCGGGCTCAGGCTTCTGTCCTTCGCCCGCCGGACTTGCGTTTCTTCTCTGACTTTGTTAGAGTCATAGAGAGAAGAACTTAGTGCATTACCAGAGTGTGTTATTACACTGTGTTAGTGGAGAACTCCGTCATCTCCGTTCTCCTACCAAGGACCATCTCTGTTTTCATTTCGTGTGTGCAATACAGCAAGAACTTTGTTACTGTGCTGAACGTTGTTTCTAGTAAGTTTACTACTACTACTTGCAGGCAGTCGTAATTCAATCTCTTCATTGAACTGCCCTTGTTTCTCTTTTATCATTGGTCATATTCTGACCCCTCTCAAGTTTCACGCATACGCCACTAGACTTGTGCGTCATCTAAAATTATCTCTGATGTATAACAACTTATTGCTTAACAACTCTTCTGCGCTGTACAAAAGCAACTTACAATAAAACTCATACTATTCTAACTCGGCGTTCCAGTTATTTAAAACGCCTATCTAAAGTTTTCAAAGTACGACCTCACCTACTCATATTCTCTCAGAAAGTACCTCCGAAGAAGCCGTTCGTCGAAGTCATTATTATCACATCTCTTTCGTTCTCTGGTTCCTACGTGAACCACTACACCAGTCACGCCTGTTGAGGACCGAACTCTTTATCTTCTGTAGTTGAGTGAACCATCACCCTTCTGTGTGTGTTCTGCGACTCCAGTACTATTCCTGCATTCGCCGTGAGAATTCCGATTGGAGAAAGAACTTCACTCTCCGTAGGGAGTGGAAGCATCTTGTTGGTTTTACCGCTCGAACCAATACAGACATCTTCTGGGAATTCTTGGTCGCAACGAACATCTTGTTACCACGCTAAGCTCAACTGGACTTATACAGGACTCGACGATATCTCCAGAGGCCACTTGGAACTCTTTCATCTGTGTAGGTGTTGAATTGCGAGGTGAGTGATTTAAATTGTTTTAGTGATTTTAATTGTACATCTTGATTCCTCGCATCGGCTCAGAATCACGTCTACTTCTTTGCACCCAATATCCGATTTCAGTGTTTGTGTAAAGTGATTCTACAACTAAGGTTGTTAGCGATAACTATCTCTTCCATTTTATTGTTTTATCGATTAAATTGTTATTAGGCTGAATTATTTAAGTATAGCCAAGCCTGACCTTGTCTTGTGAAGTTTTATGTATTTGAGGTCCATTAAGTGTGTTAATAATCCTGTCTCCATTGCATTAGCTTTATTTTTAAATTCATTGTTGTATAATACGTGCCTAATTATTAAGTTGTCGTCCCGCTACAAATATTTATTTCTTTGCACGAGTCCTAGTTGTCTATTATTTTGGAGTGCTAATTAATCTCGTTGTTGTGTGGGCTTCACGTTAACTAGTGACCCCCCTTTGGAGCCGCCACTGCCCTAAAGTGCTGGCAATTACCTGCGGGACATTCATGGATCAAGGCTCCCTTATAATCTCGTAAACTCGTGCTTGAACTTTGTAATTAATTATTGTCATACATAGGCACTCATCCTGTTCTCTCTCTCTCTATCAACTCACCTTGCCGACAGCCTGGTTAGTCGGACATTGTTTGAACAGGACGGACCTCCTCCCTACCGTACTAATAAATTGCCGAGCCCCATAGACTGCTCAGCTCCATTACATTTTAATGTCAGGCAACCCTCTAAGTCAGATATTCTTGAGACCTTTCGTGGTCCTTTATTAACTATTCTGTTAGCTTGATTTCGGCTACCTTTGGTAGAGATATTGTCGCTAATAATCTCTTTTTATGTTCGTGACCTGTGGTGGGACTCCCTCACCAGTGGCCGCAAAAGTTCTGATCGCCTCCTGCCACCGGCCCCGACATAAATTTGGTGTTCAGCAGTGGAATTCGATCATTAGCTCGTCATCTAATAATGTGTTAATTGATATTGATTATAGAATCCAATGTTGCTTTTGTAAATGACAAAGCAGGAGTTATTTATATTATTACTTTCATTGTGTTATATTGTTTGCTTAGGGTCACATCCATATTCTAGATGAGTAACGTATAATTTAATGTTTAAATTGTGTTAATTGAAATGACAGGTTTCCTATTAAGTTGCTCGAAATTTAAATCTAAATGTAAACTTTTTGTGTTGATGTGTTGCGTTGGGCAAATGCCCCCTTCTACCCTGAAAGTTTAGCTATCATTTTGTTTGTTCTAGAGAAGTCAATGAGGGAAGGAAAAAGAAACAGTCCATATATCAAAAGAATAGTTCGTTCCTTTTTCTTCAACACAGAGAGAAAACATCTGTTCTCTGTTAGTTTCCCCAGCTGGGCAAAACAAAAAAAAAATATATATCTATATATTTTGTGAAAAGAAAAAGCGAGAAAAAGGAAATGTGTTGGTTAGCATTCCTCGGTTGTGTACTGCCTTAGTATTCTAAAAACTGTAGGGAAAAATATCAACACAATACCTTGAGAAGGTTTATGGCGCCAAATACGGAACAGATACTTCCTTCTCCACCTATCGAGATGAAAGCTATTCCGTTCTGTATTCAAAGCTTCTCAACGTATTCTGAGTTCGATTCTTGCAATGGATTTTCGCGAGATTCATTTCGAGAATCATCAGTCGTAAGGCTGGTGTAGGAACTCCAAGTATTCAAATTCTGCTTGTGTAATTAATGTACAAGTCAGTCAAAACAAACATCATTGAAATTTTGAAATTTATTTTGAAATTTTCATTCTGTGAGTCCTTATACTCACGCGTTGTTAGTTCTTTGATTGTGGGTAAATTCTTGATCTTTCCCCGACTGTCTTCTCAGCGTTAGTGGTAAATTAAATATTATGTTAGGTGCTAAAGAGATTCCTTACACGAACTATACGAACTAAAGCCTTAATATGTTTCGTTTCTCAGTAAAAGTTCATAATGAGATTCATTATTGTGATTTTGAAGTTTTCAAATTATTTTAAATTTTCTTGGAGGCCAATTTAATTTTATTGTTTATGAATGGACGTGCTTTTTGTTAATTATGAGAGAATTAAGTATACCTAGATTGAAAGTTTAAAAGGGCAATAAATTCAGTTTAGTAATTTGTTTTAAGTAGAGACCATTCTTAATAAGTTGTTGTAATATTAAGCCTAACTCGTTATTTTATTATTTTAAGTCGTGTTTGAATAAAGACAACACTAATGTGGGACACCCCTGAAGTATAGTACCCTGTATTTTAAGACCGCGAAGTCCCTTGTATTTTGATTGAATGATAAGAGCGTAAAGTATTAGGATATGCGTTATTGCTTTTTGAAGTCCATGGCATCAAAGTTTTGTAATTTGAATAAAGCTCTTGTAAATTTTAATTGCCAGTGTAAGGCTGTTTTATTAAGGAAGAAATACGTGAACTTAATGTAGTAGAAAGATTAATCCTAACAATTCCGTTTGTGTTTAGCTATTGTTATTAATTAAGGAGACGTTTAAATAATTTATTAGTAGACATTATTAATCAATGAATCTTTTCTTATTCATTATTTTAGAAGTTGAATTATCGATAAATTTATCACTTTCCGGTCACGATAAATTCGACCGTAGTCATTGTGTTAATAATTTCATTTGTTCAGGACGTAAAACCGTGCTCTGTAGTATTGTTATTAATTTTGCTATTCCTTGCCGAGCGCTAATGCCTCGAGTTGTATAATTATCTTGTAAATTTTAGCGAGCTATCTAATTTTGGAACGTATCGTTGGGAGACACCCTGTCGGAAAATATTGAGACAGCGAACATACCTCTCCCTTGTTCCAGCAGTAATTCATGGAGTCTAGATTAGGTTAGGATGTGTCAATTCCCTTTCCTAAAAAGAGTACCAATTCCATCAAACGTGATAATTAACTATAATTATCAGCCCCAAAGCGTACATTGGTCGTTCAGAGAATTGCCACCTGTTTCTATCGCTTGTATTAGCTGAGAATCGTGCAATCTCTGATGATTATACTCCGTTGAATCGATCTTATTGTACCAATTCCATCAAACGTGATAATTAACTATAATTATCAGCCCCAAAGCGTAAATTGGTCGTTTCAGAAAATTGCCGCTTGTTTCTATCGCTTGTATTAGCTGAGAATCGCGCAATCTCTGATGTGGATCCTCTGTTATATCGACCTTATTGTATAAGGGTGCGTCCGCGTAATTGTAAGGATGTTAAGTCGGATCTTTGAGAAGGCTTACCCCCTTAAAGGTACGGGACCCTCCTATTACATCCCAGGTCGCTATGGACCCCCTAGGTCCCGCAGCTGTTTATTATCGTTCAGTTTACTAACGAACGACCAGAGAATGTTTGGTTCTTTCGGAAGGAAGCCCAGTGTTTCGTTCGAAAGACACCCTATGGTGTTAAAGTTTTAATTATGTGCTTTTCGAGATGGTAATGATATGTATGGAAGCTAATGTTGTATTTAAATGGTCATAAATGTTCTTGCTCGCGAGTGCCTAATCTAATCAAAGGTGCGTTTGTGTAGACCTAATCCTTTTGAGCACTCTTGCTCCCTAATGAGTCCGAGCACGAGTCCTTAAGAAAATCTAAGGTTGTCCGAAGAGAGAATTAAATTCGCTTGTCCAATGTATCAAGTATTGTTATGTTTTCTAGCTTCCGCGTAAATTAGTGATGTTATAATATCATGAGTAAAAGAAATGCTTTTGCAAGTCCAGGAATCGAGTTATTTTCTAGAATAAAATTCTTATCGGGCCTAAATGTCAAATACAGCCGCCCTGTTTAGTAAATAAGTGCATTATTGATCATTTTGTAATTGCATATAAACTCTTTCTTGTCTCCTATTTGAAATGATAAATCGTTCTTTTGTGCGTATAGATATCCCAAAAGGTCTCTAAAATGTAAATACGCGGTTAAAATTCCTCAAAGTTAAAGTTATGAATAAATGCGCAGTAAATGTAAGTCCCAGGGTCATATGAGTTAATATTAGATAATAGGCTAAAAGTAATCTTTATTATACCTCTCTTGCCTCCTGCCGTCCGAGTGCCAACTTAATTTGTATCTAAGAGTCGACATCATGTCTCCTGTAAGGAATTCTCGTTGAATTGTATTAATTGTTCTTAAATGTATTTAAGTAATTATAGTCTATTCCCGTTCGATTGTATTTCTATAAGGTTGTGGCACATTCTATTTTTATCATTTGGATATATTGATTATTGTATTTACTAGGAATAGATATTTTAAGCTGTAATTCTAATAATATTCTAACGTGAATATACATTATAATAAATATGATAATGGCATTTGATATATTATGCGTTATAATGCATATGATAATTGTATTCTGATATCTTCTATATGTTATAATTAATATGAATTTTGGTGAATATCCAGGTTCAAAAATTAAGATCTACCAATTGAATGATATTAATATTTTACTGTAAAAGGTAGTTGTTATCATAGTAAGGCAACAAGATAATTGCCTGAAGTTATATTTAAATTCATTGTTAATTTCTAAACGTCAGTACTTCAGTTATAAATGGTTCCTTTGTTAATAAAATGACGTAAAAGTGAAGTACCTCTGTGCGAATAGTACAATTAAATATATGTTGATTTGAAATTTTATATAGTAACTCTACCTCTCTTATCGATTAATTATTTGTAGCAGTTCCTTTTACAAATTAAGACGATTTATTTGATTAAGTTTATTAAGCGTCTGTTCAACTGCGTGACAATAGTCACTAAACAATAATATTGAACCACGCGTTAATTGGCATATTGTTAAATGTAAAAGTTGAAAGTTTAGACAATAATTGATTTGTATATTGGTCGTTTGCGTCATATTGTAATTTAGGTATTTTTTTAGACGTAACTATAAAATTGCCATTTAGTTTATGAACACCCGGTATTGAGTCGTGTTCCATATAAATGCTATTTAAAAAGGGTTCATTTTGAAACCTTCATACGCTGTCCCGTACTGAATTCTAATTGTTTAAGGGATGAATGTTATAAAGTGTTTAAAGAATATATATATGTTCTAGTTATCCCTTTCGCGCTAAAAGAAATCAGCCTTCATTTCATTCGAAAGCTTGTATGAAAACATAGAAATTCTTCTTTTGGCCGTTCTCTGTTTAAAAGAAAAACCAGACCCTTACCAGACAGGGCTGTAGTATAATTTCTTTTCTTCACACCACCCTGACCTCAGCGTGGAGTGTAGTAAAAAAAAAAAAAAAAAGAAGAGAAAACATCTGAGTGTCAATTCCCAACTACCCTCCGGTAGTGGATAACCTTCGACCTCAGGGAGTCCCAGTAACCCAATTTTGGTAAAGACTAGAAGAACATAAAAACAAACTGGCTCCCTTTCTTATCGTATATTTAATGGTTTGTTTTGACAATTTTGGAGTAAGTGATAAAGTGTAAATTTTTAATTAAAGTATCCAAAAACAAAACGTAGAGAAAAAGAAAATTTACATATAGTAATAATAATAATAATAATAATAATAATAAAAAAAAAATCATGAATTAAATACTTCATTAACTAATGTAGTTATACTCTGTATACGGTAGTCTTACGATTCTATGTAATGTGTATAATCCCTAGAATTTTTAGGTAGTTGATTCTTGTACTTTTAATAATATAGAAGTCATTCAAATCTTTTGTTAAATTTAGTAATTCTATATATATACCTAGTGGAAATTTCGTTTAGGAAATGTGCAGTTCCTTGAATGTCTAGAGAAGTCAAGAATACAACTATCGTTAATGATTGCAAATTAGTAAAAAACAAAAAAAATTTGCGTGTAAATATTTATTATCTATATATACTTCCTTTGTAGTTATAATTGATTTGTAAAGCATAATTGCATGTTACTTGGGTTTAATATCTAACTATATTATTTTAGTATGGGTCATCCATCTCCTTTACATATAGGTATATCCTTTGTATATATAGGAACTCGTATTATAATAATAATAACTATAAAAACTGAGTAAAAAAAAATATATTTTAAATGTGTACTGTACATAATTGAAGTCATTTGTGTTATCCCTCGCTATAGTGTTTTAATAGGTATAGTGTATTTATACGAAATCAGGTTGTATTGGCCTTGTTAGTCTTTGTATATTTTTATAGACAAAGCTTAGTTTTGTAAATATGTAGGAACAAATCGTACCAACTAGGGAACTCTTTGTATTATACGTATATAACCATTGGTAGAGCCATGTAGTAATTTCTTAAATTTGTGATTCACTCACCATCGAGATTTTATATCTAGATAATTGGTAGTCTAATGATAACTTTGTTGATTAACGTAGTTTAATAATAATTTTGGGTTTTCATATTTAATTCTAGTTATAGGTGTATATATATAAACCTTCCTTTAACTTTTTAATTGTTTGGGTATGACCTAGGTATTAGACCTTTAGATAATCGTATATCTTCTTATATACACAAAAAAATATATATTTAAGCTATTTTGGGATTCTAGTGAATACTTCGGTACTACTGATATAATTACTTTTGTGTCATTATTTAATTATGGTGTTACCTAATACTATATAATTATTTCAATGGGTTTTTACTTTATGGATTTAAGTACTTCGATTATTTAGCTATAATTGTGTATAAAATAATATTCGCTGGTATAAAAAAAAAAAAAAGTTTTCCCTTTATGAACTTTACTTAAAGAATTAGTAAGTGTTGCCAACTAGGACTAAGAAATTTTAATTGAATATATCTATGTATGAGTATTAAGCAGTGTTGCCAATCCTAAAGATTAAAAAGTGTTGCCAACTCTAAAGTTTAAAAACAATATTGCCACTTAATTTTTCTTAAAAAAAAAAATTTAAGCCCAAGTAGTCAAAAAAAAAATATTCCTCAGTTCCCTCGTCTATTTTTTTTTATTTTACGCGGGAGGACTGTAGCGGCCGACCTGAGGTGCCTTCGGGCCGACCAAATTTTTTGCTTTTCTTACTGTTATTAAATTCATAATTACTATTTAAAAACCTTTTAATTGCTTTATTGCCATGTAATTATTGCAGGTATTAGTCAATGTTAAATTTCTCTCTTTATATTTTGTTCTTTCTGTGGAATAACTAAGCCAGACGAATACTTAAAGTTAGCTGTTTTCTCGTAAGAGGAAACTCATATCTTTTTCTCCCCTCTTTGCATCTTGAGAAACAGATCTGAATTGGTAACCTATAACCTTCGATTCGCTGCACGTGCAAGGGAATATCTAACCCTTGTGTCTTATCTGAGAGTCTGATGTTATTTTCTGAATACTCTCATTGTCCTCTGTTTAAGCCCAGATGTTCTCAAAAACATGGTAGACGTATAATTAACATTTTGGCGCCGAAGTTGACACTTCGAAAATACTAAATATGTCTATTTTGACACCGTATAAAATAAGTGTCTTGGGAACACTTGTATTTTTGGTATCATTGTGAAACGATTAAGAAACCTGTAAAATCTGGATAAAGCTTGATTTTCTTTGTAATATCAAATTAACCTTTGACTTTTAATTTGGATATTATGTACTAGATGACGCTAAAGCCTTATACTGTTTGTAATAACGCGCATGCGTGACTATTCTAGTTAACACCCTAAATAGTCGTTTAGATTATCAGTACCCAATCTAAACGTAAAGACTAATTTCATTGCACACGAGTATCCGCCCTTTTTGGAAGATACCACCCTACTATACTCCCACGTACGTAACGTGTGAATAAACTCCCTGAATACAAAATAGCTGTACAAGCTGTTCTCAGGGGGAAATCATTGTGTGTCTACGAGGCACGAGCTTCGTGCTCGTCGCCGGGGGCTCCGGCCCACTCTTCGGGCTCAGGCTTCTGTCCTTCGCCCGCCGGACTTGCGTTTCTTCTCTGACTTTGTTAGAGTCATAGAGAGAAGAACTTAGTGCATTACCAGAGTGTGTTATTACACTGTGTTAGTGGAGAACTCCGTCATCTCCGTTCTCCTACCAAGGACCATCTCTGTTTTCATTTCGTGTGTGCAATACAGCAAGAACTTTGTTACTGTGCTGAACGTTGTTTCTAGTAAGTTTACTACTACTACTTGCAGGCAGTCGTAATTCAATCTCTTCATTGAACTGCCCTTGTTTCTCTTTTATCATTGGTCATATTCTGACCCCTCTCAAGTTTCACGCATACGCCACTAGACTTGTGCGTCATCTAAAATTATCTCTGATGTATAACAACTTATTGCTTAACAACTCTTCTGCGCTGTACAAAAGCAACTTACAATAAAACTCATACTATTCTAACTCGGCGTTCCAGTTATTTAAAACGCCTATCTAAAGTTTTCAAAGTACGACCTCACCTACTCATATTCTCTCAGAAAGTACCTCCGAAGAAGCCGTTCGTCGAAGTCATTATTATCACATCTCTTTCGTTCTCTGGTTCCTACGTGAACCACTACACCAGTCACGCCTGTTGAGGACCGAACTCTTTATCTTCTGTAGTTGAGTGAACCATCACCCTTCTGTGTGTGTTCTGCGACTCCAGTACTATTCCTGCATTCGCCGTGAGAATTCCGATTGGAGAAAGAACTTCACTCTCCGTAGGGAGTGGAAGCATCTTGTTGGTTTTACCGCTCGAACCAATACAGACATCTTCTGGGAATTCTTGGTCGCAACGAACATCTTGTTACCACGCTAAGCTCAACTGGACTTATACAGGACTCGACGATATCTCCAGAGGCCACTTGGAACTCTTTCATCTGTGTAGGTGTTGAATTGCGAGGTGAGTGATTTAAATTGTTTTAGTGATTTTAATTGTACATCTTGATTCCTCGCATCGGCTCAGAATCACGTCTACTTCTTTGCACCCAATATCCGATTTCAGTGTTTGTGTAAAGTGATTCTACAACTAAGGTTGTTAGCGATAACTATCTCTTCCATTTTATTGTTTTATCGATTAAATTGTTATTAGGCTGAATTATTTAAGTATAGCCAAGCCTGACCTTGTCTTGTGAAGTTTTATGTATTTGAGGTCCATTAAGTGTGTTAATAATCCTGTCTCCATTGCATTAGCTTTATTTTTAAATTCATTGTTGTATAATACGTGCCTAATTATTAAGTTGTCGTCCCGCTACAAATATTTATTTCTTTGCACGAGTCCTAGTTGTCTATTATTTTGGAGTGCTAATTAATCTCGTTGTTGTGTGGGCTTCACGTTAACTAGTGACCCCCCTTTGGAGCCGCCACTGCCCTAAAGTGCTGGCAATTACCTGCGGGACATTCATGGATCAAGGCTCCCTTATAATCTCGTAAACTCGTGCTTGAACTTTGTAATTAATTATTGTCATACATAGGCACTCATCCTGTTCTCTCTCTCTCTATCAACTCACCTTGCCGACAGCCTGGTTAGTCGGACATTGTTTGAACAGGACGGACCTCCTCCCTACCGTACTAATAAATTGCCGAGCCCCATAGACTGCTCAGCTCCATTACATTTTAATGTCAGGCAACCCTCTAAGTCAGATATTCTTGAGACCTTTCGTGGTCCTTTATTAACTATTCTGTTAGCTTGATTTCGGCTACCTTTGGTAGAGATATTGTCGCTAATAATCTCTTTTTATGTTCGTGACCTGTGGTGGGACTCCCTCACCAGTGGCCGCAAAAGTTCTGATCGCCTCCTGCCACCGGCCCCGACATAACGTTATTCTGGATTTCGATAAACAATGACTAAACCCGTGATATGTTGTAGATATTGTCATGATGAGAAATGAGTGGGGATAACCTCCAATTACTGATCGTTTGGCCACTACACGGCCACTTTTTTGAAAGCAGCCGAAGATAGTGATATTAAGGATTTGAATGAAAATGACTGAAACTGTGGTATGTTATAGATGTTCTGATCCTGAGAAAAAGTCTCAACAGGCCCAAAAGTCTTCAAAATAAAGTGCTGAATAGACTTACGCACACATGTAAACTGCAAGCTCAAAAAAGTGTAAATCTAAAAAATGAATTAATGCTTGTTTCTACTCCCTAAATCAGTGGTTCTCAATTGACAATCACTGACCATTTGGCCACTACAGACCCACAGTTTTGAAAACAGCAGAAGGTAACGTTATTCTGGATTTCGGTGGAATTGCTTGAAACCGTTATATGCTGTAGATATTCTGATCCTAAGAAAAAGTCTGAAGAATCACAACCATCCATCACTGAGCGTTTGGCCACTCTTTCAAACCGAACAAGAAGTAATGCTTTTCTGGACTTCGGTGAAATTGCTTGAAACTGTGATATGTTGTAGATGATGTGATCCTGAGAAAAAATCTCAATGGACGCAACCACCAATCAGTAACCATTTGGTAACTACGGGGCCACATTTTTTAAAACAGCAGAAGGTAAGGATACTCCGAAATTTTGGTAAAATTATATGAAACCCTGAAAAGTCTGATCGCACAACGGAAAACTGGATGGGAAGAGTAGCGGCCAATATCACTTAAGCACAGACAACATTCAGATGTTCATCTTGCAGGACAAAGGAAAACATTGGAAAACTCTAGACAATTTTTCTCAGGAACAAAATATCACAGTTTCGTTCATTTACACCGAAATGGAAAATATCGTTATACCCGGCTGTTTCAAAAAACCTGGACCTGTAGTGACCAAACAATTCGATGGTTGTTCCTATTAAGACTTTCTCAGGATGAGAAGATCTTCAAAATATCTTAGTTTTACTCAATCTTACCGAAATCCATAACATTGTTATACTCGGCTGTTATCAAGAAAGTAGCCCTGTAGTGACCAAACGATTAGTGATTTGTGGTTATGTCCATTGAATCTTTTTCTCAGGATGACAATATCTACAACATATCACGGTTTCAGTCATTTTCACTGAAATCCAGAACATCACTATCTTCTGTTACTTTCATAAAAGTTGCCTCCTAGTGGCCAAACGGTCAGTGATAAGTGGTTATTCCCATTAAGACTTTTTCTCAGGATCACAATATCTACAACATATAACAGTTTTAGTCATTTTTACCTAAATCCAGAATATCGTTATTTTCTCCTGTTTTTTATAAAAGTGACCCTTTAGTGGCCAAACGGTCAGTGATTTGTAGCTGTGTTCATTCAGAATTCTTCTCAGGAACACCATATCCACAACATAACATGGTTTTAAGCAATTCCACCGAAATCCAATTTCCACAAGGATTGTGCGGGGTCCTTTGTCATTTCAAAGGGGGCCATAGCCTCTGGAACTCTTTTCTCGCAAAAAACACAAAACCCATATTTCCTACTTTGAAGTCATTTTTGCATCGGCAGAGTTTCGTTTCTTTAAATTGGCCCTTTTAATCAAGAGGGCCCTTTTCTGAAAATGGGGCATTTGCTCCCCTTAACGTATTTTCCGAAAGAAAAAAAATAAGTGCCTATATGTTTACGGTCTACTATATATATATGTGCCAAGTTTGAAGAAAATCGGACGACGAGAAACCCTTGTGAAGCTATCTCCTTTACACTTTCACGCCCCAAAGTCTTCAATGGAGACATTGGAATATAACTATTTCAGTTGTATACAACACTACTCGTCAAATTCAGGTAACATCGCACAACTTGTGTCACACAATGTGCTCAAATCACATTTAAGAATACTACCTGAATTCAGGTTTTGTAAAACCAAGGTTGTACGTTGAATACACTGAATCCAATTGTTCCGACTTCTCAGATCGTAGTATTCTCCCACGCAGTTCCCGTAAAACAAGTTTTTATCTTTCTTCTTTGTTGACGATTTGTGTTTCTCCGTGATGGAGAAAGTAGAAGCGCCGGCTTGTTGCAAACATCGTGTTTGTTACCAATGCTCTATGGCAGTAAGAGAAAGAACACCGAAAGATTTGCTCCCATTTCTTCTAGGTGCCAACAAAAAATGGTAAATAGTGTGGGCACTGGGTGGTATTGAGGGATATGTGGAGACAGATCGGGAGTCTCCAGGTGTTGTTGCGGGTTGATCGTGTTCTGGAACATAATTTGGGGCAAAGGTGACATCGGGAACAGTATTTCTTTTGACGGGGTATACGCCTACAATGCTGAAGCCTGAAATTGTGTTCTGAGGTAAAGCTGAACAGAACCAAGGCTGTGAGAATAGTTTTGGAAAATACATCTTGCCAAATATTCTTCCGGGATATGTTAATCGTCACTGTCAAACTGCTTCATTCCAGGAGACTTAAAATTTTGAAAAACACTTTTATCGAGCGGCTGAAGCTCGTTGGTGTAATTCAGGCGAGTAAAATAATTGAATAACCATGCTCTCAGCAGCATTCAGAATGGTAATATTAAGATGACTACGATTACCATCTCCTATAAGTAAAGCTGTACCGGACATTCGGCGTCTGCTGAAATGTTCCAGGAATGTACGAAATTCTTGCTTTGTAATAGAGACTTTATGTGTCGTTACGTAGGTGCTACCTGGAGAAATATTATCACCAAATGTTTTCCCTTATATAAGACAATCGAGAGAATCCAATTCAAATACGATGTATTAGTGCACGCACAACTATACCCACAGTTTCGTCCTTTTCCCGTTGTGTGGCATTTTATACTCATTTGATGGATTTCTGTGTCAGCATTTTTTGTATGTTGTTATACGAATATGTCAATTTCATCTGCATTTAATATTAGCTCTATGTTCTCACGAAAGTTCAATGGATCATGAGTTACAGCAGTGGTGGCTAATATTATTGTTGCAGCGTTGCGCCACGACCAAAATATTTCGAGAAAAAAATTATTAGCAGTAGTAGTAAAGAACAGGAAAAAGATACTTTGTAATACTCCCATATACTTTAAAAAACATATTTTTTACTTCTATAATTGTGAAATCCGTTAATCCGTTTTAAAAAGCGAAAACCAATCCGTCACAGAGTCTCTAATTTACATTGCGTTACAGCGACCATACAACGACCAGATTTCTACAGCGTGGCAATTGAAGCGAATGTTAAGTCTCCTTTCTCCTATCAGAAGTTAATGCCTCTGGTCGTTGCAGTGCTTCCGCAACAACGCGGCACGGTTTCCAGTGAACGAGAAGGTTTTTCGCGCCCAATAAGATTTCTGAATTCTATTTCACTACCAATTACAAACGGAATTTATTTTTATGCATTCATATTTTTAAATTACAGAACTATGCTGAAGAAAACCAATATAATGACATTTTTTAAAAAATGTATTCGCATAATTACAAAATAAGAAAGACAATATGTAATAGAATATAAACCAAATAAAAGTAAACACACATTTACAAGTTAGTTCTTAGCTTATATAGATAATGAAGTCTTCCTGTACTATAATTCGTGAACCAAATATTAATAAGTCAATATATAGAATCCTCTCTCTAGTTTTCGTATATACATATTTGTTTTATAAAACAAATGTATTTTATACCCTTGATAAATTTCTACATAAAACTGTATGATGGGAAACGCCACATTTAATTTGGGCCTAATTAGCAATGCTCAGTGACGCAGCCATGAGCGGGTCCACCGGGTCCGGACCTCCCAAAACTTTCGAAACTCGACTAACATTTCTAGACTTTCTTAACGACCTGTACTTCTTTAACAGATAAATAATTGATGTAGGGTAAACATTTTATTTTACACCTTATCATGTACTCTTTATTTTCTTATAAAAATACTCCTTCTATAATTTTATCTAAAAATATAGGCGACAGTAATTAATTACTTATAGTCTTTTCGGGTGCAGGATAAGACATTTTCGATTGGACCCCCTCAAATACTTTGAACCCCTCCCAGCAAAATTTCTGGGTCTAGAACTGCTTTTTGTTTTGACGTTCTTTGACTTTTGGATTCTCTTACATGCTGATCCTTCATCTGACGGGTTTCAAAGTTTGGTTTCTAGAACATACTACATTGATAAGCATTGTTACGTCTTATGTGGAAGTATATTGCGTTCATTGTGCATTGCTTACAACCAAGACGGCTGATTTGGAATGTAGTTTTTCTTTTACGCACGTGTGTGGGTTGGTATATATATAACATTCGCGATTCATATACCTCTTTTGTATCAGCTGTTTCTTTCTGAAAGAGCTGTTTTGGTTTTAAGTTGTTAGATTTACTTGAGTCGTGTGTGCCCTAATTCTGTAAATAACCTAAAAACTTTGAATGGATTTTATACCATGACTTTTGTAAATTACTCACAAAAAAGCAATTTATCCAGCTCTCCACTGAGAAAAAAACTTACAATTAAGGCTTAGACAAAACAAACAAAGGACAAGTCATAAGAATGTTCGAAAAAAATCCGGTTTAAATTCACAGAACATCTTATGACAGCAATTTATTTATTTATTTATTATTTAAAATGGAGGAGTTAAGGCATAACCTTTTCTTCCACTCAACCATTTACATCTTTTCTTTTACAATCGGATCTCGTAATAGAGTTTTTCTTTGCAATGTTGTTTTGACTTAGATATATTTCCACAATTTGTTTTAAATTTTCCTATATAAACTGTGAATAAAGTGTATTCAATTTACATTTTTATAACACTAATCTCTGTTGCGAACTGTCTTCAATCTACGCCGCAGAGGAATTTGAATCATTGTCAGGGACTGGTTTTGCAAGAATGAATTGTTCGCAATAATCTGGAAAAGTTATTTAGTGAACCTACAAAAGCTTCTAAAATTAATATTAACTGTACCTATGACGTCAGCAAAATGAATTGACACTTTGAAGGAATTGAATGTTCCAAGAAAGGTAATCAATCACCACTGATTACGCTTTCCATTGAAAAAGACCTAATAATGTGAATACCAGGGTTCAACCAGCATATATTAAACAAATTTACTCCAATCAAAGAGAGAAGAATGAACTTACTAATTAAATAAGGTACTAACCGGATAAAATGTTCTTCATTATTTTCTATTTTTTTTAAAAAACAGAACTTTATTTAATTTCACATGTCACATAGCATTTGAATCTAAAGTTATGCTGATTAGTCAATAAGTCCAGTTTATATCTTCAGTCTCCGATCATTCGTACTGCAACACCCGAAGCTACAATCCACCGGTCGCCACTGAGTTACAGTAGCAACCATGGAAAATTTATTATGATATTTCCGGAATATTATGATGCACATGTGCAATTTTATAAAACTACGGGTGTTCTTTCAAGTTGTTTCGTACACCGGCAGTTTCCATTGGACAGAAAAAGTTCCCATAGAAACAATCTAAAGGACACAGGAAAAGCAAAAAGAGTCAGCTTAGGGTGAGGAAGCCTGTTTACTTGTAAATTTTACAAACTTTGTGTGTTCAATATTGAGTGTATACAAGTGAATATGAAGACTGATATTTGTGGGAGACAATTATTCCCCAGTGTTGGCCTGGTCTATAAGAAATAAGCTCGGTTGGATTTTCAGAACTTACAAAAGTACTGCCGAGAGTTCAAAGATTCACCTGCATGAAATCAAGTCATCATCTAATTTTTGTGGGAACGAACAAAGAAACAAGTGCATCTACTAAGAAATCTCCAACTTCAGATGGACTTGAGTACAAGATATTCGGTATAACTGTCTATTTCTAGCGATGGCCGTGGATTAATGTTGAAAACACTGAGAGCGTCATTGAGAAATAACTTTAGAAGAAATAATGGAAAGCAACAAACAATATGTGAGAATAACTTACTGTTCTAATTACTCGAATGTATTTTAGAAAATACAAAATTTTAATTAAGACTTACTTTCAACCTAACCCGAAAAAAGGTGTAATTGCAAAAATTACATGTTAGTATTATTTTTAAATTATTTCAATATTTTAGTTGGTATTGTACTCCCTTTGTGATTATTCCAAACATGAAAAATAACACTATTTCTTAGTTATTTGATCGGTTTTGGGCAATATGAGTCAAAAACAGTTATTTACTGTGGTCTATACACAGGTACGTAATGAAAGATTTGAAGTACATAAATAATAGTATGTTTTATTCATCTGTTATGTTAATTTTTACAACAGATTAACATATGACTTGAACACAATTATGCACATCACAGTATACTGCTGTTTGTGAAAATTGTAACATCAAGAAGAACATTAGGAGAAACTTAAAAGATTTACGGCGAAGTAGTACCATGAGAGGACGGTTAAACGCTACTTAAGTAAAAGAATGTAAACAAGCTGAAAGGAAACGTGTCCGCAAGTGTCATGCATACGTTTGCACCACCTTTCATTGACCAATAACCAGAAATGCCTCAAGTCAGAAATACTTTTGCTGATGTAGTAAGTGGTAGATTATCATATCTTCGGACGAATTTTGTTCCAACTTGCTCTACATCGAAGGACGGATTCCCATTAGACGCTATCGTGGTAACCGCAATCTGCGAGCGTGAACTGCTAAACGTTACCACAGACCAACTGAAGGCGTGATAAAAAGGTATTGTGTTCAATATGCGATCTCAGATCCTGCGTCTTATGCTCATCAGTGTCCGTTATCTCAAGAAAGTTGTAAATACTATTTCGTCAGAAAACTTCGGACGTCTTATTGCAACAGGACAATTTCGGTCCACACATATTACGGAATATGGAAACCTTATTCGAAGAACGATAGACATGATAGATACCACTGCCTCCTAGACTTATATTGTTGCGTGACGAATCGGCCATCAAATATGTTTGAGATATTATTGTTCGCTATTTTAGTCATCACGATCCTCCAGTAGCCTATATGGAGCTTCCTCGTTGCTATATGGTTAGCTTATGCGTTTTCGGCGCGGGAGACCCGGCTTAGATTCCTGTTGAAGCTTACATGTTTCCACATTAATCTATGGGCCCATGTCTCATATAGCTTCGCTGCAGAAAGGAATGCTAAGCTCTAAATCAAATAATCATAATATAGTATGGACACTTTGTGGTCTTGCATACAAATACCGTGGAAGGCTATTCCTCAGCCGACGAGTAGATGATTTCATTGCACTACTTGAAGGAATTGCATTATACTGATTTTTCAAGGTGTTTCTGAAATCTAGAACTAATCCTTGATGTTTAGTCATGTAGTTAATTAGTGACATAAATCTCATTCCAGTTCCTCATGTCTTTCCTGATGCAATTTTCTCAAATAACAAAACAGACTATAAACCTAAATAGACAGTATATTCATAACACTAATAGTCACTTCAAGTAATTTCTTGTATGCTATATACATTGTGAATAAACGTCCGGGGTAATACAAACTTCATTATAAGTAAATATATGAATACTTGGAAATAGAGAAAAGTTGTTGGTAATAGGTAATTTTCAATCTAAAATGGTGGAGTTTTTCTAATCATATCAGCTGTTTGAGTTTCACCGGTAAAATTGCCCTATGTTAAATGATAAAGTAACGTTGTCAGTTAAACAGGCTGTTCTTCGTGACCTCACAAAACAACAATACAGCATTGCTGGGAAACGGATTCGGGATATTCTAAGCTCTCGCACCAGTGGCGTATTTAAGGGGGGCTTCTGGGCTTAAGCTCTCCCCGAAATTTTATTTACTATATTAAAGTAAATGACATATCTTGCAGGATCTTTATATTTCGAGGAATAAAGTGAGCAAAGACCCCACCCGAAACAAAATCGTAAATACGCCACTGTCTCGCACACAACAATGTGCACGTTCCCTCTGTCATTTGCGCGTGTCCTTACGTTCCATTCGAATATAATCATGAATTGGAAACTTTACTTTTTCATTTTACATGGGACACTCTAGCATATTTTAGCGGCTGGTGCGATTGGAAAAAGTCCACCATCTTATGTTTAGAAAAAATCTATTTCCAACCACTTTCCTGTTTATCCATTTTTCCGTATCTTGATTCACAATGGGTTTGGCCAATGGCAATGAATTTCTGATAATTGTATATACACATTAGAATCAAATATTTTTCGACGAAAGCAAACATTTTATTTGAGAAACACTATTCAAGACATGTAAAAGTATTACATGTTTACAGATCATGTCTACCTTTACATTTGCTTTATTGTAGTTGTATAGCTTGGAGCTAGCTACGAAGCCCTTTAATAACGATGTTGTTTGTTTGGCATTTTATAGAGTAGTCAACAACATTCAAACTTATCATAAACACATATTAATTTCCTGGACTGTAGTCATTAGCAGCACATTCACTTACATACTTACAGAGTGACGCCGAGCCCACTGACATATTTCAAACTTCAATATTGCGCAGATGTAATAACTTATTTTGCTTGGTGGAGTGGGAACCGAAAGAGGAAAGAACGCCACGTTAAATGTTCAGTCCCAATAGTCCATTGGAACACAGAATCTCGTGTTACCTCAGTTCGTAGTTATTACGAAACTGTGTGTGTGTCAGAAGTGCAACGTTTTATTTAGACGAAACTTTGATGATGGGCGACATGGTAAGGTTCCGTCTTGTACCATATTGGCTTGGAAGTTTGAAGAGACTGGTAGTGTGTTGGATGTGAAACATGGTGCTCCAAGAACAGCAAACTCCTGAGAGTGGAGACATCAATATTAAAGTTTCGTCTTTTAGAAAACACACTCCTAGCACAGATTTAGTTTCGTAATAACTATGAACTAAGGTAATATATTGTTCTGTGTTCCAATGCTACATTGCGACTGATCATATAACTTGGCATTCTTTCCTCTTTCGGTTCCCATCCCGCAAACCAATATAACTTTTTACGCCTGCACAAATTCAAGTTTGAAATGTGTCAGTCGACTCGGCGCCACCCTGTATAAACTTTTCCTTAAACTTTTCTGGCCTCCTTTATGGAAAGTTAATCTATTGTCAATTGCCTGAAGCTTCCTTCCATTCCAAACATTTCGTCGAAAGTCTTTGGCTTCCCTGGTCGTTTAAATTCATCAGACTTCTTCTCAGTTAGTTCCATTAACCACTCTCTGTGCGCTATGAGTTCATCAATAGACTTCACTATGAAAATAAAACAGAAAATAATCATGTATACTAATATCTCTTTATCGCTTATACTAATATCTCTTTCGAAAGTAATGATACTTAGAGTTGTAAATAGAAAAAAGATGGTATACTTTTTAAACACGATTGTAAGACAAAATACATGAGTAACCTTTTTATTTCTAAAATAGGGTTGTCATTCATCTCGGAAAATCCGGGACCGTCACGGAATCGAGATCTGCGTCTCAGCGTCTCGAAAATATTGCTCGAGACGCTTCAATGTCTTGGATTTCAGCGAAGAAGAAAGGAAGGGAATATTATAGTTTGCTCTTTCCACAGGATTACGTATGTAATCATTCTCTTCAACTTCTGTGCATGGCAATTGAATAGTTGGAAAAAATCTTGAATACAAAAACGGATTTAATTAAGTTCACGATTTAACTTCACGATTCACGATTTAAGTTTGCGAGAAATTAAGATAAAGAATTTTGCTTACAAGGGGAGAGGGCGTAAATCATATGTTTATGTTTGCTTAACTAGGGAGCAAAAGGTCTACTAAAATGACTAAAAATGTGATCACGTAAACTTGAACAACTATCTAATGGAAGAAAGTTAATTAGTATATAACACTTCTTTTCATTTTAAGCATTTAAAAGATTCTCGTAATTTAGTAGCGTGACGGATTTTTATTTTTGAAATATGGCAACCCTATTTTAAAACTTTTTAAAGACATATATGCAGGGCCATCGCGTGAGTTGTAAGCGCCCGGGACGAGAATTCCTAGGCGCCTCCCCGCAGTGTGTTATGAAAAACAGCCAGAGTTTATTCTGTACTCCTAGATTTAAATATGAAATGTAAGATCATAACGTAAGTCAAAACAAGTTTGTGTTATGTCATTTTTTAAAGTGAATGGCTTTTGTAGTTAAAACATAAAAGTTAATGAAAAAATAGTTTCTGAAGTATTCAAATCGAGTACTATTTTTGGTTATTTTGAACGTAATACATATCAACACAGTAATAGCATAGAATATACAAATAACGATACAAATATTAAATTCCAAGATAAGAAAAACTTCTCACAGAGGACTGGAGAGAGTTCCAGTTGCATAATCATACACGATGTTTTACTTTACCGGCAATTTTCAAGTTCAATACTCTATCGGAAGTCCTTCAAGGATCTAATCTAGGTCCCCTGTTGTTTCTTCTTGTTATTAATGATTTTACTCTATGCATTAAAACTTTTCAAGTTCTTCTTTTTGCCGATGATCTCAAACTATACTCCAAAATAAGTTCAATTGATGACTGCGTGAAACTTTAACAAGATCTACAGAGACTTCAAATATGGTATGATAAGAATAAATTAGTCCTGAATATGTCCATATGTAAATCTGTATCTTTCAAGAGGAAAGAAAAGCCAATTAAATTTCAATATACAATAAGTGGCACTTCCTTGTCTACCCCAAATACTATCAAAGATCTGGGAGTTATATTTTAGAGCAAATTGAACTTTGCTCAACACATTGACGCAATAAAGAATAGTGCATTTAGAAACCTAAGTTTAATTTATAGGAAAGGACAGGATTTCTACAAAGAATCAACATTTATAAGGTTATATTTTTTTGAATGTGAGGTCAAAATACAATACTGTTGTACTGTTTGGGCACCAAATGTCACTAAATACTCTGATGCAGTAAAAAATATGCAGTTTAAATTTTTAAACAATGCTAACATAACAAGAAAATAGGTTTCTACCCAAAGTATGTCGTCTATGAAGACTTAGAAACGAATTTTAATTTTCAAACATTAGAAAAAAGGATATCGATGTTTGACCTGTTGTTCTTACATAAATTATTAAACGAGAAAATTGACTGTCCAAAATTAGTTTCAGAAGTATTATTACGTGTCCCAACAGGTACAGGTACCACTGGGAACACTCTGTTGTAGAAAAGCAAGAACTAACATAGTGCGTAAGTCTTCCTGTAGGGAATGTGTGTTTCATGTAACGAAATGATTAGATTTTATGTAGCAAATGTATTTAGTAATGTCCGAAAACAAGTTCAAAACAATTGTCAGGCAATAATTTCTGCATACTTAAAGAACATATATTTGTGTCGTAATAGTGTATGTTAGATAAGCATTTACACGACACTATAACTGGGCATTAAACATGTTGTGTTGTTCTTATGAAATAAATAAATACATAAATTTTACTTAGCTGTGGCCTGATTATTATTAAAATATCTGAATTCACATTATTAAAAAGAAATCATTTACCAACATAATCCGATTTCCATTAACTTTGTTAATTTGTCATTCCGGAGCCCGGGGCGATTGCCCCGGTCGCCCCGCCCACGCGACAGCCCTGCATGTATGTAAAACTGTCTATAAAAACAAATAGAAGTAGTGCTTAGAATGCCGCGGTTAGCTTGTATTGAAGCTTGTAGGAGTAGCTTCATACAATAAAAAGAAAACAGGAATGAAATTTAAACCTACGGCCCCAATATGTTGAATAAATAAATTAATGAAAAATTGGTTGTTTAAAGTGTATTTTCATTTATCCCTAGAACACCTACACACACACACACAAATTCTAAGATGAATAAATATGTCGGGTGACATGAAAGGAAAACTATGAGTTTTACGTCCCACGATTATGCCGGTTAGGCTAAAGGAGACGGTGATTATGAGAATGAATGAAATGGTGGAATGAAGAAAGTGGGAGGAAACGGGAGAACTCCGAGAAAACCCACGAGTACGGTGTTTAACCACCATAAAGTCTACACGGCGCGAGCTGGGATCGAACCAGGGACCCCAAGCACCAGAGGTGAACGCTCTACCACTGAGCCACTGCGCCCCCAAACTTCGGGTGACAGTACACCACATACAAACAAATATTATGACGGTTATTAAATTATTAGATATAAGTTGGAAATGGCGTCAGATGTGTGTTTATTTTACAAATCTGCCCTAAAACGATATGTCACGTGATTCCTTGTGATCAAGGATTTAGGATTTGAATCCAAAATGGCTGACATCAAAATGGCCCCTAATGGTACAGACACTCAGAATAAACTTCTTGACTTCAAATCTTCCAAATCTGCGGATAGGGCTTGAATAGCTGCGGTTGATATCTATTAATAGCGCCTGGATTGAGTGTTAATAAATCTTCCTTCTCCAAATAAACGTGGTTCCGTTCTCTCTCTCGTAACGTAGTATGGAGTTTGCCGGAAAAATCACTATCAACAGCCTGGCGTTGTGGTTGTCGCCTAATGGTTTCAACTCAGACATATGATGTGTTCCAATCCGAAGCATTTTCAAAATATTAAAAGAATCTGTAAAATTCTTTACTCCTATCTCTCTTTTATTTACCTGACAACTCATGCAAAGATTCTGCATATCCTCCTAAATCAGTGGGAAGCACTTCTTTTGGGATGATGAACGCTCTACCACTGAGCCGCTGTAGTCACTCCCATATAATCTTGCCTGTAATTACAAATAAAACTGAAAATGACTATGTATTTTACGAATACACGAGGTACCTAATTAACCTATTATTTAAGAACGTTAATACCAAAATTCTATTCAGATGTTTAGAGGATTATATGATTCATCTAGAAAGGCCCGAAGCCATTGTCTCGGATAATGGACCCCAATTTACAAGTAAACTGTTAACTACCCAGACTACTTGATTATGAAGTCAAACATGCAACATCATATCATCTCCATGGTAATCTCGTGGAGAGAATCTATGCGGAAATTGACAAATTCATGCGATTAGATTGTCACAGTGATCATCAAAATTGGTCCAAAGAGATAGTATATCATTAAATTGCTAAATTACTCTGTGTCAGAATCCTTTGACCTATTCCCTGCAAAATTATTCCTAAATATACTTACAATCCACTTGTTAAAGACCTTACAAGGGAACCTTCCGAAAATGATAGTTGCAGTGAAAGATATGGCCTATGCCAATTGAAAGAGCTGTAACAGAGATGAGCATTCCCAAAAAATTAGCTGCCCATAGCAATAGGTTCAAGAAATATAAGGGGTGGAAGTTCGGGAAACAGCAAGGTTGGACAAGGGGGAAAAGTGCAAATTCCGCAAAAAAAAAAAAAAAAAAAAAAAAAAAAAAAAAAAAAAAAAAAAAAAAAAAAGGGGGCACGGCAAAATACAATGCTGGCAAGTGATGTATAGAAAGAGACTTGCCACAATAGGAAACAAATGGAGGCCACCAGTAGGGTTAACAGTGTTGTCAAATGCAATAAAAAGTACATGTTTTGCAAAGAGCACTATATGAATTGAGTGCAATATTCAGTGTCATGTAGAACATATGATATGGCGTGTATAATCAGTGGTGCAATCTAACAAAAGAGAACAGAAAAAACAGAAGTACGAAAAATACGGAAGAGACGAAGTTGGCCATGATGCGCCACATTTGATCACGAGCTGTGCATATTAGAATGAACAAAACAAGAAGCACCAACTATGCAGGAAACCGACGTACCTAGAGTCGAAAAGAAAAACGAGTTCCAAAGTTGGCAGCATTGGCCATGAACATCCAGACAAGTCTAATATAGTTAGGCCACTCGCTTCACACACACACACACACACACACACACACACAAATCCGGCAACAGGCATCACTCGGAATGCATCAATGCTAGAGTGATTGAGGCAATACCAAGTCGGGCAACATGAAATGTTTGGGTTGCGCCAACAACCTATAATAGAAGTAAACATTATGTCATGGTTGGGTCGTATGTGGGAATATACAGGGTGTCCCACCAAACTTTGTGACCTGAAAGATTTGAGAAACGAACAAAAATGTGACGGATCCAGTTGTGCAGGAATGTACCAATGTCAGGAAATGATAAAAGTCTGTGAGAAGCAAGTGCCACCAGGATCCCCATCATAGGGCCCCAGGAGCCAACTTCAAACTTTCAAATGGCAACAGGGACCAAGTGGTACCTCTCTCGATAGATCATGGAATGTGCAACAACACATATAGGAAACATTTGCTATATGAAGCATGTTTTTCAAAATGGCCGCCACAAATATATGTTGTGCCTTAACATGGCATCGAACATTGTGATCTCAAATTGCTGCGATGCGAAAAGAGATGTTGCAAATCCAATTGCACAAGAATGTACTCATGTCGAGGGCCAAGAAAACTTTGTAAGAAGCAAGTCCCCAGGGTCCCCATCATAAGGCTCGAGGGGTCAACTGCAACATTTCAAATGGGAACAGGGGGCGGATGATATTTCTCTGGATAGATACAACACCGCCTATAAAAAACATTTGCCATATGAAGCACGGGTTTCAAAATGGCCGCTAAAAATGTACGTTGTTCTTGTCACCGAGCATATATTTTTGGCGGCCATTTTGAAATCCCATATAGTAAATATTTCTGATATGCGTTGTTGCATATTCCATGATTTATCGAAAGAAATATAACTCGACCGATGGTGCTATTTGAAAGTTTGAAGTTGGCCCCTGGGACCCTATGATGGGGGACTTGGGGGCACTTGCGTCTCACAGAAGTTTCTCGCCCGTTGACATGGGTACATTCCTGCACAACTGGATGTGTCACATTTTTTTTCGCTTTGAAACTATTTCAGTCGCAGAGTTGGGTGGGACACTCTGGATACATCATATAGGCGATGATAGTACTGCAGACAGCAACACACAGTAGATCAAGCCTTTGATTATGTTTGCTTTCTACTGGTGTGGATATGTGATAGAAAGTCCACCAAAGGTTCCGACACCTCTAGAGTACTGTTTCCAGACATTCACAGGCGATCATTGTACCATGTATGACGGATTGGCAGTATTCCGCTGTGCTCACTGTAAATGTATCTTCTGTTTGGACCATTGTCTCATCGAACAATTGCACGTACAATGTGGACGAGCATGTACAAATGATGCGAAGGCTAATGCCTCTTGCCGGAATTTTCTTTTTGTGAAGCGAGTGACCTAACTATATTAGAATTGTCTGGATTTTCATGGCCAGTGCTGCCAACTTTGGAACTCGTTTTTCTTTTCGACTCTAGGTACGTCGGTTTCCTGCATAGTTGGTGCTTCTTGTTTTGTTCATTCTAATATGCACAGCTCGTGATCAAATGTGGCGCATTATGGCCAACTTCGTCTTTTCCGTATTTTTCGTACTTTTGTTTTTTCTGTTCTCTTTTGTTAGATTGTACCACTGATTATACACGTCATATCTTATGTTCTACATGACACTGAATATTGCACTCACTACCTATGGTGCTTTTTGCAAAACATGTACTTTTTATTGCAGTTGGCAACACTGTTAACCCTACTGGTGGCCTTCATTTGTTCCCTATTGTGGTAAGTCTCTTTCTATACATCACTTGTCAGCATTGTATTTTGCCGTGCCCCCTTTTTTTGTGCCGAATTTGCACTTTTACCCCTTGTCCAACTTTGCTGTTTCCCGAACTTCCACCCATTATATTTCTTGAACCTATTGCTATGGGCAGCTAATTTTTTGGGAATGCTCATCTCTGTTACAGCTCTTTCAATTGGCATAGGCCATATCTTTCACTGCAACTATCATTTTCGGAAGGTTCCCTTGTTAGAGTTAATCCTACAACCGAATACTGAAGATGTCGTAGATTGGAACCCGAAATCAGTCCTAGCACATACCAAACAGAAAAGACTAATGAAAATGAGAAATAAGAAATATGATTTGGAGCATTTGCCTCCATGCTGTCAATGAAGATGATCTTGTGTTCTTAAACGACACCACCATTATTAACTTCAAAGATTCAAAATTCTGTGGTATGAATCAAGGCCCTTACTATTGAAACAATATAATTAATGAAAGAATTGTGGAGCATTTAGATACAAAAGATACTAAAAAGTTTGCGAAAGAAAACACTGATAACCTCAAGAAATGGACCCCAACCTCTAAAACTAGGCGCTCATGGATAGAACTTGTAAAACAACATGTCAATAGTGTCATTTGAAAAAAGATTGTACGACCCTAGACGAGAAGAACAACAAGGGCAGTCCATAAAAATCTGAGGATGACTTGTCAGAAAATATTAGTAACGAAGGAAAAATCGTATTTGTTTGAGTTGTACTCGTATCGGTGTGAAATGAATATTATAGCTAAGATCCACCTGTTTTAACCGACTATAATCAATTCAATGATTTATTTCTTTACTACGTTGTAATTATCAGAAGGCTATATTTATCTATTATTATATTTTTGTTCATCAGGGTTCTCGAAAGTAAAAAATTGTAAATAATTATTCCCTTTTTTGGAAGCCATCTTATGTCACAGATTCTTATATTCCCATTTTGTAATAAGTTAATTTACTATGCTGAAAATCCACTAATCATAATATTCTGCAACATCGCTTTTAGGCCTACATAATGATGAAAAATGCGTCAAGAAAATGTCTTCTTTCTAATATGATCTTTCTAATAAGATACCAGTCCTTTTAACCTTGTATTAATTATGTAGCGCAGAGCGTTCAAATAACAAATACAGTATACAACACTGTTCTTCATATATTCATTGATTGAAGATTAACTATTATACAGGGTGTTAACGAACTAGAGCGACAAAGAGTAAAAGTGATTCTTATACACCAAAATAAGAAAACAAGTTCATATGGACCTATGGGGAATAGCACATAGTTTCGAAGCTAGAGCTGTTCGAAGTGTGAAAATACATCCCAACATGTTCTGTTTCGAACATGAGGAAAAGTTGCGTTGACGTTCTACCCACGCTGTAAAAATTTTTTATAGCTTCAAACACCAATTTTAACACGAAAGCATTAAATTTGAAATTTACATGTGTAACAAATATTACACTTCATCATATCTTCATATATTCATTTTTATGAATAAAAATATTTGAGACACTCGATCTTCCAGTTTTAAACCTTCGTTATGAAGACTCAGTGACACACCACGCTCGGTACTTCTTGTAGCTAGTAAGAACGGAGGGAAATGCAATCCCTCTGTACAGATTCGTGGGAATTGTGATGGATTTAGACTAACTTTCCTTGGATTTAGTCTCTGAAGGGGTTTCTAGGTTTTTGTAAACAAAAGTGTACAAGACACATTTTAAAAGGTGTTTTCTTACATTTGGTTGATATTCCTTTCGTCATTAGTTGTATCAATGAATAATACTCTAAAAACTTTTCTCTTACCTTACCCAGGATGTTTCTCTTTCCAAAAGAGTAGATGATATACTTCAGTGAACTGACAATCAGTACCTCTCAACGATTTACCATACAAGGGAGAGTTGAAATAAGGTTGAAAGAATTTAAATCTTCAAATATGTTTGAAAACTTTAGAATTCTACGAAAGATGACAGAATACTTGCATTGACTTCTTCAACGTGCTAGTCGACAAAATTTGATTGATATTAAAACATCCCAATCTTATGAGGTAAATGAAATATTGAGTATTTTTTAAATGTGATAAAGTTTTGATAACGTTTTGCATCTTTATTATTTTTTTTTAAATATTTATACGTGTTGTATTCTTCAAACAGTGACTTTTTAGCGATCATTTCATTAGGTGTTTCTTTTGTTGTTTGAAATAATATTTTAAGCACTTCCGTAATAACTACAGCTGTGAAAATTTGTACAATTACGTAAATCTGATGACAATACATATTTTTTGTTATGGCTTATCGTTTTATTGTAAAGCTCCGAAAATGTATTATTTGCAAACAATTGGCGAGTCTGGTGCTTATACAACACAAACCTTCACAGAAGTTTGATTTTTTTTTTTTAGATGACTATGCGTTCTGTTTACTTAATGTGAACAAATTTGGACATTTTTCTTTTCGTAAGAGATGAGAGAGACTAGCACTTTCCATAATGGAACTGAAATGATGAATAAAGGCTAATGAGTGAAATAAAGAAACAATTATTGTATAAAAATGCATTAAAGGCATATTTTTGGTGGGATAAAATGTATATAAATAGGACTACGACTGAAAGGATTGAATGCAAGTGAGACACCACCCTAAGAAGACTTTTATTCTCGTGATTGCAGTAATGTTTGTTCAACTGCTGCATTTTCTAATTACAGGGTTTGTCCGGGAAGTAATAGGACTGATTTTATTCCGCCATGACTGTACTTCGGAGCGTGCGCGCACCGACTGGATCCGGTAGAGGGCATTCCTAGCTAACGAACGAGCGGCTGGTCAGTTGTCTCCGAGCACACGGAGAGTCAGGACAGGCTTTCTCGCGCGACGTGTTTCTGTGAGTGGTGCAATCGCGTTCGTTAGAGCAGAGGTACGCGATTAAATTCTGTGTTAAACTCGGTAAATCTGCGACAGAGACGTTTGATATGATCAAGCAAGCTTACCCAGATGATGCTTTAGCAAGAAGTGGTGTGTTTCGGTGGCACAAGGCCTTTTCGGAGGGCCGGGAAGAGGTCGCCGATGAAGACCGTGCTGGAAGACCTTCGACTTCGACAAACACCGACAATGTGACTCGGATGCGCGAAGTTTTGAACTCAGACTGTCGACTAAGTATTCGTTTAATTGCCCAGATGTTTAATTTACCAAAAACTGTTGTTCATGAAATTGTGACGAAGCATTTGAACATGCGCAAGATGTGCGCGAAGATTGTCCCAAAAGTGCTCACTGACGACCAGAAATTGCGGCGAGTGAAATTGTGCCAAGAAAATTTGAACATTTGTGAAACTGACCCCCAATTTTTGAATAACGTAATCACAGGTGACGAATCATGGATCTTTGAGTATGATCCCGAGACAAAGAGGCAATCTTCCGAGTGGCACACGACGGCGTCTCCTCGCCCAAAAAGGGAAGAATGGGCAAATCCAAAGTGAAAACGATGCTCATTGTCTTTTTTGACATCAAAGGCATCGTCCACCATGAATTTGTTCCTCCTGGACAAACCGTCAACGCCAAGTTTTACGTGGAAGTGCTCAAGAGACTCAAACGAAGGGTCAATCGAGTCCGACCAGACATCGGAGCCGACTGGAAGCTGCACCACGACAACGCCCCGGCTCACACCGCCTTTCTTGTGAACAGCTACCTGACCAAGGCTGGCATCCCAACGCTTCCGCAGCCGCCCTACAGCCCAGTTGTGCCCCCCCGAACTTCTTTTTGTTTCCTCGCCTGAAACGCCCGATGAAAGGCAAGCATTTTGAAACGATAGAGGGGATCCAAGCAGCTTGCACCGCGGCTCTCAAGACTATTCCGGAGAATGACTTCCGTGACGCCTTCAATGCTTGGAAATCGCGCTGCCAGCGCTGCATCGACGCAGAAGGAGCCTATTTTGAAAGTTTTTAAAGAATTGTAACGATTGGCTCAATATTTTTTTTTTTTAAATCGACTCATTCCTATTACTTTCCGGACAAACCCTGTATGTTGAGGCAGATTAAAGATCCCTATGGCAATGTAGTTAGAAAACGATGCGTTCGAACAACACTTACCGCAAGTGCGAAAATAAAACCAATCTAATATCAATTAAAACTGTAGCCCTTGACCATAAGAAGAGCGCCCTTTCCTTACTGTGATTATTACGTGTATCAAAAGTTCGGGACGATAGACTAACTTCGTTATGAGTGAGGATATGAAAAAGTGGCAAGAGAGAAAAGTTGTTGGTTTTCAATTTAGAGTTGTGCATATTTTTCAATTATATCAGCAGTTTGTGCTGTAGACTGGTAAGATGCCCTGCGTTCAGTGAAAAAGCAATGTTGCCAACTCAGCAGGTTGTTCTTTCTGACCTTTACCACATCAACAATACAGATTGGATGTGTTCTAGGCTCCCTCTCATAGCAACGATTCACATGCCATTTTTGAGTGCATTTACGTTCCGTTCGAACGGCCTGCTGAATTGGCAGCGTTTCTTTTTTGTTTAACCTAGGGGGATTTACCGATGACTATCCCGTACGACTGGTGTAAATGTAAAACTTTTATCATTTTTGACTGAAAATCAACTATTTTCTTCAACTTTTTTTCTTTTTCCAATTTTTGTGTCTAGGGCCTACTTATAACGGAGCTGGTCTATTGTTCTGGATTTTTGATACATTTGATAGACTATAATAGATTTTGAAAAAATCTAAACAAAGAATTTCGGAACTGTTAACTTTCCTTTCATGAGACACGCCTAATTATCTTTATTTTATAATGGGAAAGTTGAATTATTTTATTACATAATTCGCTACACTATTTACCCTATTCATAATCTTCTTTGTGAAAAGGGAAACGAGTATGTTCAGTACTGACATTACATATGGATGGACGTTAATTGCAATAAAATGCTTAAATTGATCTGGATAGCCTTTCTGCAAAATTAATAAAGTAAAACATCAAATATTAGCTACATATTTTCAATTATTTCTATAGTCTATATAAGTTAATCTCTACTTCAAATACTGCACGAACTTCTCACAAAAATGAGAAGAAAGAAGAAAAGAAAGAGAAACCTGATTTTAAAAATAAGCTAATTAATTTAGATAAACTTAAATTCACATAAATACGATCGTATCATAAAACTACAGGAGAGTTTTCAGTCTATAATGGACACTTGGAGAGCATACTATTTCTAATTGTTGGGTTGGTGTGATTGAAATATCCAATTTCTCGTCTTGTTACAAACCAGACAAAACTAATAGATGGACTAAGTTTACAGATACTACGTCACAAATCTCGTACTTGATTAACAAACAGGCTGGGATGCTCACAAGGAACATCTTATATTGATAGTAGCATTGAAAATGTAACATAGAGAACACAATTGGGAGTGAATTTCTTTCACTGGTTTAAACTGGGACACTTTGTACATCTATGGTCAACGAGGCCAACGAGGACTGCCGTCTGGAGTGGTGGATTTCTCTCATTCTACATAATAAGTGGGAAAGTTTCCTGCATCAAAGTGTAACTTCTGATTGGAAATAAATTTACAACGACAACTTTAAATGTTCAAGGTGGTAGTTGGACTGTGATTAACTTCCAGGATAATTTCCGGAAGCATTCCTCGACTCGAGGATGATGTTGTTGTAGGTATGGTAGTCTCTTGTGGGTGTGATCCACCACGGCGTAATCATCACTGCCGATCGTTGCAGAGCGGAACTCCATGAAATGCTTCATATACATTGCATTGAGAAAGATACTCCGAAGTGAATGTAGGTGCTAGTTATTCTAAGAAAAGAATTAAAACATTCACTCTTTTCCTTGTGTTTAAATATGTTATGGAAATATGCCATACAAATAGAAATAAAGTTAGACTTTAACTTTCAACTAAATAGAAACGTATTGGACAATAAAAACTGTTCGCTTTACTTTGTAAGTAGTTGTGCTCAAAGGTTGTTCAGAGTTCTGTTGTACTGCCCAGCAGATTTCCTGGATTATGCCTAGTTTAGAATTTTATTCATCCTTGGAATTATACTTGGAGCTTCAACCTATCAGTCGACGAGAACCAAGATGTTAGTCATTTACCCTAGTTAGTACATCGACACAAGTATGTTCTTTATCTCTTCTCTTCCATTCGTCATATATCACACAATTTATCATTGTTGTTATTTCCCACTCTTTACAAACTAAATTTATCGCAATCAAGATTTTCTTTTGATTAAAGAAATATTTCATTGTAAGTTGAAAACCAATAAATCACAGGTTATCAACTGTTTTTA